>NC_092162.1:6980819-6995950 GCF_045791955.1 Oncorhynchus clarkii lewisi | reverse complement strand
TGCTTTTCAGCTGAGCTAGAATCCGGCTTCGCTAAATGAGTTACACTGAACCAATTCAAAGACTGTCTTTTCGGGTTTGTAAACCGTAAAGAAACGTATCTTTCTGTGGGAGAGGCTGAGGAGTGTTTTGTCTTTAGAGGTGTATAGGGTTGTTACGAAAACAATCTGACCATAACCTGAACCAATTTACCTGTTATGTTTCCCCTGTCATGTGGTGAGACAGTGAAGTGGTGTTGTAGTGAGTGAGTGAGTGAGTGAGTGAGTGTGTTTACATACAGTACCAGAACGGTCATCACTTGTAACACAGGCTGTCCAATGTTCAAAACATTGCATTGTGCATTCATATCTTTAAAGAAACCTTGCACTTGCAGAATCATTGGTTCAAATAACTCATTTATCATGAAATACCATCGAACCATTCATTTAAAATCACCCACACAGAAGATACCGATACTTTCACTGTGTAGTTGTTCGTACAATCATTAAATATTGTAGTAGAAAATATGTGATACGTGTTTCATTATGGTACTACACGTAAATACATCACTGTAAAAGGACTAGTAGAGAGAATACTGCAGACACAGTGGAATCACTGAACAAAATATGAAATGTATTGATGAAATACAATAAAATCACTCATTGATTTCTTTGAATTAAAGCAAAAATAATTAGCTACAAAAAAGAAAACAGTTAAAGGTCAACTGCAGTGTTCCTCACCTGGCTTACTGTAAAACATCACTGCAGTGTTCCTCACCTGGCTTACTGTAAAACATCACTGCAGTGTTCCTCACCTGGCTTACTGTAAAACATCACTGCAGTGTTCCTCACCTGGCTTACTGTAAAACATCACTGCAGTGTTCCTCACCTGGCTTACTGTAAAACATCACTGCAGTGTTCCTCACCTGGCTTACTGTAAAACATCACTGCAGTGTTCCTCACCTGGCTTACTGTAAAACATCACTGCAGTGTTCCTCACCTGGCTTACTGTAAAACATCACTGCAGTGTTCCTCACCTGGCTTACTGTAAAACATCACTGCAGTGTTCCTCACCTGGCTTACTGTAAAACATCACTGCAGTGTTCCTCACCTGGCTTACTGTAAAACATCACTGCAGTGTTCCTCACCTGGCTTACTGTAAAACATCACTACAGTGTTCCTCACCTGGCTTACTGTAAAACATCACTGCAGTGTTCCTCACCTGGCTTACTGTAAAACATCACTGCAGTGTTCCTCACCTGGCTTACTGTAAAACATCACTGCAGTGTTCCTCACCTGGCTTACTGTAAAACATCACTGCAGTGTTCCTCACCTGGCTTACTGTAAAACATCACTGCAGTGTTCCTCACCTGGCTTACTGTAAAACATCACTGCAGTGTTCCTCACCTGGCTTACTGTAAAACATCACTGCAGTGTTCCTCACCTGGCTTACTGTAAAACATCACTGCAGTGTTCCTCACCTGGCTTACTGTAAAACATCACTACAGTGTTCCTCACCTGGCTTACTGTAAAACATCACTGCAGTGTTCCTCACCTGGCTTACTGTAAAACATCACTACAGTGTTCCTCACCTGGCTTACTGTAAAACATCAACTGCAGTGTTCCTCACCTGGCTTACTGTAAAACATCACTGCAGTGTTCCTCACCTGGCTTACTGTAAAACATCACTGCAGTGTTCCTCACCTGGCTTACTGTAAAACATCACTGCAGTGTTCCTCACCTGGCTTACTGTAAAACATCACTGCAGTGTTCCTCACCTGGCTTACTGTAAAAAGCAAAAAAAAGGATTGATTACTGTACTTCTATATTTCCATCAACCCTGTCTTGTGGATTTGGCCAAAGGTTCTCATCCACATCGCAAAGGATGTTTTCATTAGCCAGAAATCTTGGGAAAAATCTTCGGGTGAATCCAGGCCTGACACTGGTCTGCCGTGAGGTCATTGCATGGTGAATCCAGGCCTGACACTGGTCTGCCGTGAGGTCATTGCATGGTGAATCCAGGCCTGACACTGGTCTGCCGTGATGTCATTGCATGGTGAATCCAGGCCTGACACTGGTCTGCCGTGATGTCATTGCATGGTGAATCCAGGCCTGACACTGGTCTGCCGTGAGGTCATTGCATGGAGAATCCAGGCCTGACACTGGTCTGCCGTGAGGTCATTGCATGTGTCATCCATGGCCTGGAGAAGGGTGGCTTGTTCGTGAGGGCGTCTATCATATACCTTCCACCTCCATGTGGAGAAAAATTCCTCAATCGGGTTTTAGGAAAGGAGAGTATGGGGGTAAGTACAGGGTGGTAAATTGTGGATGGGCCTGAAACCAGGCTTGCACCATTTGAGCATGGTGGAACCTGACATTATCCCACACAATGACATAGGTCATGCCATCAGCTCTACAGACCTGATTTAGCTCATCAAGGAAGGTTTCATTCAAACGGCGAATTGTGTGGCTGCCTGCAACTCAATATATAGAGTATATAGAGTAGAGAGCTTTAGATGTGTTTCAACCAAACATTAGAACAGGCAAGATGAGTAATCTAAGCAACTTTGACCGTGGTATGAATGTTGATGCCACACATGGTGATTCCAGCATCTCAGAAACAGCTGCCTTCCTGGGATAGAGACTACAGTCTCTAGAGTTTACAGAGAATGGTGCCATTAACAAAACACATTCAGTGAGCGGCAGTTCTGTGGGCAAAACACCTTGTTAATGAGAGAGGTCAGAGGAGAATGTCCAGACTCATTCAAGCTAACAGAAAGGCCACAAATGCTCAAATAACAGCTGTTTTAAACAGTGGTGTGCAGAATGGCATCTCTTAACGTAACGTACAACACCGTGAATAATTCAGGCTGTTGTGGAAGCAAAAGGGGGTCCTACCCAGTACTAGATAGGTGTACCTAATAAAGTGTAAACTAATGTCAAATCTGAAAACATGGTCTGGAAAAGTGGTACATGGGACCATAGAAACAGTATCTGATAAAGAATGATGATGAAATATTACATCCATAGATAATGAAGTCCACGGTAATTGGTGTCAATGGTTCTCGTTATCCTGAAACTTTCGTGATCTAAACATGGAATATTGATTGTCAGTTTCCGTAAAACTATACATTATGAGTAACGCAACAGTTACTTATCATTTTGATCAGTTGTATCAATTGATTGTTAGATCATTGTAATGAAATGAATAGACAGTCATCTCAGATGTAATGTGTGAATTGCATTTTGAAATGGTAATACTTTGATGTTAAGTTGTGTCATTTTGAACAGGTGATTTTTGTTCAATGAACAAATGATCTTGAGCTTTATGTGTATTGTATCCAGCAATTTGAAAAAGTGTTAGAGTTTTGAAAAATTTGCATTTTGATCATTGGTTGTGAGGTTTGTGTCTAGAGTTTTGAAAAATGACATCAAGGTTCCAAAATTAGTGCCAATGTGATTGTAAAAAACTGTAAACAAATCAAAATATATTTTATATTTGAGATTCTTCCTTGTTAAAAGTTCATTTGTGGAATTTCTTTCCTTCTTAATGTGTTTGAGCCAATCAGTTATGTTGTGACAAGGTAGTGGTGTGGTATACAGAAGATATCCCTATTTGGTAAAAGACCAAGTCCATATTATGGCAAGAACAGCTCAAATAAGCAAAGAGAACGACAGTCAATTATTACCTTAAGACATGAAGGTCAGTCAATCCGGAACATTTCAAGAACTTTGAAAGTTTCGTCGAGTTCAGTGGCAAAAACCATCAGGCGCTATGATGAAACTGGCTCTCGTGAGGAGCACCACAGGAAAGGAAGACCAAGAGTTACCTCTGCTGCAGAGGATAAGTTCATTAGAGTTACCAGCCTCAGAAATTGCAGCCCAAATAAATGCATCACAGAGTTTAAGTAACAGACACATCTTAACATCAACTTTTCAGAGTAGACTGCATGAATCAGGCCTTTATGGTTGAATTACTTTAACGAAACCACTACTAAAGGACACCAATAATAAGAAGAGCCTTGCTTGGGCCAAGAAACACAAGCAATGGACATTAGACCGGTGGAAATCTGTCTTTGGTCTGATGAGTCCAAATTGGAGATTTTTGGTTCTAACCGTCGTGTCTTTGTGAGACGCAGAGTAGGCGAACGGATGATCTCCGCATGTGTGGTTCCCACCGTGATGCATGGAGGAGGAGGTGTGGTGGTGCTTTGCTGGTGACACTGTCAGTGATTTATTTAGAATTCAAGGTACACATAACCAGCATGGCTACCACAGCATTCTGCAGCGATACGCCATCCCATCTGGTTTGCGCATAGTGGGACAATCATTTGTTTTTCAACAGGACAATGACCCAACACACCTCCAGGCTGTGTAAGAGATATTTGACCAAGAAGGAGAGTGATTGAGTACTGCATCAGATGACCTGGCCTCCACAATGACCCGACCTCAACCCAATTGAGATGGTTTGGGATGAGTTGGACCGCAGAGTGAAGGAAAAGCAGCCAACAAGTGCTCAGCATATGTGGGAACTCCTTCAAGACTATTGGAAAAGCATTTGAGGTTAAGCTGGCTGAGAGAATGCCAAGAGTGTGCAGAGCTGTCATCAAGGCAAAGGGTGGCTACTTTGAAGAATCTAACATCTAAAATATATTTTGATTTGTTTAACACTTTTTTGATACTATATTATTCCATGTGTTATTTCATAGTTTGGACGTCTTCACTATTATTCTGCAATGTAGAAAATAGTAAAAATAAAGAAAACCCCTTGAATGGGTAGGTGTGTCCAAACATTTGACTGGTACTGTAAATCTGAAAGGAAAGCACACACATAGACATGGATAGGCAGACAGACACATACTGTACAAACAACAAACCACATCACAACACACCACACCACAACACACCACACCACAACACACCACAACACAACACACCACAACACACCACACCACAACACACCACACCACAACACACCA
The DNA here is from genome assembly GCF_045791955.1 of Oncorhynchus clarkii lewisi. Lineage (NCBI taxonomy): Eukaryota > Metazoa > Chordata > Actinopteri > Salmoniformes > Salmonidae > Oncorhynchus > Oncorhynchus clarkii. Next base: position 6,990,995 of record NC_092162.1, on the reverse strand, counting down.
CAACACACCACACCACAACACACCACACCACAACACACCACAACACAACACACCACACCACACCACAACACACCACAACATACCACAACACACCACACCACAACACACAACAACACACCACATCACAACACAACACACCACAACACACCACACCACAACACACCACAACACACCACACCACAACACACCACAACACAACACACCACAACACAACACACCACACCACAACACACCACAACACACCACACCACAACACACCACACCACAACACACCACACAACACCACACCACACACACACACACACTCCACAACACACAACACAACACACCACAACACAACACACCACAACACAACACACCACAACACAACACACCACACCACAACACACCACAACACACCACACCACAACACACCACACCACAACACACCACACAACACCACACCACACAACACCACACCACAACACACAACACAACACACCACAACACAACACACCACAACACACCACATCACAACACACCACAACACACCACACCACACCACACAACAACACACCAAAAGACAACACACCACAACACACCCTACCACAACACACAACACACAACACCACAACACAACACAACACACCACACCACAACACACCACTCACCACAACACACCACAACACAACACACCACAACACACAACACCACAACACACCACAACACACAACACACCACAGCACACCACACCACAACACACAACACACCACAACACACCACAACACACCACTCCACAACACAACACACCCCACCACAACACACAACACAACACACAACACTACAACACACCACAACACACTACAACACACCACACCACAACCCAACACACAACACACTTAACACACCACAGACATTTAGAGCTGCTGTAAATAGTGAAGGGCTGAAGCGATGATGCCCCGGCACACCCAGCACCAGGTAAATATTTACAGTCTTCTTGGTAATAGATTAGGTAAGAATTTGACTTTAACAATGCCGTGGAAACGCCACACACGCATGTCTGTGTATGTAAGGCGTGAAGCATCTGTTCTGTGTCCTCCTGCTCAGAGTTCAGTTTGCTTTGAGATTTGTTCTGGTCTCCCAACACAGGAAAACAAACAGGAGAGTGAACTCCTATTTAAAACTACAAGCATGTCCATCCACAAATTAATGACACTGCAAATACGAGAGAGAGAGAGAGAGAGAGAGAGAGAGAGAGAGGCCTCCCTACAGTACTACAGTGACCCTCCTCACTACAGCACAGAGTACTACTAGATATAGTGACGGAGCAGTTGCCTTGCCAGGCGGTGATACAGCCCGACAGGATGCTCTCGATTGTGCATCTGTAAAAGTCTGTGAGTGATTTTGGTGACAAGCCACTTGCTAATAAACTCACTCACCGAATCAGCGTATTCATCAATGTTATTGTCCGACGCTATGCGGAACATGATCGAACGTGATCGAAGCAAACTTAAAGCGTGGAATCAGATTGGTCGGACTAGCGTTGAACAGACCTGAGCATGGGCATTTCCGGTTTTAGTTTCTGTCTATAGGCTGGGAGCAACAAAATGGAGGGCGGGGCAGATTTTCTGAATGGAGGGCGGGGCTTTGTATGCGTCGAGGAAGTTAGAGTAACACTGTTTCGGGATTTGTTCTGCCTGGGTAGCGCATTCCATGTGCTGCTAAAATTGAGGGAGTCTTGTTTTCAGATTAGCCTTATTAAAATCCCCAGCTACAATGTATGCAGCCTCGGGATATGTGGTTTCCAGTTTACATAGAGTCCAATGAAGTTCAATCAGGGCCATCGATGTGTCTGCTTGGGGGGGATATATACGGCTGTGATTATAATTGAAGAGAATTCTCTTGGTAGATAATGCTGTCGGCATTTGATTGTGAGGAATTCTAGGTTAGGTGAGCAAAAGGACTTGAGTTCCTGTATGTTGTTATGATCACACCACGTCTCGTTAATCATAAGGCATACACCCCTCCCTTCTTCTTACCAGAGAGATGTTTGTTTCTTTCGGCGCGATGCGTGAAGAAACCAGGTGGCTGTACAGACTCCGATAGCGTGTCTCGAGTGAGCCACGTTTCCCTGAAACAAAGAACGTTACAGTCTCTGATGTCTCTCTGGAATGCTACCCTTGCTCGGATTTCGTCTACCTTGTTGTCAAGAGACTGGACGTTGGTGAGTAGTATACTCGGGAGCGGTGCGCGATGTGCCCGTCTACGGAGCCTGACCAGAAGACCGCTTCTTCTGCCCCTCCTTCGGCGCCGTTTTGGGTCGCCGGCTGGGATCTGATCCATTGGCCTGGGTGGTGGACCAACCAGAGGATCTGCTTCAGGAAAGTCGTATATTCCTGGTCGTAGTGTTGTTAAGTTGACGTTGCTCTTATATCCAATAGTTCCTCCCGACTGTATGCAATAAAACCTAAGATTTCCTGGGGTAATAATTTAAAAAAAAATACTGCATAGTTTTCTGAGAAACGAAGTGAGGCGGCCATCTCTGTCTGCGCCAGATGGTGTTTCCTTCCTCCCTACAGAACAGAGTACAACTAGATATAGTAACCCTCCTCCCTACAGCCCATAGTACTACTAGATATAGTAACCCTCCTCCCTACAGCCCAGAGTACTACTAGATATAGTAACCCTCCTACCTACAGCCCAGCGTACCACTAGATATAGTAACCCTCCTTCCTTCAGAACAGAGTACCACTAGATATAGTGACCGTCCTCCATACAGAACAGAGTACCACTAGATATAGTAACCCTCCTCCCTTCAGAACAGAGTACCACTAGATATAGTGACCGTCCTCCATACAGAACAGAGTACCACTAGATATAGTGACCCTCCACCCTACAGCACAGAGTACCACTAGATATAGTAACCCTCCTCCCTACAGCCCAGAGTACTACTATATATAGTAACCCTCCTCCCTACAGAACAGAGTACTACTAGATATAGTAACCCACAGCTAGGAGTACCACTAGATATAGTAACCCTCCTCCCTACAGCACAGAGTACCACTAGATATAGTAACCCTCCTCCCTACTGCACAGAGTACTACTAGATATAGTGACCCTCCCTACAGCACAGAGTACTACTAGATATAGTAACCCTCCTCCCTACAGCCCAGAGTACTACTAGATATAGTAACCCTCCTCCCTACAGAACAGAGTACCACTAGATATAGTGACCCTCCTCCCTACAGCCCAGAGTACTACTATATATAGTAACCCTCCTCCCTACACCTACCATCCTCACCTGACACCTACCATCCTCACCTGACACCTACCATCCTCACCTGACACCTACCATCCTCACCTGACACCTACCATCATTACCTGACACCTACCATCATCACCTGACACCTACCATCCTCACCTGACACCTACCATCCTCACCTGACACCTATCATCCTCACCTGACACCTACCATCCTCACCTGACACCTACCATCCTCATCTGACACCTACAATCCTCACCTGACTCCTACCATCCTCACCTGACACCTGACACCTACAATCCTCACCTGACTCTACCATCCTCACCTGACTCTACCATCCTCACCTGACACCTACCATCCTCACCTGACACTAACCATCCTCACCTGACACCGACCATCCTCACCTGACTCTACCATCCTCACCTGACACCTACCATCCTCACCTGACACCTACTATCCTCACCTGACACCTACCATCCTCACCTGACACCTACCATCCTCACCTGACACCTACCATCCTCACCTCACACTGACCATTCTCACCTGACACTGACCATCCTCACCTGACACCTACCATCCTCACCTGACACCTACCATCCTCACCTGATACCTACCATCATCACCTGACACCGACCATCCTCACCTGACACCTACCATCCTCACCTGACACCTGCCATCCTCACCTGACACCTACCATCCTCACCTGACACCTGACACCTACCATCCTCACCTGACACTAACCATCCTCACCTGACACTAACCATCCTCACCTGACACCGACCATCCTCACCTGACACCTACCATCCTCACCTGACACCTACCATCCTCACCTGACACTAACCATCCTCACCTGACACTAACCATCCTCACCTGACACTAACCATCCTCACCTGACACCGACCATCCTCACCTGACACCGACCATCCTCACCTGACACCTACCATCCTCACCTGACACCTACCATCCTCACCTGATACCTACCATCATCACCTGACACTGACCATCCTCACCTGACACTGACGATCCTCACCTGACACCTACCATCCTCACCCGACACTAACCATCCTCACCTCACACCTACCATCCTCACCTGACACCTACCATCCTCACCTGACACCTACCATCCTCACCTGACACCTACCATCCTCACCTGACACCTACCATCCTCACCTGACACCTACCATCCTCACCTGACACTGACCATCCTCACCTGACACTGACCATCCTCACCTGACACCTACCATCCTCACCTGACACCGACCATCCTCACCTGACACCTACCATCCTCACCTGACACCTACCATCCTCACCTGACACCTACCATCCTCACCTGACACCTACTATCCTCACCTGACACCTACCATCCTCACCTGACACCTAACATCCTCACCTGACACCTGACACCTACCATCCTCACCTCACACTGACCATTCTCACCTGACACTGACCATCCTCACCTGACACCTACCATCCTCACCTGACACCTACCATCCTCACCTGATACCTACCATCATCACCTGACACCGACCATCCTCACCTGACACCTACCATCCTCACCTGACACCTGCCATCCTCACCTGACACCTACAATCCTCACCTGACACCTGACACCTACCATCCTCACCTGACACTAACCATCCTCACCTGACACTAACCATCCTCACCTGACACCGACCATCCTCACCTGACACCTACCATCCTCACCTGACACCTACCATCCTCACCTGACACTAACCATCCTCACCTGACACTAACCATCCTCACCTGACACTAACCATCCTCACCTGACACCGACCATCCTCACCTGACACCTACCATCCTCACCTGACACCTACCATCCTCACCTGACACCTACCATCCTCACCTGACACCTGACACCTACCATCCTCACCTGACACTAACCATCCTCACCTGACACTAACCATCCTCACCTGACACTAACCATCCTCACCTGACACCGACCATCCTCACCTGACACCGACCATCCTCACCTGACACCTACCATCCTCGCCTGACACCTACCATCCTCACCTGATACCTACCATCATCACCTGACACTGACCATCCTCACCTGACACTGACCATCCTCACCTGACACCTACCATCCTCACCCGACACTAACCATCCTCACCTGACACCGACCATCCTCACCTGACACCTACCATCCTCACCTGACACCTACCATCCTCACCTGACACCTACCATCCTCACCTGACACCTACCATCCTCACCTGACACCTACCATCCTCACCTGACACCTACCATCCTCACCTGACACCTACCATCCTCACCTGACACCGACCATCCTCACCTGACACCTACCATCCTCACCTGACACCTACCATCCTCACCTGACACCTACCATCCTCACCTGACACCTACCATCATCACCTGACGCTGACCATCCTCACCTGACACTGACCATCCTCACCTGACACCTACCATCCTCACCTGACACTAACCATCCTCACCTGACACTAACCATCCTCACCTGACACAAACCATCCTCACCTGACACCGACCATCCTCACCTGACACCGACCATCCTCACCTGACACCTACCATCCTCACCTGACACCTACCATCCTCACCTGATACCTACCATCCTCACCTGACACCGACCATCCTCACCTGACACCTACCATCCTCACCTGACACCTACCATCCTCACCTGACACTAACCATCCTCACCTGACACCTACCATCCTCACCTGACACCTACCATCCTCACCTGACACTGACCATCCTCACCTGACACTGACCATCCTCACCTGACACCTACCATCCTCACCTGACACTGACCATCCTCACCTGACACCTACCATCCTCACCTGACACCTACCATCCTCACCTGACACCTACCATCCTCACCTGACACCTACTATCCTCACCTGACACCTACCATCCTCACCTGACACCTACCATCCTCACCTGACACCTGACACCTACCATCCTCACCTCACACTGACCATTCTCACCTGACACTGACCATCCTCACCTGACACCTACCATCCTCACCTGACACCTACCATCCTCACCTGATACCTACCATCATCACCTGACACCGACCATCCTCACCTGACACCTACCATCCTCACCTGACACCTGCCATCCTCACCTGACACCTACAATCCTCACCTGACACCTGACACCTACCATCCTCACCTGACACTAACCATCCTCACCTGACACTAACCATCCTCACCTGACACCGACCATCCTCACCTGACACCTACCATCCTCACCTGACACCTACCATCCTCACCTGACACTAACCATCCTCACCTGACACTAACCATCCTCACCTGACACTAACCATCCTCACCTGACACCGACCATCCTCACCTGACACCTACCATCCTCACCTGACACCTACCATCCTCACCTGACACCTACCATCCTCACCTGACACCTGACACCTACCATCCTCACCTGACACTAACCATCCTCACCTGACACTAACCATCCTCACCTGACACTAACCATCCTCACCTGACACCGACCATCCTCACCTGACACCGACCATCCTCACCTGACACCTACCATCCTCGCCTGACACCTACCATCCTCACCTGATACCTACCATCATCACCTGACACTGACCATCCTCACCTGACACTGACCATCCTCACCTGACACCTACCATCCTCACCGGACACAAACCATCCTCACCTGACACCGACCATCCTCACCTGACACCTACCATCCTCACCTGACACCTACCATCCTCACCTGACACCTACCATCCTCACCTGACACCGACCATCCTCACCTGACACCTACCATCCTCACCTGACACCTACCATCCTCACCTGACACCTACCATCCTCACCTGACACCGACCATCCTCACCTGACACCTACCATCCTCACCTGACACCTACCATCCTCACCTGACACCTACCATCCTCACCTGACACCTACCATCCTCACCTGACACCTACCATCATCACCTGACGCTGACCATCCTCACCTGACACTGACCATCCTCACCTGACACCTACCATCCTCACCTGACACTAACCATCCTCACCTGACACTAACCATCCTCACCTGACACTAACCATCCTCACCTGACACCGACCATCCTCACCTGACACCGACCATCCTCACCTGACACCTACCATCCTCACCTGACACCTACCATCCTCACCTGATACCTACCATCATCACCTGACACTGACCATCCTCACCTGACACTGACCATCCTCACCTGACACCTACCATCCTCACCTGACACTAACCATCCTCACCTGACACCTACCATCCTCACCTGACACCTACCATCCTCACCTGACACTAACCATCCTCACCTGACACCGACCATCCTCACCTGACACCGACCATCCTCACCTGACACCTACCATCCTCACCTGACACCTACCATCCTCACCTGACACCTACCATCCTCACCTGACACCTACCATCCTCACCTGACACCTACCATCCTCACCTGACACTGACCATCCTCACCTGACACTGACCATCCTCACCTGACACCTACCATCCTCACCTGACACTGACCATCCTCACCTGACACCTACCATCCTCACCTGACACCTACCATCCTCACCTGACACCTACCATCCTCACCTGACACCTACCATCCTCACTTGACACCTACCATCCTCACTTGACACCTACATGGGCTGGCACTGACACCATAGGTGAGATTATTACAACTGTGTGTGTGTGTGTGTGTGTGTGTGTGTGTGTGTGTGTGTGTGTGTGTGTGTGTGTGTGTGTGTGTGTGTGTGTGTGTGTGTGTGTGTGTGTGTGTGTGTGTGTGTGTGTGTCGTGCTAGGTTCATACATTCCACAGTACCGTGTGCTCTCATCACACCTTTGCCTGGGGTCAATTTTGGGCTATATTCAATCCATACTGCTTAAGATTGTGTCTGATTTACAGACCTGTGTCTGTTGTACAGACCTGTGTCTGTTGTACAGACCTGTGTCTGATGTACAGACCTGTGTCTGTTGTACAGACCTGTGTCTGATGTATAGACCTGTGTCTGATGTACAGACCTGTGTCTGTTGTACAGACCTGTGTCTGATGTACAGACCTGTGTCTGATGTACAGACCTGTGTCTGATGTACAGACCTGTGACTGACAGTGTACCCTGTGAGTAGTTTACAGTACAGGGACGAGATTAGGAACAGAGACTGTGTATTTGGCTAATTTGGTTTGGTAAAGACACGACCTGGTCAGTAAGCTAAAACCAGGAGCCAGGACAGGGCCGCAGACAATAACACACTGGTCAGTGAGCTAAAACCAGGACAGGGCCGCAGACAATAACACACTGGTCAGTGAGCTAAAACCAGGAGCCAGGACAGAGACGCAGACAATAACACACTGGTCAGTGAGCTAAAACCAGGACAGGGCCGCAGACAATAACACACTGGTCAGTAAGCTAAAACCAGGAGCCAGGACAGGGCCGCAGACAATAACACACTGGTCAGTGAGCTAAAACCAGGAGCCAGGACAGAGACGCAGACAATAACACACTGGTCAGTAAGCTAAAACCAGGAGCCAGGACAGGGCCGCAGACAATAACACACTGGTCAGTGAGCTAAAACCAGGACAGGGCCGCAGACAATAACACACTGGTCAGTGAGCTAAAACCAGGACAGGGACTCAGACAATAACACACTGGTCAGTGTATTAAGACTGCCGGGTCTGTCTGACCAATCCTCTACTAGAGTACGGTCCTCTATTGACACTCTAATTCCCTTCAGTTAGATAATCAACCCAAAACAACAACATACCATTGCTATTCAACAATATGGGTCAGGCTATTGTACTGCATGTGCTCACATTACTTTCTGCCTGGCTGCCCTACAGCACAGTACAGTACATTGTGAAGGAACGCCGTGTTAACTCGAAATCAGTGGTGCTAGTTGAAGTCTTTTAAAATTGTAATGCAGTTGATTTGTACACACTAAAAATAATTGTCCAAAATAGTACCAGATAAGGGTTCTGTAGCTTGTAACCATAGCGGAACCCTATTTGGTGCTACATGCTGTAGAACCCTTTTTTGAAGGTTCTATAAAGTACCATGCTTATAAGGTCCTAAATGGAAACCTGTATGCTGCTATAAAGAACCCTTTCATAAGGTTCTATAAAGAACCATTCAAAAAGGTTCTATATAGCATGGGGTTTCCATGGCATTTCCATTGTTCTGGTCAAACTCTATACCTGATCTATTATACAGCCCTTAAACTCTAGAAGCCCATGAACAAATGTTCCCGTTCAGATAGAATACTAATGTTAGAACAGAATGCTAATGTGTTCTGTTTTGTGGGAGAGAGTGGATATGAGGCTCCATGTAGTCATTAATATAGCCTGTTACAGTGCCTGCTTGCTGCCATAGTGAGAGGCCATGGCCTTGTATAAGGACCTCTACACGATGGACCCTCACACATGGGATGCAGAGAAAGAAGAGAAAGAGAGAGAGAGTGGGTTGAATAGTGCAGTTTAGTGTGTAATTCATCGAGCTTGAATAGCTGCCAGGTACACAGACAGTTTCTCACACACTCAGAGGGGGGGAGGGAGGGAGAGAAGATAGGGAGAGGAGGGAGGGAGGGAGGGAGGGAGGGAGGGAGGGAGGGAGGGAGGGAGGGAGGGAGGGAGGGAGGGAGGGAGGGAGGGAGGGAGGGAGGGAGGGAGGGAGGGAGGGAGGGAGGGAGGGAATACGGAGCTAGGGAAAAGGTCATCACTATCTTACCATGAATACAGGACTTTCCATTCCCTAACCTCAACTTAACCCTGTATACTTAATGGACAAGTTCAGATTGTACCTCGCCACTCCGTTTCAAAAGCTTTTCCACCGACTGATTAGGTCAGATTGGGTTTTGACTCCTGTTGATTGGTCCACAACAAGGAAGTGAAATGGGCCTACTTTACTTTTTCTTCATGATGAGATGCACCATAACCTTA
>NC_092162.1:6850819-6975819 GCF_045791955.1 Oncorhynchus clarkii lewisi | reverse complement strand
CTGGTCAGAGAGAGAGATATCATGTTTATTGGACTAGGTATGGAACACAGTTTCTGGTCAGAGAGAGAGAGAGATCATGTTTATTGGACTAGAACACAGTTTCTGGTCAGAGAGAGAGAGGTCATGTTTATTGGACTAGAACACAGTTTCTGGTCAGAGAGAGAGATATCATGTTTATTGGACTAGAACACAGTTTCTGGTCAGAGAGAGAGAGAGATATCATGTTTATTGGACTAGGTATGGAACACAGTTTCTGGTCAGAGAGAGAGAGAGATCATGTTTATTGGACTAGAACACAGTTTCTGGTCAGAGAGAGAGATGTCATGTTTATTGGACTAGGTATGGAACACAGTTTCTGGTCAGAGAGAGAGAGAGATCATGTTTATTGGACTAGAACACAGTTTCTGGTCAGAGAGAGAGAGATCGTGTTTATAGGACTAGGTATGGAACACAGTTTCTGGTCAGAGAGAGAGAGATCATGTTTATTGGACTAGAACACAGTTTCTGGTCAGAGAGAGAGAGATCATGTTTATAGGACTAGGTATGGAACACAGTTTCTGGTCAGAGAGAGAGAGAGATCATGTTTATTGGACTAGAACACAGTTTCTGGTCAGAGAGAGAGATATCATGTTTATAGGACTAGGTATGGAACACAGTTTCTGGTCAGAGAGAGAGATATCATGTTTATAGGACTAGGTATGGAACACAGTTTCTGGTCAGAGAGAGAGAGAGATCATGTTTATAGGACTAGAACACAGTTTCTGGTCAGAGAGAGAGAGATCATGTTTATAGGAGTAGGTATGGAACACAGTTTCTGGTCAGAGAGAGAGAGATCATGTTTATTGGACTAGGTATGGAACAGTTTCTGGTCAGAGAGAGAGAGATCATGTTTATAGGACTAGGTATGGAACACAGTTTCTGGTCAGAGAGAGAGAGAGATCATGTTTATTGGACTAGAACACAGTTTCTGGTCAGAGAGAGAGATATCATGTTTATAGGACTAGGTATGGAACACAGTTTCTGGTCAGAGAGAGAGAGATCATGTGTATTGGACTAGAACACAGTTTCTGGTCAGAGAGAGAGATATCATGTTTATTGGACTAGGTATGGAACACAGTTTCTGGTCAGAGAGAGAGAGAGATCATGTTTATTGGACTAGAACACAGTTTCTGGTCAGAGAGAGAGAGATCATGTTTATTGGACTAGAACACAGTTTCTGGTCAGAGAGAGAGAGAGATCATGTTTATTGGACTAGAACACAGTTTCTGGTCAGAGAGAGAGAGAGATCATGTTTATTGGACTATGTATGGAACACAGTTTCTGGTCAGAGAGAGAGATCATGTTTATTGGACTAGAACACAGTTTCTGGTCAGAGAGAGAGAGAGATCATGTTTATAGGACTAGTTATGGAACACAGTTTCTGGTCAGAGAGAGAGAGAGATCATGTTTATTGGACTAGAACACAGTTTCTGGTCAGAGAGAGAGAGAGATCATGTTTATTGGACTAGAACACAGTTTCTGGTCAGAGAGAGAGAGATCATGTTTATAGGACTAGGTATGGAACACAGTTTCTGGTCAGAGAGAGAGAGATCATGTTTATTGGACTAGGTATGGAACAGTTTCTGGTCAGAGAGAGAGAGATCATGTTTATAGGACTAGGTATGGAACACAGTTTCTGGTCAGAGAGAGAGAGAGATCATGTTTATTGGACTAGAACACAGTTTCTGGTCAGAGAGAGAGATATCATGTTTATAGGACTAGGTATGGAACACAGTTTCTGGTCAGAGAGAGAGAGATCATGTTTATTGGACTAGAACACAGTTTCTGGTCAGAGAGAGAGATATCATGTTTATTGGACTAGGTATGGAACACAGTTTCTGGTCAGAGAGAGAGAGAGATCATGTTTATTGGACTAGAACACAGTTTCTGGTCAGAGAGAGAGAGATCATGTTTATTGGACTAGAACACAGTTTCTGGTCAGAGAGAGAGAGAGATCATGTTTATTGGACTAGAACACAGTTTCTGGTCAGAGAGAGAGAGAGATCATGTTTATTGGACTATGTATGGAACACAGTTTCTGGTCAGAGAGAGAGATCATGTTTATTGGACTAGAACACAGTTTCTGGTCAGAGAGAGAGAGAGATCATGTTTATAGGACTAGTTATGGAACACAGTTTCTGGTCAGAGAGAGAGAGAGATCATGTTTATTGGACTAGAACACAGTTTCTGGTCAGAGAGAGAGAGAGATCATGTTTATTGGACTAGAACACAGTTTCTGGTCAGAGAGAGAGAGAGATCATGTTTATTGGACTAGGTATGGAACACAGTTCCTGGTCAGAGAGAGAGAGAGAGATCATGTTTATTGGACTAGGTATGGAACACAGTTTCTGGTCAGAGAGAGAGAGAGAGATCATGTTTATAGGACAAGGTATGGAACAGTTTCTGGTCAGAGAGAGAGAGAGAGGTCATGTTTATTGGACTAGAACACAGTTTCTTGTCAGAGAGAGAGAGAGATCATGTTTATTGGACTAGAACACAGTTTCTGGTCAGAGAGAGAGAGAGATAATGTTTATTGGACTAGGTATGGAACACAGTTTCTGGTCAGAGAGAGAGGTCATGTTTATTGGACTAGAACACAGTTTCTGGTCAGAGAGAGAGAGATCATGTTTATTGGACTAGAACACAGTTTCTGGTCAGAGAGAGAGAGGTCATGTTTATTGGACTAGAACACAGTTTCTGGTCAGAGAGAGAGAGATCATGTTTATTGGACTAGGTATAGAACAGTTTCTGGTCAGAGAGAGAAAGAGAGATCATGTTTATAGGACTAGGTATGGAACACAGTTTCTGGTCAGAGAGAGAGAGAGATCATGTTTATTGGACTAGAACACAGTTTCTGGTCAGAGAGAGAGAGGTCATGTTTATTGGACTAGAACACAGTTTCTGGTCAGAGAGAGAGAGATCATGTTTATTGGACTAGGTATAGAACAGTTTCTGGTCAGAGAGAGAGAGAGAGATCATGTTTATAGGACTAGGTATGGAACACAGTTTCTGGTCAGAGAGAGAGAAAAGTTATGTTTATAGGTCTAGGGATGTATCCCGTTTCAATGGTCTCTTTGTTCTTGATAAGGTTGAGGAAACAGTCTAGGGAAGATCCACATTGCATAGTCCTGATTGACACTGTTGCAGCTTCACACAGAATAATATGTCTGCAAAGTTCAAGAGGATGTTAATGATCTGTTTGGAACTGACAGAATCAGACCTGATGAGCTCCACGTCCGAGAAGCACCTGACCCTACCAGGCCACCATAGTTACTGATCCTGACCTCCACGTTCGAGAAGCACCTGATCCTACCAGGCCACCATAGTTACTGATCCTGACCTCCACGTCCGAGAAGCACCTGACCCTACCAGGCCACCATAGTTACTGATCCTGACCTCCACGTCCGAGAAGCACCTGACCCTACCAGGCCACCATAGTTACTGATCCTGACCTCCACGTCCGAGAAGCACCTGACCCTACCAGGCCAACATAGTTACTGATCCTGACCTCCACGTCCGAGAAGCACCTGATCCTACCAGGCCACCATAGTTACTGATCCCGACCTCCACGTCCGAGAAGCACCTGACCCTACCAGGCCACCATAGTTACTGATCCCGACCTCCACGTCCGAGAAGCACCTGACCCTACCAGGCCACCATAGTTACTGATCCTGACCTCCACGTCCGAGAAGCACCTGACCCTACCAGGCCACCATAGTTACTGATCCAGAGGGCTACAATATAGAGCCATATTACAGGGCTTTGCTGAATGAGAGGTCACATGATGGAAAGATGGAATGTGACACCTCCTGACTCCTCCCTCTGTACATGTCACAAAGAAAGATGACAATGGGGAAGCTGGAGAGAGGCTGAAAGCGAAAAATCCTAATTCTATGGACGAGAGCCCAAATCCTCTGGCTCGGGACAAGGTACTACTACAAGGTTCAGCTTAGGAGTACACACTCCATTAGCAGCCATGCAGTGGCCAACAAGGTCTATTGATTTCAAAGCAGGAAATCCTGTCCATTACACAGAGTAAATAACCTGCTGAGGAAAAGGCCAATGCACATGAGACAAGAGGACAGGAGGTAAAATAACAACAGCAATATGATGGAAACCTCCACCTGCAACATGACACCCCCCCCCCCCCCCCACCATCCCCCCCGCAAATGACTGCAAATGAATTACTTAAAAATCATACAATGTGATTTTCTGGATTTTTTGTTTTAGATTCCGTCTCTCACAGTTGAAGTGTACCTATGATAAAAATTACAGACCTCTACATGCTTTGTAAGTAGGAAAACCTGCAAAATCGGCAGTGTGGGTCTAGAGTGTATCCCCCTTTGAAGAGGGGGATGACCATGGCAGCTTTCCAATCTTTGGGGAACTCAGACGATACGAGAGGTTGAACAGGCTAGTAATAGGTGATGCAACAATGTTGTCGTATAATTTTAGGAAGAGAGGGTCCAGATTGTCTAGCCCAGCTGATTTGTAGGGATTCAGATTTTGCAGCTCTTTCAGAACATCTGCTGTCTGGATTTGAGTGAAGGAGAAGCGGGGGGGCTTGGGCAAGTTGCTGCAGGGGGTGCTGAGCTGTTGGCCGGGGTAGGGATCACTTTGTCATTATCGGATATTGTGTGAAGCTGGGTGAGAAAAAAAATCTATTTAATTCATTTAGAATTCAGCAAAATGTGGAATAAGTCAATAGTATAAGGGGTCTGAATACATTCTGAAGGCGAGAGAGAGAGAGAGAGAGAGAGAGAGAGAGAGAGAGAGAGAGAGAGAGAGAGAGAGAGAGAGAGAGAGAGAGAGAGAGAGAGAGAGAGAGAGAGAGAGAGAGAGAGAGAGAGAGAGAGAGAGAGAGAGAGAGAGAGAGAGAGAGAGAGAGAGAGAGAGAGAGAGAGAGAGAGAGAGAGAGAGAACTATAGTTCCAAAAATGTAATCTATTCAATGCCATCTCGGGTCTATCTGAAATTCCACACATTGGTTTGTCGAAGAGGAGCTCCCATCTTTCTAGGTCATCATAACTACCAAACCCAACACATAACTCAATCTCAGATTCATACTCCATATTTATCTAGTGTTGACAGCAGGGAGCTATGAGGACCACCTCCTCCTGAGGTTTTGTGTAATACATTTCACATCACCACTCTAGTGACTGTGGCTCTGCATGGTTAAAAGTTATATGTTGGACCAACATTTGAATGTTACACGTACTCTTCCTATTAAATATGATATTAGTCCTGGACAATTTGATCATTATACAGTGGGGCAAAAAAGTATTTAGTCAGACACCAATTGTGCAAGTTCTCCCACTTAAAAAGAAGAGAGGCGCCTGTAATTTTCATCATAGGTACACTTCAAGTATGACAGACAAAATGACAAAAAAAATCCAGAAAATCACATTGTAGGATTTGTAATGAATTCTTTAGCAAATTATGGTGGAAAATAAGTATTTGGTCAATAACAAAAGTTTATCTCAATACTTTGTTATATACCCTTTGTTGGCAATGACAGAGGTCAAACGTTTTCTGTAAGTCTTCACAAGGTTTTCACACACTGTTGCTGGTATTTTGGCCCATTCCTCCATGCAGATCTCCTCTAGAGCAGTGATGTTTTGGAGCTGTTGCTGGGCAACACGGACTTTCAACTCCCTCCAAAGATTTTCTATGGGGTTGAGATCTGGAGACTGGCTAGGCCACTCCAGGACCTTGAAATGCTTCTTACGAAGCCACTCCTTCGTTGCCCGGGCGGTGTGTTTGGGATCATTGTCATGCTGAAAGACCCAGCCACGTTTCATCTTCAATGCCTTTGCTGATGGAAGGAGGTTTTCACTCAAAATCTCATGATACATGGCCCCATTCATTCTTTCCTTTACACGGATCAGTCGTCCTGGTCCCTTTGAAGAAAAACAGCCCCAAAGCATGATGTTTCCACCCCCATGCTTCACAGTAGGTATGGTGTTCTTTGGATGCAACTCAGCATTCTTTGTCCTCCAAACACGACGAGTTGAGTTTTTACCAAAAAGTTATATTTTGGTTTCATCTGACCATATGACATTCTCCCAATCTTCTTCTGGATCATCCAAATTCTCTCTAGCAAACTTCAGACGGGCCTGGGCACGTACTGGCTTAAGCAGGGGGACACGTCTGGCACTGCAGGATTTGAGTCCCTGGCGGCGTAGTGTGTTACTGATGGTAGGCTTTGTTACTTTGGTCCCAGCTCTCTGCAGGTCATTCACTAGGTCCCCCCGTGTGGTTCTGGGATTTTTGCTCACCGTTCTTGTGATCATTTTGACCCCACGGGGTGAGATCTTGCGTGGAGCTCCAGATCGAGGGAGATTTTCAGTGATCTTGTATGTCTTCCATTTCCTAATAATTGCTCCCACAGTTGATTTCTTCAAACCAAGCTGCTTACCTATTGCAGATTCAGTCTTCCCAGCCTGGTGCAGGTCTACAATGTTGTTTCTGGTGTCCTTTGACAGCTCTTTGGTCTTGGCCATAGTGGAGTTTGGAGTGTGACTGTTTGAGGTTGTGGACAGGTGTCTTTTATAAAGATAACAAGTTCAAATAGGTGCCATTAATACAGGTAACGAGTGGAGGACAGAGGAGCCTCTTAAAGAAGGAGTTGCAGGTCTGTGAGAGCCAGAAATCTTGCTTGTTTGTAGGTGACCAAATACTTATTTTCCACCATAATTTGCAAATAAATTCATAAAAAATCCTACAATGTGATTTTCTGGATTTTTTTTCTCATTTTGTCTGTCATAGTTGAAGTGTACCTATGATGAAAATTACAGGCCTCTCTCATCTTTTTAAGTGGGAGAACTTGCACAATTGGTGACTGACTAAATACTTTTTTGCCCCACTGTAACTGGTTAGTATAGGAATATCTTGATTCTGTTCACTGAATGAGGTTGGTTCTTACTTACATTATTCTACAGCTGTTCCTGATTACAACAGTAGCCATGGTAACCAAAAAAAAACTGCTCTTTCAAGGAGTGTGTCGAAAGCAGAGCCATACAGTATTCTCTGTCACTGGCCCCATTGTCTTACATCAGATAGCGTGACTGCTGTCTGCACTGACCTGACACCGGCGTGTTAGTTTAGAATGATGCCGTCTGACGGAAGAATCAGACACATATACAGTACCAGTGCTGGTGATGATGTCATGATTTATTTAGAATTCAAGGCACACTTAACCAGCATTCTGCAGTGATACGTCATCCCATCTGGTTTGCGCTTATTAGGACTATGAAGCAACACTATGACCCATGACCCAACACACCTCCAGGCTGTGTTGACCAAGAAGGAGAGTGATGGAGTACTGCATCAAATCAAATCAAATCAAATCAAATCAAATTTTATTTGTCACATACACATGGTTAGCAGATGTTAATGCGAGTGTAGCGAAATGCTTGTGCTTCTAGTTCCGACAATGCAGTAATAACAAGTAATCTAACTAACAATTCCAAAACTACTGTCTTGTACACAGTGTAAGGGGATAAAGAATATGTACATAAGGATATATGAATGAGTGATGGTACAGAGCAGCATAGGCAAGATACAGTAGATGGTATCGGGTACAGTATGTACAAATGAGATGAGTATGTAAACAAAGTGGCATAGTATAGTATAAAGTGGCTAGTGATACATGTATTACATAAGGATACCGTCGATGATATAGAGTACAGTATATACGTATGCATATGAGATGAATAATGTAGGGTAAGTAACATTTATATAAGGTAGCATTGTTTAAAGTGGCTAGTGATATATTTACATCATTTCCCATCAATTCCCATTATTAAAGTGGCTGGAGTTGAGTCAGTGTCAGTGTGTTGGCAGCAGCCACTCAGTGTTAGTGGTGGCTGTTTAACAGTCTGATGGCCTTGAGATAGAAGCTGTTTTTCAGTCTCTCGGTCCCAGCTTTGATGCACCTGTACTGACCTCGCCTTCTGGATGATAGCGGGGTGAACAGGCAGTGGCTCGGGTGGTTGATGTCCTTGATGATCTTTATGGCCTTCCTGTGACATCGGGTGGTGTAGGTGTCCTGGAGGGCAGGTAGTTTGCCCCCGGTGATGCGTTGTGCAGACCTCACTACCCTCTGGAGAGCCTTACGGTTGAGGGCGGTGCAGTTGCCATACCAGGCGGTGATACAGCCCGCCAGGATGCTCTCGATTGTGCATCTGTAGAAGTTT
The DNA here is from genome assembly GCF_045791955.1 of Oncorhynchus clarkii lewisi. Taxonomy (NCBI): domain Eukaryota; kingdom Metazoa; phylum Chordata; class Actinopteri; order Salmoniformes; family Salmonidae; genus Oncorhynchus; species Oncorhynchus clarkii. The sequence goes on along the minus strand of NC_092162.1, from coordinate 6,967,583 downwards.
GTGAGTGCTTTTGGTGACAAGCCGAATTTCTTCAGCCTCCTGAGGTTGAAGAGGCGCTGCTGCGCCTTCTTCACGATGCTGTCTGTGTGAGTGGACCAATTCAGTTTGTCTGTGATGTGTATGCCGAGGAACTTAAAACTTACTACCCTCTCCACTACTGTTCCATCGATGTGGATAGGGGGGTGTTCCCTCTGCTGTTTCCTGAAGTCCACAATCATCTCCTTAGTTTTGTTGACGTTGAGTGTGAGGTTGTTTTCCTGACACCACACTCCGAGGGCCCTCACCTCCTCCCTGTAGGCCGTCTCATCGTTGTTGGTAATCAAGCCTACCACTGTTGTGTCGTCCGCAAACTTGATGATTGAGTTGGAGGCGTGCGTGGCCACGCAGTCGTGGGTGAACAGGGAGTACAGGAGAGGGCTCAGAACGCAACCTTGTGGGGCCCCAGTGTTGAGGATCAGCGGGGAGGAGATGTTGTTGCCTACCCTCACCACCTGGGGGCGGCCCGTCAGGAAGTCCAGTACCCAGTTGCACAGGGCGGGGTCGAGACCCAGGGTCTCGAGCTTGATGACGAGCTTGGAGGGTACTATGGTGTTGAATGCCGAGCTGTAGTCGATGAACAGCATTCTCACATAGGTATTCCTCTTGTCCAGATGGGTTAGGGCAGTGTGCAGTGTGGTTGAGATTGCATCGTCTGTGGACCTATTTGGGCGGTAAGCAAATTGGAGTGGGTCTAGGGTGTCAGGTAGGGTGGAGGTGATATGGTCCTTGACTAGTCTCTCAAAGCACTTCATGATGACGGATGTGAGTGCTACGGGGCGGTAGTCATTTAGCTCAGTTACCTTAGCTTTCTTGGGAACAGGAACAATAGTGGCCCTCTTGAAGCATGTGGGAACAGCAGACTGGTATAGGGATTGATTGAATATGTCCGTAAACACACCGGCCAGCTGGTCTGCGCATGCTCTGAGGGCGCGGCTGGGGATGCCATCTGGGCCTGCAGCCTTGCGAGGGTTAACACGTTTAAATGTCTTACTCACCTCGGCTGCAGTGAAGGAGAGACCGCATGTTTTCGTTGCAGGCCGTGTCAGTGGCACTGTATTGTCCTCAAAGCGGGCAAAAAAGTTATTTAGTCTGCCTGGGAGCAAGACATCCTGGTCCGTGACTGGGCTGGGTTTCTTCCTGTAGTCCGTGATTGACTGTAGACCCTGCCACATGCCTCTTGTGTCTGAGCCGTTGAATTGAGATTCTACTTTGTCTCTGTACTGGCGCTTAGCTTGTTTGATAGCCTTGCGGAGGGAATAGCTGCACTGTTTGTATTCGGTCATGTTACCAGACACCTTGCCCTGATTAAAAGCAGTGGTTCGCGCTTTCAGTTTCACACGAATGCTGCCATCAATCCACGGTTTCTGGTTAGGGAATGTTTTAATCGTTGCTATGGGAACGACATCTTCAACGCACGTTCTAATGAACTCGCACACCGAATCAGCGTATTCGTCAATGTTGTTATCTGACGCAATACGAAACATCTCCCAGTCCACGTGATGGAAGCAGTCTTGGAGTGTGGAGTCAGCTTGGTCGGACCAGCGTTGGACAGACCTCAGCGTGGGAGCCTCTTGTTTTAGTTTCTGTCTGTAGGCAGGGATCAACAAAATGGAGTCGTGGTCAGCTTTTCCGAAAGGGGGGCGGGGCAGGGCCTTATATGCGTCGCGGAAGTTAGAGTAACAATGGTCCAAGGTCTTTCCTCCCCTGGTTGCGCAATCGATATGCTGATAAAATTTGGGGAGTCTTGTTTTCAGATTAGCCTTGTTAAAATCCCCAGCTACAATGAATGCAGCCTCCGGATAAATTGTTTCCAGTTTGCAGAGAGTTAAATAAAGTTCGTTCAGAGCCATCGATGTGTCTGCTTGGGGGGGGATATATACGGCTGTGATTATAATCGAAGAGAATTCTCTTGGTAGATAATGCGGTCTACATTTGATTGTGAGGAATTCTAAATCAGGTGAACAGAAGGATTTGAGTTCCTGTATGTTTCTTTCATCGCACCATGTCACGTTAGTCATAAGGCATACGCCCCCGCCCCTCTTTTTACCAGAAAGATGTTTTTTCCTGTCTGCGCGATGCGTGGAGAAACCTGTTGGCTGCACCGCTTCGGATAGCGTCTCTCCAGTAAGCCACGTTTCCGTGAAGCAAAGAACGTTACAGTCTCTGATGTCCCTCTGGAATGCTACCCTTGCTCGGATTTCATCAACCTTGTTGTCAAGAGACTGGACATTGGCAAGAAGAATGCTAGGGAGTGGTGTGCGCTGTGCCCGTCTCCGGAGTCTGACCAGAAGACCGCCTCGTTTCCCTCTCTTTCGGAGTCGTTTTTTTGGGTCGCTGCATAGGATCCACTCCGTTGTCCTGTTTGTAAGGCAGAACACAGGATCCGCGTCGCGAAAAACATATTCTTGGTCGTACTGATGGTGAGTTGATGCTGATCTTATATTCAGTAGTTCTTCTCGACTGTATGTAATGAAACCTAAGATGACCTGGGGTACTAATGTAAGAAATAACACGTAAAAAAACAAAAAACTGCATAGTTTCCTAGGAACGCGAAGCGAGGCGGCCATCTCTGTCGGCGCCGGAAGTATGACCAGATGACCTGGCCTCCACAATGACCCGACCTCATGAGACGATTTGGGATGAGTTGGACCGCAGAGTGAAGGAAAAGCAGCCAACAAGTGCTCAGCATGTGTGGGAACTCCTTCAAGACTGTTGCGAAAGCATTCCAGGTGAAGCTGGTTGAGAGAATGCCAAGAGTGTGCAAAGCTGTCATCAAGGCAAAGGGTGGCTACTTAGAAGAATATCAAATTTCAATATATTTTGATTAATTTAACACTTTTCTGTGTTAAATAATTCCATATGTGTTTTTTCATAGTTTTGATGTCGTCACTATTATTCTACAATGTAGAAAATAGTCAAAATAAAGAAAAAACCTGGAATGAGTATACAGTGGGGAGAACAAGTATTTGATACACTGCCAATTTTGCAGGTTTTCCTACCTACAAAGCATGTAGAGGTCTGTAATGTTTATCATAGGTACACTTCAACTGTGAGAGACGGAATCTAAAACAAAAATCCCAAAAATCACATTGTATGATTTTTAAGTAATTAATTTGCATTTTATTGCATGACATAAGTATTTGATACATCAGAAAAACAGAACTTAATATTTGGTACAGAAACCTTTGTTTGCAATTACAGAGATCATATGTTTCCTGTAGTTCTTGACGAGGTTTGCGCACACTGCAGCAGGGATTTTGGCCCACTCCTCCATACAGACCTTCTCCAGATCCTTCAGGTTTCGGGGCTGTCGCTGGGCAATACGGACTTTCAGCTCCCACCAAAGATTGCATATTGGGTTCAGGTCTGGAGACTGGCTAAGCCACTCCAGGACCTTGAGATGCTTCTTACAGAGCCACTCCTTAGTTGCACTGGCTGTGTGTGTCGGGTCGTTGTCATGCTGGAAGACCCAGGCACGACCCATCTTCAATGCTCTTACTGAGGAAGGAGGTTGTTGGCCAAGATCTCGCGATACATGGCCCCATCCATCCTCCCCTCAATACGGTGCAGTCGTCCTGTCCCCTTTGCAGAAAAGCATCCCCAAAGAATGATGTTTCCACCTCCATGCTTCACGGTTGGGATGGTGTTCCTGGGGTTGTACTCATCCTTCTTCTTCCTCCAAACACGGTGAGTGGAATTTAGACCAAAAAGCTCTATTTTACCTTCTCCCATTCCTCCTCTGGATCATCCAGATGGCGATTGGCAAACTTCAGACGGGCCTGGACATGCGCTGACTTGAGCAGGGGGACCTTGCGTGCGCTGCAGGATTTTAATCCATGACGGCGTAGTGTGTTACTAATGGTTTTCTTTGAGGCTGTGGTCCCAGCTCTCTTCAGGTCATTGACCAGGTCCTGCCGTGTAGTTCTGGGCTGATCCCTCACCTTCCTCATGATCATTGATGCCCCACGAGGTGAGATCTTGCATGGAGCCCCAGACAGAGGGTGATTGACGGCCATCTTGAACTTCTTCCATTTTCTAATAATTGCACCAACAGTTGTTGCCTTCTCACCAAGCTGCTTGCCTATTGTCCTGTAGCCCATCCCAGCCTTGTGCAAGTCTACAATTTTCATTCGTCCTTGCACAGCTCTCTGGTCTTGGCCGTTGTGGAGAGGTTGGAGTCTGTTTGATTGAGTGTGTGGACAGGTGTCTTTTATACAGGTAATGAGTTCAAACAAGTGCAGTTAATACAGGTAATGAGTGGAGAACAGGAGGGCTTCTTAAAGAAAAACTAACAGGTCTGTGAGAGCCGGAATTCTTACTGGTTGGTAGGTGATCAAATACTTATGTCATGCAATAAAATGCAAATTAATTACTTAAAAATCATACAATGTGATTTTCTGGATTTTTGTTTTAGATTCCGTCTCTCACAGTTGAAGTGTACCTATGATAAAAATTACAGACCTCTACATGCTTTGTAAGTAGGAAAACCTGCAAAATCGGCAGTGTATCAAATACTTGTTCTCCCTACTGTATGTGTCAACGTTTGACTGGTACTGTATATATATTGTATTTTTTCATGTGGGTGGGCACAGATGTCATTTCAATATTTAGTTTGGATTTACATTTGGTTGAATTGGCAACTAGCTTGAATGCAACGTGAAATCAACATAACATTTCACCATGTAATTTTATTTCCGTTTAAATGTGGGAGAAAAAAAGCTGAAATTCCCTTACGATGATGACTTTCTCCAATCCCACATTCCCACATTAATTCAAGAGAGAAGGGGAGAGGGGTGGACTCTAGTAGAGAGAGAGAGAAGGGGAGAGGGGTGGACTCTAGTAGAGAGAGAGAAGGGGAGAGGGGTGGACTCTAGTAGAGAGAGAGAGAAGGGGAGAGGGGTGGACTCTAGTAGAGAGAGAGAAGGGGAGAGGGGTGGACTCTAGTAGAGAGAGGGAGAAGGGGAGAGGGGTGGACTTTAGTAGAGAGAGAGAGAGAAGGGGATAGGGGATGGGTAGTCTAGTAGAGAGAGAGAAGGGGAGAGGAGATGGGTAGTCTAGTAGAGATAGAGAGAAGGGGAGAGGAGATGGGTAGTCTAGTAGAGCTAGAGAGAAGGGGAGAGGAGAGGGACGGAGTCTAGTAGAGATAGAGAGAAGGGGGAGAGGGGATGGGTAGTCTAGTAGAGAGAGAGATAATGGGTAGTCTAGTAGAGAGAGAGAGAAGGGGAGAGGGGTGGACTCTAGTAGAGAGAGAGAGAAGGGGAGAGGGGTGGACTCTAGTAGAGAGAGAGAGAAGGGGAGAGGGGTGGACTCTAGTAGAGAGAGAGAAGGGGAGAGGAGATGGGTAGTCTAGTAGAGATAGAGAGAAGGGGAGAGGAGATGGGTAGTCTAGTAGAGATAGAGAGAAGGGGAGAGGAGATGGGTAGTCTAGTAGAGATGGAGAGAAGAGGAGAGGAGATGGGTAGTCTGGTAGAGATGGAGAGAAGGGGATAGGAGATGGGTAGTCTAGTAGAGATCGCGAGAAGGGGAGAGGAGAGGGATGGAGTCTATTAGAGATAGAGAGAATGGGAGAGGAGATGGGTAGTCTAGTAGAGATAGCGAGAAGGAGAGAGGAGATGGATGGGATGGAGTCTAGTAGAGCTAGAGAGAAGGGGAGAGGAGAGGGATGAGATGGAGTCTAGAAGGGATAGAGGGAAGGGGAGAGGATAGGGATGGAGTCTAGTAGAGATGAGGAGAGGGGTGGACTAGAGACAGAGAGTGGTGGAGAGGGACAGAGAGTGGTGGAGAGGGACAGAGAGTGGTGGAGAGGGACAGAGAGTGGTGGAGAGGGACAGAGAGTGGTGGAGAGGGACAGAGAGTGGTGGAGAGGGACAGAGAGAGGTGGAGAGGGACAGAGAGTGGTGGAGAGGGACAGAGAGAGGTGGAGAGGGACAGAGAGTGGTGGAGAGGGACAGAGAGTGGTGGAGAGGGACAGAGAGTGGTGGAGAGGGACAGAGAGTGGTGGAGAGGGACAGAGAGTGGTGGAGAGGGACAGAGAGAGGTGGAGAGGGACAGAGAGTGGTGGAGAGGGACAGAGAGTGGTGGAGAGGGACAGAGAGTGGTGGAGAGGGACAGAGAGAGGTGGAGAGGGACAGAGAGTGGTGGAGAGGGACAGAGAGAGGTGGAGAGGGACAGAGAGTGGTGGAGAGGGACAGAGAGTGGTGGAGAGGGACAGAGAGAGGTGGAGAGGGACAGAGAGTGGTGGAGAGGGACAGAGACTGGTGGAGAGGGACAGAGAGAGGTGGAGAGGGACAGAGAGTGGTGGAGAGGGACAGAGAGTGGTGGAGAGGGACAGAGAGTGGTGGAGAGGGACAGAGAGTGGTGGAGAGGGACAGAGAGTGGTGGAGAGGGACAGAGAGTGGTGGAGAGGGACAGAGAGAGGTGGAGAGGGACAGAGAGAGGTGGAGAGGGACAGAGAGAGGTGGAGAGGGACAGAGAGTGGTGGAGAGGGACAGAGACTGGTGGAGAGGGACAGAGACTGGTGGAGAGGGACAGAGAAAGGTGGAGAGGGACAGAGAGTGGGGGAGAGGGACAGAGAGAGGTGGAGAGGGACAGAGAGTGGTGGAGAAGGACAGAGAGAGGTGGAGAGGGACAGAGAGTGGTGGAGAGGGACAGAGACTGGTGGAGAGGGACAGAGAGAGGTGGAGAGGGACAGAGAGTGGTGGAGAGGGACAGAGAGAGGTGGAGAGGGACAGAGAGTGGTGGAGAGGGACAGAGAGAGGTGGAGAGGGACAGAGAGTGGTGGAGAGGATATGCTGAGGCATAGTACTCTAAATTGAAGGCTGTAGAGATGGAAGGAGGGACATGGAACTACAGCAGACTGAAAACTGTAAACAAACCCCAATTAATATCCCCTATCCCTCCACCCTCCCTCTCTCCTTCTATCGCAGATGAGGTGTTACGTCAACTCTTGTCCTGGGTGATACGCAGGTGCATGGAGAATGTTTCCTCGCTACACTATTTGCATACAGATAGTCCCTCACGACAGAGGGAGTAGCCAGAAGGCAGAGAGAGAGGGATGCATAGAGGAAGAGAGGGACAGAGAAAGGGGAGAGAGGGGGAGCTGGAGGGAGAGAGGAAGGGAGAGAGGTGGAGATGGAGACGGAGGGAGAAAGGGAGAGGAAGGATTCTCCTCTGAAGGTAAAGCAGAAGAGCCCCGTATTTTTAAAAATATTGATGTGTGCGAAGATACCTATTCATTACCTTCACCTTCAACTGTGTATGCAAACCAAAAAAGAGGGGGAGAGAGAGAAAAAGATAGAGAGAGAGAGAGAGAGAGAGAGAGAGAGAGAGACAGACAGAAGGGGGGAGAGAGAGAGAGAGAGAGAGAGAGAGAGAGAGAGAGAGACACACATAAGAGGAGAGAGAGAGAGACAGAAGGAGAGAGACAGAAGGAGAGAGAGAGAGAGAGAGAGAGAGAGAGAGAGAGAGAGACACAGGAGGAGAGAGGGAGAGAGAGAGAGAGAGAGAGAGAGAGAGAAAGGGAGAGAGAGAGAGAGAGAGAGAGACAGAGGAGAGAGACAGAAGGAGAGAGAGAGAGAGAGAGAGAGAGAGAGAGAGAATGGAGAGAGAAAAGGAGAGAGAGAGAGAGAGGGAGAAAAAGAGGGAGGCAGTGAAGTCTGTGGTTATGGAACATCTTTAGTATTCAATTGAGCTCTTCCTGAGCTCGAGTCGTCATGAAATATGGATTATTGTTCTATTTTGCTGGGCTGTGGTGCTTATAAGTTGAATTACTATCTGGCTGAATGAGAATAGAGTTGAGAGGATGATCTGCAGTGAAATGACTTGGCAACACTTGAAAGCAGAAAACTGAGGGAGGTTCTATCTCAGCCAAACACAATGCAGGTTGTAGTCATTAGAGTTATCTCAGCCAAACAAAATGCAGGCTGTAGTCATTAAGGTTATATCAACAAACACAATGCAGGCTACAGTCATTAGGGTTATCTCAGCCAAACACAATGCAGGCTGTAGTCATTAGAGTTATCTCAGCCAAACACAATGCAGGCTGTAGTCATTAGGGTTATCTCAGCCAAACACAATGCAGGCTGTAGTCATTAGGGTTATCTCAGCCAAACACAATGCAGGCTGTAGTCATTAGGGTTATCTCAGCCAAACACAATGCAGGCTGTAGTCATTAGGGTTATCTCAGCCAAACACAATGCAGGCTGTAGTCATTAGGGTTATCTCAGCCAAACACAATGCAGGCTGTAGTCATTAGGGTTATCTCAGCCAAACACAATGCAGGCTGTAGTCATTAGGGTTATCTCAGCCAAACACAATGCAGGCTGTAGTCATTAGGGTTATCTCAGCCAAACACAATGCAGGCTGTAGTCATTAGGGTTATCTCAGCCAAACACAATGCAGGCTGTAGTCATTAGGGTTATCTCAGCCAAACACAATGCAGGCTGTAGTCATTAGGGTTATCTCAGCCAAACACAATGCAGGCTGTAGTCATTAGGGTTATATCAAGAGCCTCAGCTACATTTTACATTCAGCAACACTGGGGTATTCTCTCTCTCTCTCTCTCTCTCTCTCTCTCTCTCTCTCTCTCTCTCGGTTAAACATGTTTGGCGAAGATTGTGAAAATGAAAGAGATACTCTCACACGTACGTGTCATATGATATCTTTGAGCCGCTCTAAATGTCATTGGTCGCACCGCCCCGGCCAAACACAATAACTGGGAACAGGTGCCATCTTCTTCTTCTCATTCACACAGCCAAACCAACACAGTCATAAAGGTCAGCTGCATCTATACTGTGTTGTCTCTGTTGTCGTTCTAGTCCATCTAACTGTCTCTGCCTTCATCCGTAAAGGCTGAGGAGATGTTTCTAGTCCATCTAACTGTCTCTGCCTTCATCCGTAAATGATGAGGAGGTGTTTCTAGTCCATCTAACTGTCTCTGCCTTCATCCGTAAATGATGAGGAGGTGTTTCTAGTCCATCTAACTCTCTGCCTTCATCCGTAAAGGATGAGGAGGTGTTTCTAGTCCATCTAACTGTCTCTGCCTTCATCCGTAAAGGCTGAGGAGATGTTTCTAGTCCATCTAACTGTCTCTGCCTTCATCCGTAAAGGCTGAGGAGATGTTTCTAGTCCATCTAACTGTCTCTGCCTTCATCCATTAAGGCTGAGGAGGTGATAAATAGGACTGTAGATTCTATCGCAGCCATGTCCAAGAACCAATAACAGGATGAGGAAAATGTTGCATTGTGGAACAGTAATATGAGAGGTATCTTTAGTGAAAGTACACTGGACTAGATGGCGACCCAGCAACAACATCACACACCCTGGGAGACACCCAGCTGGAGCAACACAGGACCATCTGTCGCTCTATTTAGCCACATGCACATGTGTGTGTGTGTGCGTGTGTGTCATGTTCATACTGTAATAGTGTTATACATGTACACACACATCAAACTCACACATCGAATTTACACAAACAAGCTCAGTGAACACCCTTCGACAGAATCATCTAACAAGTGGGCTTTACACTTTTAACTGTGTTAACAGCGCTTTAGATTTTACATGCTCTAGTCATACTAATACAGGCAGGTCCACACGCCTAACAGACCATCAGACACTTCACTGTGAGAGGTCTGTCAAGCATAACAACACAAGCTATTCTCCTGCTGCGACCTTCACCGCATATACAATTGCACATGTGAATATCTGTTTGGCGAGTTAAACTGCTGAAGCATTAAACCTCCCGTGGTCAAGGTTTTGACCTGTCCTAGCATTAAACCGCCCGTGGTCAAGGTTTTGACCTGTCCTAGCATTAAACCGCCCGTGGTCAAGGTTTTGACCTGTCCTAGCATTAAACCGCCCGTGGTCAAGGTTTTGACCTGTCCTAGCATTAAACCGCCCGTGGTCAAGGTTTTGACCTGTCCTAGCATTAAACCGCCCGTGGTCAAGGTTTTGACCTGTCCTAGCATTAAACCGCCCGTGGTCAAGGTTTTGACCTGTCCTAGCATTAAACCGCCCGTGGTCATGGTTTTGACCTGTCCTAGCATTAAACCTCCCGTGGTCAAGGTTTTGACCTGTCCTAGCATTAAACCGCCCGTGGTCAAGGTTTTGACCTGTCCTAGCATTAAACCGCCCGTGGTCAAGGTTTTGACCTGTCCTAGCATTAAACCGCCCGTGGTCAAGGTTTTGACCTGTCCTAGCATTAAACCGCCCGTGGTCAAGGTTTTGACCTGTCCTAGCATTAAACCGCCCGTGGTCAAGGTTTTGACCTGTCCTAGCATTAAACCGCCCGTGGTCAAGGTTTTGACCTGTCCTAGCATTAAACCGCCCGTGGTCAAGGTTTTGACCTGTCCTAGCCTCACATGGGCTCCAATTCACTTCCCTTCAAGTGGCACTCACCATCATCTTTAATGGCGTCCGAGGCTGGCGTTGTGTTGCTGTGTAGCCCTGTCTACCCTCTTGGCAGCGTCAGATAGGTTTAGAATATAAAAAGCAAAGTAACACAACAGCCTGAAAATAGTGAAATGTGACAAACATAGCTACTCCATCTGTTATTATGACATCACCAATCACATGCCAGGGTTACTCAGGGATTTAAAAAAAAAAATATATATATATATATATATCACCTTTATTTAACCAGTTAGGCCAGTTGAGAACAAGTTCTCATTTACAACTGTGACCTGGCCAAGATAAAGTAAAGCAGTTCGACACATACAACAACACAGTTACACATGGGATAAACAAACGTACAGTCAAAAGCACAATATAATAATTTGTATACAGTGTGTGCAAATGAAGTAAGGAGGGAAGTCAATAAATAGGCCAAAAGTGGCAATGTAATTACAATTTAGCAATTTACACTGGAGTGAGATATGTGCAGATGAGGATGTGCACGTAGAAATACTGGTGTGCAAAAGAGCAGAAAAACAAAAACAAATATGGGATGAGGTAGGGGATGATAAATATGGGGATGAGGTAGGTGGTTGGTTGGATGGGATATTTACAGATGGGCTGTGTACAGCTACAACGATCGGTAAACTGCTCTGACAGCTGACTCTTAAAGTAACGATGGAGATATAAGTCTCAAACTTCAGTGATTTTTGCAATTTGTTCCAGTTATTGGCAGCAGAGAACTGGAAGGAAAGGTGGCCAAAGGAGGTGTTGGCTTTGGGGATGACCAGTGAAATATACCTGCTGGAGTGCGTGCTATGGGTGGGTGCTGCTATGGTGACCAGTGAGCTGAGATAAGGCGGGGCTTTACCTAGCAAAGACTTATAGATGACCTGGTGTGACGACTTCTGCCGAAGTCGAAGCCTCTCCTTGTTTGGGAGGTGCTCGGCGGTCAACGTCACCGGTCTTCTAGCCATCATTGATCATTTTTCATTTTCATTTGGTTTTGTCTTGTCTTCCTACACACCTGGTTTCAATCCCATTCATTACCTGTTGTGTATTTAACCCTCTGTTTCCCCTCAATGTGATCTATTGGGCCCACACGGCACCCTGCTCTGGTCATCCTGGGATAGGTCGGATGGTGCGCTGTCTTGATGGGAGGTACTGGTGGCCCACTTTAGCTAAGGACGTGAGGATTTATGTTTCCTCCTGCTCAGTGTGCGCCCAGTGCAAGGCTCCTAGACACCTGCCCAGAGGTAAGTTACAACCCTTACCCGTTCCACAACGGCCGTGGTCACACCTGTCGGTGTATTTTTTAACTGATCTTCCACCTTCACAGGGTAACACCACGATCCTGGTCGTTGTGGATCGTTTTTCTAAGTCCTGTCGTCTCCTCCCTTTGCCCGGTCTCCCTACGGCCTTACAAACTGCAGAGGCCCTGTTTACACACGTTTTCCGGCACTGTGGGGTGCCTGAGGATATAGTGTCTGATCGGGGTCCCAAGTTCACATCAATGGTCTGGAAGGCGTTCAAGGAACGTCTGGGTGTCTCGGTCAGCCTTACCTCAGGTTTTCACCCCAAGAGTAATGGGCAGGTGGAGAGAGTTAACCAGGATGTGGGTAGGTTTCTGCGGTCTTATTGCTAGGACCTGCCGGAGGAGTGGGCGAAGTTCGTGCCCTGGGCAGAGATGGCCCAGAACTCGCTACGCCACTCCTCCACTAACCTTTCTCCCTTTCAATGTGTATTAGGGTATCAGCCGGTTCTGGCTCCTTGGCATCAGAGTCAGACCGAGGCTCCTGTGGTGGACAATTGGTTCCGGCGAGTGGAGGAAACCTGGGAGGCCGCCCACGTCCACCTTCAGCGTGCCATACTGCGACAGAAAGTTGGGGCAGACCGTCACCACAGTGAGGCCCCGGTGTTCACACCAGGGGACAGGGTCTGGCTCTTGACCCAAAACCTGCCCCTCTGCCTGCCCTGCCGGAAGCTGGGTCCGAGGTTTGTGGGGCCGTTTAAAGTCCTGAGGAGAGTAAGCGAGGGATGTTATAGGTTACAGCTACCCACTAATTACCGTATTAACCCCTCATTCCATGTGTCTCTCCTCAGGCCGGTGGTGGCTGGCCCGCTCCAGGAGGCTGAAGTGCGGGATGTTCCTCCACCCCCCCTGGACATCGAGGGGTCCCGGCGTACTTCGTTCGATCCATCTTGGATTTGAGACGTCGGGCGAGGGGCCTTCAGTACCTCGTGGACTGGGAGGGGTACGGTCCGGAGGAGAGATGCTGGGTTCCGGTGGAGGACGTATTAGATACTTCCATGCTGCGAGAATTCTATCCGGATCGCCCTGCACCTCGCCCTACGGGTCGTCCCCGAGCCGGTGTCGACCGCGTGTCAGGGGGGAGGTGGGTACTGTCACGACTTCTACCGAAGTCGAAGCCTGTCCTTGTTCGGGCGGTGCTCGGCGGTTGACATCACCGGTCTTCTAGCCATCATTGATCCATTTGTCTTTTCTTCATACACACCTGGTTTCAATCCCATTCATTACCTGTTGTGTATTTAACCCTTTGTTTCCCCTCATGTCTTTGTCAGAGATTGTTTGTTATTTCAGTGTTGTGTTGTTTTTGTAGTGGTGTGCAACGGGTCCTCGTACCCACTTTGTTTATTGTTACATTTAGTGTTTGTAGTATGTTTCGTTTATTGTTATTAAATAACTCCATTACACTCAGTTTGATTCTCCTGCGCCTGACTTCCCTGCCACCTATACACACGACTCTGACACCTGGAGGCAGTGGGTTTGGCAACGAATATGTAGCGAGGGCAACGAGAGCATACAGGTCGCAGTCGTGGGTAGTTTATGGGGCTTTGGTGACAAAACGGATGGCACTGTGATAGACTGCATCCAATTTGCTGAGAATAGCATTGGAGGCTATTTTGTAAATGACATCGCCGAAGTCAAGGATCGGTAGGATGGTCAGTTTTACGAGGGTATGTTTGGCAGCATGAGTGAAGGATGCTTTGCTGCGGAATAGGAAGCCGATTCTAGATACATTTTTGGATTGGAGATGCTTAACATGAGACTGGAAGGAGAGTTTACAGTCTAACCAGACACCTAGGTATTTACAGTTGTCCACATATTCTAAGTCAGAACTGTCCAGAGTAGTGATGCTAGTTGGGCGGGCAGGTGCGGGCAGCAATTGGTTGAAGACCATGCTTTTCATTTTACTAGCATTTAAGAGCAGTTAGAGGCCATGGAAGGAGCGTTGTATGGCGTTGAAGCTCGTTTGGAGGTTTGTTAACACAGTGTCCAAAGAAGGGCCAGATGTATACAGAATGGTGTCGTCTGCGTTGAGGTGGATTAAAGAATCACCAGCAGCAAGAGCGACATCATTGATATATACAGAGAAAAGAGTCGGCCGGAGAATTGAACCCTGTGACACCCCCATAGAGACTGCCAGAGGTTCGAACAAAAGGCCCTCCAATTTGACACACTGAACTCTGTCTGAGAAGTAGTTGGTGAACCAGGCGAGGCAGCCATTAGAGAAAGCAAGGCTGTTGAGTCTGTCGATAAGAATACAGTGATTGACAGAGTCGAAAGCCTTGGCCAGGTCGATGAAGACGGCTGCACAGTACTGTATTTTATCGATGGTGGTTATGATATCGTTTAGGACCTTGAGCATAGCTGAGGTGCACCCGTGACCAGCTCGGAAACCAGATTGCATAGCGGAGAAGGTACGGTGGGATTCGAAATGGCCGGTGATCTGTTTGTTCACTTGGCTTTCGAAGCCTTTGAAAGGCAGGGCAGGATGGATATAGATCTACAACAGGTTGGGTCTAGAGTGTCTCCCCCTTTGAAGAGTGGGATGACCGCGGCAGCTTTCCAATCTTTGGGGATCTCAGATGATACGAAAGAGAGGTTAAACAGACTAGTAATAGGGGTTGCAACAATGGCGGCGGATAATTTTAGGAAGAGAGGGTTGAGATTGTCTAGCCGAGCTGATTTGTATGGATCCAGATTTTGCAGCTGTTTCAGAACATCAGCTGTCTGGATTTGGGTGGAGGAGGAGCGGGGGGGGGCTTGGGCCAGTTGCTGCGGGGGATGCAGTGCTGTTTGCCGGGGTTGGGGTAGCCATGTGGAAGGCATGCTAATAGAGACATGCTAATTGAAATTCTCAATTATAGGTGATTTACTGTATCAGTGGTGACAGTGTTTCCCAGTCTCAGTGCAGTGGGCAGCTGGGAGGAGGTGCTCTTATTCTCCATAGACTTTATGGTGTCCGAAAACCTTTTGGAATTAGTGCTGCAGGATGCAAATTTCTGTTTGAAAAATATAGCTTTTGCTTTCCTAACTGACTGTGTGTATTGGTTCCTAACTTCCCTGAAAAGTTGTATATTGGGGGGACTATTCGAAGCTAGTGCAGTATGCCACAGGGTGTTTTTGTGCTGGTCAAGAGCAGTCAAGTCTGGAGTGAACCAAGGGCTATATCTGTTCTTAGTTCTACATTTTTTGAATGGGGCATGCTTATTTAAGATGGTGAGGAAAGCACTTTTAAAGAACAACCAGGCATCCTCTACTGATGGATTGGGGTCAATATCCATCCAGGACACCTGGGCCAGGTCGATTAGAAAGGCCTGCTCGCTGAAGTGTTTTAGGGAGCGTTTGACAGTGATGAGGGCTGGTCGTTTGGCCGCAGACCCATAACGGACGCAGGCAATTATCAGGCAGTGATCGCTGAGGTCCTGGTTGAAAACAGCAATGGTGTATTTTTTTTTTCTTTTTATTTTATATACAGTGCCTTGCGAAAGAATTCGGCCCCCTTGAACTTTGCGACCTTTTGCCACATTTCAGGCTTCAAACATAAAGATATAAAACTGTATTTTTTTGTGAAGAATCAACAACAAGTGGGACACAATCATGAAGTGGAACGACATTTTTTGGATATGTTAAACTTTTTTAACAAATAAAAAACTGAAAAATTGGCCGTGCAAAATTATTCAGCCCCTTTACTTTCAGTGCAGCAAACTCTCTCCAGAAGTTCAGTGAGGATCTCTGAATGATCCAATGTTGACCTAAATGACTAATGATGATAAATACAATCCACCTGTGTGTAATCAAGTCTCCGTATAAATCCACCTGCACTGTGATAGTCTCAGAGGTCCGTTAAAAGCGCAGAGAGCATCATGAAGAACAAGGAACACACCAGGCAGGTCCGAGATACTGTTGTGAAGAAGTTTAAAGCCAGATTTGGATACAAAAAGATTTCCCAAGCTTTAAACATCCCAAGGAGCACTGTGCAAGCGATAATATTGAAATGGAAGGAGTATCAGACCACTGCAAATCTACCAAGACCTGGCCGTCCCTCTAAACTTTCAGCTCATACAAGGAGAAGACTGATCAGAGATGCAGCCAAGAGGCCCATGATCACTCTGGATGAACTGCAGAGATCTACAGCTGAGGTGGGAGACTCTGTCCATAGGACAACAATCAGTCGTATATTGCACAAATCTGGCCTTTATGGAAGAGTGGCAAGAAGAAAGCCATTTCTTAAAGATATCCATAAAAAGTGTTGTTTAAAGTTTGCCACAAGCCACCTGGGAGACACACCAAACATGTGGAAGAAGGTGCTCTGGTCAGATGAAACCAAAATTGAACTTTTTGGCAACAATGCAAAACATTATGTTTGGCGTAAAAGCAACACAGCTCATCACCCTGAACACATCATCCCCACTGTCAAACATGGTGGTGGCAGCATCATGGTTTGGGCCTGCTTTTCTTCAGCAGGGACAGGGAAGATGGTTCAAATTGATGGGAAGATGAATGGAGCCAAATACAGGACCATTCTGGAAGAAAACCTGATGGAGTCTGCAAAAGACCTGAGACTGGGACGGAGATTTGTCTTCCAACAAGACAATGATCCAAAACATAAAGCAAAATCTACAATGGAATGGTTCAAAAATAAACATATCCAGGTGTTAGAATGGCCAAGTCAAAGTCCAGACCTGAATCCAATCGAGAATCTGTGGAAAGAACTGAAAACTGCTGTTCACAAATGCTCTCCATCCAACCTCACTGAGCTCGAGCTGTTTTGCAAGGAGGAATGGGAAAAAATTTCAGTCTCTCGATGTGCAAAACTGATAGAGACATACCCCAAGCGACTTACAGCTGTAATCGCAGCAAAAGGTGGCGCTACAAAGTATTAACTTAAGGGGGCTGAATAATTTTGCACGCCCAATTTTTCAGTTTTTGATTTGTTAAAAAAGTTTGAAATATCCAATAAATGTCGTTCCACTTCATGATTGTGTCCCACTTGTTGTTGATTCTTCACAAAAAAATACAGTTTTATATCTTTATGTTTGAAGCCTGAAATGTGGCAAAAGGTTGCAAAGTTCAAGGGGGCCGAATACTTTCGCAAGGCACTGTATCTCACCTTTATTTAACCAGGTAGGCTTGTTGAGAACAAGTTCTCATTTACAACTGCGACCTGGCCAAGATAAAGCATATCAGTGTGAACAGACAACACAGAGTTACACATGGAGTAAACAATTAACAAGTCAATAACACAGTAGAAAAAAAGAGAGTCTATATACATTGTGTGCAAAAGGCATGAGGAGGTAGGCGAATAATTACAATTTTGCAGATTAACACTGGAGTGATAAATTATCAGATGATCATGTACAGGCAGAGATATTGGTGTGCAAAAGAGCAGAAAAGTAAATAAATATAAACAGTATGGGGATGAGGTAGGTAAAATTGGGTGGGCTATTTACCGATAGACTATGTACAGCTGCAGCAATCGGTTAGCTGCTCAGATAGCAGATGTTTGAAGTTGGTGAGGGAGATAAAAGTCTCCAACTTCAGCGATTTTTGCAATTCGTTCCAGTCACAGGCAGCAGAGAACTGGAATGAAAGGCGGCCAAATGAGATGTTGGCGTTAGGGATGATGTGAGATACACACCTGCTGGAGCGCGTGCTACGGGTGGGTGTTGCCATCGTGACCAGTGAACTGAGATAAGGCGGAGCTTTACCTAGCATGGACTTGTAGATGACCTGGAGCCAGTGGGTCTGGCGACGAATATGTAGCGAGGGCCAGCCGAATAGAGCATACAGGTCGCAGTGGTGGGTAGTATAAGGTGCTTTAGTAACAAAACGGATGACACTGTGATAAACTGCATCCAGTTTGCTGAGTAGAGTATTGGAAGCTATTTTGTCAATGTCAATGTCAGGATATTTGGTGGCCTTCCTAAGCCAGGATTCAGACACGGCTAGGACATCAGGGTTGGTGGAGTGTGCTAAAGCAGTGAATAAAGCAAACTTAGGGATGATGCTTCTGATGTTAACATGCATGAACCCAAGGCTTTTACGGTTGCAGAAGTCAACAAATGAGAGCACCTGGGGACACACAGGACCTGGGTTTACCTCTACATCACCAGAGGAACAGAGGAGGAGTAGGATGAGGGTAGGGCTAAAGGTTATAAGAACTGGTCATCTAGTGCTTTGGGAACAGC
Organism: Oncorhynchus clarkii lewisi; assembly: GCF_045791955.1. Classification (NCBI taxonomy): domain Eukaryota; kingdom Metazoa; phylum Chordata; class Actinopteri; order Salmoniformes; family Salmonidae; genus Oncorhynchus; species Oncorhynchus clarkii. Next base: position 6,949,658 of record NC_092162.1, on the reverse strand, counting down.
AAATAAAAGGAGCAGATTTCTGGGCATAGTAGGATAGATTCAAGGCATAGTGTACAGACAAGGGTATGGTAGGATGCGAGTTCAGTGGGGGTAAACCTAGTGAGAGTCACTACATTGAGTGACGATGAGAGAGGTTGCACCTCTGGAGGCGCCAATTAAGCCAGGTGGGGTCTCTGCATGTGTGGGGGGGCATGGACTTTGGATCGTCTCTGAAGGAGCTGGTATTCCATAAATGTGTATCTGCCTTTGCCATCCGTACTGTTAGCCATTGTACAATCGCTGGAATATAAATGGGACGAACTAAAAGCACGTATATCCTACAAACGGGACATTAAAAACTGTAATATCTTATGTTTCACCGAGTCGTGGCTGAACAACGACATTAATAACATACAGCTGGTGTGTTATACACTCTATCGGCAGGATAGAACAGTACAGAACAGTAGACTCTTGTAAGACCAGGGGTTTAGGTCTTGTGTATTTGTAAACAACAGCTGGTGATAGAAAATCTAAGGAAGTCTTGAGGTTTTGCTCGCCCGAGGTTGAGTATCTCATGATAAGCTGGAGACCACACCATCTACTTAGAGAGTTTTCATCTGTCTACAAACCACCACAAACCGATGCTGGCATTAAGACCGCACACAATGAGCTGTATATGGACTACAAGAAAAGGAGGACCGAGCACGCCCCCATTCTCATCGACAGGGCTGTAGTGGAGCAGATTGAGACCTTCAAGTTCCTTGGTTGTCCACATCGCCAACAAACTAACATGGTCCAAGCACACCAAGACAGTCCTGAAGAGGGCACGACAAAACCTATTTCCCCTCAGGAGACTGAAAAGATTTGGCATGGGTCCTCAGATCCTCAAAAGGTTCTACAGCTGCACCATCCTGACGGGTTGCATCACTGCCTGGTATGGCAACTGTTCGGCCTCCGACCGCAAGGCACTACAGAGGGTAGTGCGTACGGCCCAGTACATCACCAGGGCTAAGCTTCCTGACATCCAGGACCTCTATACCAGGCAGTGTCAGAGGAAGGCCCTAAAAATTGTCAAAGACTGCAGCCACCCTAGTCATAGAATGTTGTCTTTGCTACCGCACGGCAAGCGGTACTGGAGCGCCAAGTCTAGGTCCAAGAGGCTTCTAAACAGCTTCTACCTCCAAGCCATAAGACTCATGAACAACTAATCAAATGGCTACCCAGACTATTTGCATTGCCCCCCCCCCCCTTCTATGCTGCTGCTACTACTCTGCTATTATCTATGCATAGTCACTTTAATAACTCTACTTACATGTACAAATTACCTCAACTAACCGGTGCCCCTGGGCATTGACTCTGTACCGGTACCCCCTGTATATAGTCTCCACATTGACTCTGTACCGGTACCCCCTGTATATAGTCTCCACATTGACTCTGTACCGGTACCCCCTGTATATAGCCTCGCTATTGTTATTTTACTGCTGCTCTTTAATTATTTGTTACTTTTTTTTAGGTATTTTCTTAAAACTGCATTGTTGGTTAAGGGCTTGTAAGTAAGCATTTCACTGTTGTGTTCGGCGCATGTGACAAATACAATTTGATTTGACTATAGCAAGCAAAGTAACACAACAGCCTGAAAATAGGTTGATAGTCACAATAATTTTACATGTGACAAAAATAGCTCCTCCACACCAATCACATGAAAGGTAACCCGGGGATGGGCGTGGACTTTGGATCGTTCCTGAAGGAACTGGTATACCACATGCGTACAGGATTCCGTCATAATCATGAATAGCATTGGGAGTTCACATGCACAACATAGGAGTGGTATGAATTGTAGATTATCTGTGTGTGATGTCACCGTAATAAACTGCCAAGTCATCCTGTGTTATCTTAACCTGCCCTTTGGGCACAAGACTATAAACATGACATGTATATAGTGCTACACTTTCACAGCTTGCTTCTTTATCCATCCAGGGCCAAGGATTGCCCAACAGCTAAGGTTGTTCATTCAGAAGGTGGATGTGCATTGAGCAGTCTTACTGATGGCCTATTATAATAGAAACGCATCAACACTATCCCCGGAATAGTGAGGAGTCAGGCCTTGCCTTGGTCCTAAACTAATTGTCTATTCCTGTCATAAAAGCCCCATTACGTTCCAATGCATCACATACGAAATGTAGTTATAGTAATGAGTTATTCGTAAAATGAGATTCTGGGCCTAACAAATGCAAGCAATCAATAAATCCAATGTCCACAAATCATGTTTTGACTGTAGTTTAATTTATTAAAAAGACCAGGGTGCAAATATTTTTAAAAAATGTAAAAAGAGAAACATAATTTAAGCATTTTTAATACAAAACAATAAACTATTCCAGTCCCTCTTGACATCTAAGACACGGACAAAAAAAATACTTCGTTATAGCGTTTTTTACATTTTTTTTTATCAAGTATTACACAATGTAGGTACAAAATTAAAATGTATACAATTTACATTTTTTGTACATAATATAGCAAAATCTTTCAATTCTTAAGAGAAAATACAACTCTTGTTGTACATGAAATTCCACCACAAAGGAAAACTCTGTACGCAATCTTTAGAATACGTGATGGATTTTAAAGACAATTCTTTACCTAAAAATAAAAATACTACTACTAATAAAAACACAATGACAAGCTGCCGCAGCCATCACTGGAGTAGTAAAAAGATGCACTGCCATGTCAAAGAAACAATATATACTCTGATATCTTAAACTGTACTAAATTAAATTATACAAGTAGAAAAAAGACCAAGTAACCCCCTTTAGTAGTGCAAAGTCATACAAATCTGCCATGTCTTAACACATGTAAAACACTAAGAGGACAGAAACATTTTTAAAAAACATTTTAAATCCATGTTAATGGAGTATTTTTTTTGTATTTCAAACATAGGTACAAAAATATATTTTGTGCTCGGTTGACAAAAAAAACAACAAAAAAAAAAACCTATGGATGTTGAATTTAAGTAATCAAGCTTGGACGTGTTGGTACAACAAACGTTTAGTAAAAAAAAACTAACTCAATGGGGCAGAGAAAAAGCACCCTTGGACACATGCTGCTTCCATAACTAGATAAAAAGCTCCTCAAGAGGTTCCTTGAAAGTACAGTTCTTTTTAATGCTTCCCCTTCAAGCTACCGTCGTCATTAGGAAATAACATGTTCAAGTCCTAGTGTCAGGTTTAGTTAGCCATGACCGACTGGAATTGCTGCTTGGAATACTGCATATTGCTGAGGTTGAAGTTCAGCCCATCATTGAGGGTCTTGTCGTTGAGATCTCCGTAGGCCGCAAACACGTCAAAGGCATCGTTGTACTGCAGCGGGCTAAGAGAGCCCTCGCTGGGGAACACGCCCCCGGAGCTCCCCTGACCCTGGAGGCTGGGGAACACGCCCCCGGAGCTCCCCTGACCCTGGAGGCTGGGGAACACGCCCCCGGAGCTCCCCTGACCCTGGAGGGTGGGGAACACGCCCCCGGAGCTCCCCTGACCCTGGAGGGTGGGGAACACGCCCCCGGAGCTCCCCTGACCCTGGAGGCTGGGGAACACGCCCCCGGAGCTCCCATGACCCTGGAGGCTGGGGAACACAAACTCCTTAGCATTAGGAGAGAGTGCAGAGGCATTCTGCTGCTGGCCCAGGCCGTACAGAGAGTACATAGAGGTGGAAACGGCTTTCTGCTTCATTAGGGTGTTCACATTCAGCCCCAGGTCATTGGTTGGGGAGGTGCGGGCCACCTTGTTGCCGTTACCATTGTTGTTGTTGCGGCCGGAGAGCTTCATCTTGGTGGAGCCAAACTTGGTGGCGGCAAAGGTGGCGGTGGTGAAGGTTATTGGATAGGTGGAGCGCGGCATGAACGAGGGGCTAATGGCCGCAGATTGCCCGAAAGGGGGTGAAGGAGAGCTGGACTCAGAAGAGGTCCCGATAGAGTCACTGATGGGCATGAAGACCTGGGCCTCTGGGTTGAAGCTGTTCTTGATCTCCTTGTCCAACTCGGACCCGTTGTTCTCATTGTTATCATCCACGTACAGCACCTTGACCGGCCCCTTCTCGCCAAGCTGGTAGGACACCTCGAAGGGGTCAATCCACACACTTAGGTCCTGAGGGAGATTATCCCGGACGTCGTCCAAATCCAGGCCGCTCTCCTTGGCTGCCTGCTCCACCACAGGGTCCACCTTCTCCCCTACGTGGAGGCACCTGTACCCAGAGCCCTTGTATGGCTTATCCGTGTACCAGTGGCCATCGTACTTCTTCTTCAGCTGCCTCTCGAGCTCCTCCCCGAAGATGTTCACACGCCGTCTGGGGAGTTTGTTGTACAAGTAGGAAATAATAAAATTAAGTGCTACTTGGATTTCAAGCTGCATAGCTGCTTCCCGGTTATGACGTGGGTATTCCTGAGCGTTGCAGTGATAAGCAGTTTGGGCCAAACAGAGGGACAGAGTAAGTGGTAGTTGCTGAAACTATATCCTTCCGTCCACAGGATAAGGTCCCTAAGCCTGGAAGAAGAGGAGATATAAATTAACAAAAACATGATGACAATGCTATATGGCTAATTATAAACTGGGTAGTTTGGGTCCTGGATGCTGACTGGCTGAAACAGCATTTCAGCCGTGTAAATATCAGACAATATACCACTGGTATGATGCAAAACTACCTGTTTACTTTTATATATATGGCCATATTCCACAAACCCCTGAGGTGACTTATTGCTATTATAAACTGGTTACCAACGTGTGTGTGTACGCACACACACACACGTTGGTAACCAGTTTATAATAGCAATAAGTCACCTCAGGGGTTTGTGGAATATGGCCAATATACCATGGCTAAGGACTGTATACAGGCTTTCTGATTCATGCATAGGCGTGGTGTAAATGGCCATATACCACACCCACTTGAGTCATTATTGCTAAACCTACCATCCCATAGTACAACAAAACTGTACGTTCATATAAGTAATATGATCAATGTATGCACGCATGACGACGCCAAGTCGCTTTGGATAAAAGCATCTGCTAAATAGAATATATCATCATTATATTAAATAATCTGTTTAACTCGCCGTTGTAAAGATGTTGGCTTCATAAACCTGATTGCATTTACAGTAGAGTACTAAATGTGCTCTGCCATTCCCTTCCCAGTACAGTGCATTGCTGTGTCCACCAGACAGGGTGTACAATATCACTAGCTATAAGTAAGGCCTAAACATACGGACTCAGTTCCCTGGCAGTCTTCTAGTATTTGTGACAGCTAAAAGAAAGCATAGTTGACCTCTGGACAGTGGTGGCTCAGCGCGTTAACGCAATTAAAGTAACAATGTAATTAGCCAATGATCCGAGACATTGTAACCTCACCTGATAGAATATTTCTTGCGCGATAACGCAAACACACACACGTCCCTTATTCATTTGATATGATGAGATGAAAGAATCATGGTGTCTAGTGAAGGTAACAGAAGAAACCGTGTCCGTGAACCACCACTGGCTAGAGAATCATGTATTGTTAGAGAGCAGCTGGTGAGCTGATCTAGCAAAGAGAACCCTTGTTGTTACATAATCCTCATTGAATTTCTATTCATGGTCATAGATGTCCTTCTCTTTTAGAAATGACGCTTACCATTACCATTAGCTAGCGAGATATATATATATATATATATATATATGAGATGATCAAACGTCCAATCCAAATCCTACAGCTTGCCTCGCTTCAATTGAATCTATCAATCAGTAACGTAGCCAACGTTAGCTAGTTACGCACCAAGGGTTTGAAGGAAATGTAGTATTGTAAACAGCAGCTATGCTTACCGTTACGGTATAGACTTAACCTGTTAAATGAAAGCTCATCGGATGTGTAATTTAACATTAAGACTGTTGAATGTGCTCCTATCCTTCACTGTCATTCAATGACCACCGAGCTAACAAAAATACGTCTGGTTGTTAGCTCAAAATAGTTTGATTTAAACTTTCTAGCTAGATGGCTAGATATTCCCATCGTCAGCTATATCAACTAGCTATCTAACGTTATTACTAATAATTATCTGTGCTAGCTAGCTAACGTTATAACCAACCCAAAACAAGACGGAACAAAGCGGTTATATCATAAGTTAGCTCGTCTCTAGGGATTTGAACAACAATATAACTTAATAACTAGCTACCTCGCTAACGACTTCTATTGAAATAGCTAATAAAAGAGAATTATACTTACATGTAAGTATCCAACGTTACAGTTACATAGAAATTCACAGCAGGTCGTTGCACTGCACAGCTTCGATGACGAATGACTTAACGTCAGTTAGCTACTGAGGCAAACAAAAATAACGTTGTGAAATACGCTTTTTAGCTAACTAAATGGAGACGGTTAGCTACTACCTTGTTGAACAAAATTGTCCTGCTGCTGTATGACTATATTTTATTCCAGTTATGTTAAGCGGGCGACAATTTTTATTTCGTCTGGAAGTTTTTTTTTACAACTGCGCTTTAAAGTTCGGATTGTCTCGTTTATATATAGGTAGTACTCCGCCACGGACACAAAAAAGGCGGTGATGAGGTGCTCAGAGGTCGAGCCTAAATAACGGTTTTCCATTGGCCAAACTCGGCCTTCGTCATTCGTGAACTACTTCATCTTGCATTCCGATTGGCTGTTTAGCAAGTCAGTTAATAGCAAGGGTTTATTTACGGTAGTAGTTAGCGTTTCATGTGTATTGGGACCACAAGTATCATAATGTTGAAGGTTGTTGAGATAGCTACTGAACATTAATGTATGTACTTTGACAGTAGTAAATAAATTCCACTCAATTTCATAGCAAAGAAACGGACACTTAAAAACAGTGCGATATAGTGTCTCAAATATATGAGACAATGATTTGTTGTAGTTGCTCTGATTATGCCCAAAGATTATGCCAGTGTGATTATTTCGGAAATACAATGATCACTGTGAGACGACGTGCAAAAAAGGTTGTGGAGAGGGAAAAGTAGTGCATAGGCAGTTTGGCGGAAGGACATATGTCACCGGGTAGGGTTGTGCTCTGTTCCGTTAGGTACTTGGGACATTGGCTGTACAGTCTGTACAGTTCGCGAATTTTGTTTTGATATGCTTTAGCTTGAAGTTACAGGGTTATTCGGACCTCGCTCTCCTAAACATTAGGAATACAAGAGAGAAATTGATATATTGAAATGAATGGACATTAGAGTTAAAAGGTTATGCATATTGGGTCCTTGCTTAAAAAATAGGATATTACGAGTAAGTGTTACGTTTTATAGTAGGCTAAAGTTCCCTAGGTTACAGGTTCCTATGATGAAACTTTTAGGTCATGGTCTGTGGGACCGTGTGAGTGACTGGTTTTGTTACACAATGGTCAAGCTCTTTCTGTTTGTGTCCTAGTACAGCAACTGTGTAAAGCTCAAATACGTATTTTTTTGGTATTGCTTTTACTGTTGAAAGCCAGTATAAATATAGTAAAGTATACACTATAAGGTAAAACTAAATCAGTTTTGAGCAAAATAGGGCTTTTTTTTTACACAACTGCAAACTTCAAGGTGTAGGGCATTCAAAGAGTTGGTCTCATGGGGATTTGTGATGTCATCGGCCTCCCCCCTTGCTTGAGGAACCATAGAGGAGAGTTAGAGAACAAAAGAGGAACGTGGATCAGAGCACGTGGTCCGTCCAGTTCAAGTGTTCAGCATTCTGATAGGTTGTAGATAGAAACGTTTTCCTCTGCGCCTGTTCATATCAGACCTCATGCTCCGATACCTTCTGCACGACAATAAGGGAGAGAACATCTCATGCCTGGGGTGTGTGGGGTCCTTGATGATACCGTGGGACTTCCTCAGACACTGTTTGAGTAGATGTCCTGGATGGGTGGGAGCACGGTCCCAGTGATGTACGGGGCCGTCTTCACCACCCGCTGGAGGGCCTTACGGTTGTGGATGTAGCAATTCCCGTACCAGGCCGTGATGCAACTGGTCAGGACGCTCTCGATGGTGCATCGGTAGTATTCGGAGAGGACCCAGGGCGGCATGCCAAATTTGTTCAGCCGCCTTAGGACGTAAAGACGCTGTTGCGCCCTCTTGACCAGAGTGGTGGTGTTGTTGGTCCTCTGTGATGTCCTGTGATGTCCTCTGGTCCTCTGTGATGTCCTGTGATGTCCTCTGGTCCTCTGTGATGTCCTGTGATGTCCTCTGGTCCTCTGTGATGTCCTGTGATGTCCTCTGGTCCTCTGTGATGTCCTGTGATGTCCTCTGGTCCTCTGTTATGTCCTGTGATGTCCTCTGGTCCTCTGTGATGTCCTGTGATGTCCTCTGGTCCTCTGTGATGTCCTGTGATGTCCTCTGGTCCTCTGTGATGTCCTGTGATGTCCTCTGGTCCTCCGTGATGTCCTGTGATGTCCTCTGGTCCTCCGTGATGTGGACGCCGAGAAACTTAAAACTGCTGACTCGCCTCTACTGCAGTACCGTTGATGTGGATTGGGTCATGTGCCCTCTGCTTCCTGAAGTCATGATACCACAATGCCAGTTAACTTACCTTCTCCCTTTAATAGTTTTTTCAAAAATTAATTACAGTTGAAAATGTTCAACAAGTTCAAATTTAATCCATCATTAATTTCAAATAATAAACAATTAAAACAATAACTAATCAATTCAAATTAAGCAAACCAAAAGGTCATCCAATCAAAAAAATTTTTAAGAAACAAAAGCAATCAATCAATCAGAAAAATCGGTCAGTCAATTCAGTCAGTCAGTCCACAATGTACAGTATGTGTCTTTGTGTTGGGGAGGGGAAGTGGTGGGGATTGTGCTGGCAGTTGCTGAAAAGCGGTGACAGTTGTGGTTGGTCGGTGCTGTGTCTGGGAACAGGAAAACCTGGGTTGGTTCTGGTGTTAGGGCCGGGACTGGAAGTCATGCTGGGACCGGGACTGGAGGTCGAGGGTTTGTTTTGGGTCTGGTGCTGGGGGCCGGAGGGAAAAAAACTGGAACCGGGAACCTGAAACCGGAACTGGGGCTGTTACAGGTGCTGAGTTGGGATCTGGGTCTGTAGAGGGGAGGAAGGACAACCTGAGGATCAAGCAGACACACAAGGGAGCCCTAGACCCAGAGGTCAATGTTGGTATGATGTTGGTGTGATCTTTGGTCCCTCCTCCGTGCCTCTTCCAGCGTTCTGGTGCTGGGTCTGGGTCTGGGTCTGGGTCTGGATCTGCAAAGGGGAGGAAGGACGACCTGAGGAGCAGACAAACACACCTGGAAGCACAAAACCTGGAGGTCAGTGATGGTACTCTCCTGTGGCCTGCTCGCTCCAGGCGTAGGTACTTCCTCCGTGCCTTCTGGTGTGGTGATGAATGGTTCCTGCTTCTGGTCTGGTTCTGTGAGAGGGATACGAGTAGGGGGAAGAGATGGAGAGGGAGCAGGGGTGTGGGGGTGGTGGAGGGTATGTCCATCGGCCTCGGCTGGTGTTGGAGTAGGAGCGATGTGACGGCAAGACTGGACGCCGGAGGCTGGATGACAAAGGGAGAAAACAGGGCCCAGATCCACCTGGGAGAAGCTCTCTATAGGTACCACATTTCATCTATAGATGGATTATCTAGTGGGGAGGCCACCTTGAACACCCATCTGGGGAAAATCTTGATGGGTTATTGGGGCAGAGTTCAGGTCTGATTGATTCATTGCATATTTGGATGAGGGCCTCTAGCGGCTCATTTGTGTTGAGTGGTTATTGGCTGTTCACAGGTCTTGACGTGCCTCCCCATTGACTGCCTGTTGAAACCTTGTACTATCTTGGTGATGGAATGGGGGATGCTGGGAGGGGTGAAGGTGGTTCAGAGGGTCCGAGGGGTCTGGACTGAGGCTGGCTGGCATCAGGGTTTGGGTTCTGGGGTGGTCTTCTGGTCTGGTCTCTTGTTGGTCTGTTGTTTGTCTGGTCTTGTCCGTTTGGAAATGTTAGTCCAGTTTGGGTCGTCATCGTCATCTAAGAACCGGAGTTGTGTAAGCTCTCTCAAAACCGGCTCCCATTTGACCAGGGGTTTGGAGGGGGTGGAGGTGGTAAGCAAGGGATTTGTTGGGGGTGCAAAGGTGGAGGGGCCGGCGTCGGGCGGGGGGGTTGTATCTGAGACATCTTGGGTTGTGCCTGTAGAAAGGTCTGTGTCTTTGATGTTATTGTCTGGTGGAGAGGGTGGAGGGGGTTGGGATTTGGGTTAGTGGCCTTGGCCCTTGCCCTGCCGGCGTAGGAACTGGGGCAGGTTCTGAAGAAATGGCCCCCTTTCCCACACAGGTTGCAGGGGCATGTGGAGGTACAGTCTGAGGTGGAATGGTTGTCTATACATACCTTGCAGATGATGGCTGTGCAGCAAATGGCCAGATGGCCCAGTTGTTTGAAGTTTCTGCACAGTTTGGGCATGCCGTAGTATTTTTTTATATTTTTTTACCTTTATTTAACTAGACAAGTCAAAACTTCTTAGGGCTAGGCGTCCCGCCAGGGCACGCAATTCAAATAAATGATCATAAAAATTATGGATAGTAAACATTTCGGTACATACAAGTGTCTTATATCGGTTAAAAGCTTAAAGTCTTGTTCATCGAACTGCATTGTCGGATTTACAATAGGCTTTACAGTGGAAGCATGCCATGCGATTGTTTGAGGATGGCACCCCACATCAAAATCTTTTTCAACCAGCACAGGCTTCATAAAATCACAAATAGCGATTAAATATTCACTTACTTTTTGAAAATCTTCCTCTGATTTGCAATCCAAAGGGTCCCAGCTACAACATGCATGGTTGTTTTGTAGATAAAATCATTCTTTATATCCCAAAAAGTCTGTTTAGTTGGCACCATCGATTTGAGTAATCCACTCGTTCAACATGCAGAGAAACACAACATGCACATACTGACTTCCAACTCTGACTCCCAGTACTAAAACTCATAATTCTTCCTCATTTGGGAAAAAGCAAGCCTGAAACCTTGAACAAAGACTGTTGACATCTAGTGGAAGCCATATGAATTGCAATATGGGAGCTGGAATTGCATTTGCCCCATAGCTTTCCATTGTAAGAGGATAGGATCTCAAAAAATAAAAATTTCTGGTGGTTTTTCTTTAGATTTTCTCCTACCATATCAATTGTGTTATAGTCTTATACATTATTTTAACATTTCTACAAACTTCAACGTGTTTTCTATCCAATAGTACCAATTATATGCATATCCTGGCTTCGGGGCCTGAGTAACAGGCAGTTTACTTTGGGCACGCCAGTCAGGCGGAAATTGAGAAAAAGGTAGAAGTCAATTGAACAATTTCTTATTTACAATGACGGCCTACCAAAAGGCAAAAGGCCTCCTGCGGGGACGGAGGCTGGGATTAAAAATTAAGTTAAATTACAGGACAAAACACACATCACGACAAGAGAGACACCACAACACTACATAAAGAGAGACCTAAGACAAAACATAGCATGGGAGCAACACAACATGGCAGCAGCACAATATGTTAGCAGCACAAAACATGGTACAAGCATTATTGGGCACAGAGGGCAAGAAGGTAGAGACAACAATACATCACACAAAGCAGCCACAACTGTCAGTAAGAGTGTCCATGATGGAGTCGTTGAATGAAGACATTGAGATAAAACTGTCCAGTTTGAATGTTTGTTGCAGCTCGTTCCAGTCGCTAGCTGCAGCAAACTGGAAAGAGGAGAAACGCAGGGATGTGTGTGCTTTGAGGACTTTTAACATAATGTGACTGGCAGAACAGGTGTTGTATGTGGAGGATGAGGGCTGCAGTAGGTATCTCAGATAGGGGGGAGTGAGGACTAAGAGGGTTTTATAAATAAGCATCAACCAGTGAGCCTTGTGACGGGTATACAGAGATGACCAGTTTACAGAGGAGTATAGGGTGCAGTGATGTGTCCTATGAGGAGCATTGGTGGCAAATCTGATGGCCAAATTGTAAAGAACATCTAGCCGCTCGAGAGCACCCTTACCTGCCGATCTATAAATTACATCTCTGTAATCTAGCATGGGTAGGATGGTCATCTGAATCAGGGTTGTTTGGCAGCTGGGGTGAAAGAGGAGCGATTACGATAGAGGAAACCAAGTCTAGATTTAACCTTAGCCTGCAGCTTTGATATGTGTCTCGAGAGAAGGACAGTGTACCGTCTAGTCATACTCCCAAGTACTTGTATGAGGTGACTACCTCAAGCTCTAAACCCTCAGAGGTAGTAATCACACCTGTGGGGAGAGAAGCATTCTTCTTACCAAACCACATGACCTTTGTTTTGGAGATATTCAGAACAAGGTTAAGGGCAGAGAAAGCTTGTAGTAGTGGACGGACCCTCTGTTGTTTCCCAGTGCTGGGGAGGTGTTGGACTTCGCCCACTCCGGTTAGGCCCAGTCTTAACATTACTAGCCATTTTCGTGCCCCAGTCCAGACGTTGTCTTCGTCCAGGACACTACTAGCCGCTGACTTGAGGGTGGCGAACCTGCTTAACCAAACTTGTATGTCGTACTGTACTGTCGTACTGTACTGTAACTACCTTTCATTCTTCCGTAAAGGGGGCTATGCTCAAAGTTTGTTATTAAACAGGGCTGAATCTTAGCCGTTTCTGAATTTTAACCCAAACTGTTCTAGTAACTGGGGGGTTCTTGAAACTGGCTACGAATGATTGCTGTGGCCTTGGGGGTTTCACCAGGCAGTTCAAGTCAGATGGCACAAATCCCTCCCTATAGGCTGACTCATTGTTGTTGATTATCAGGCTTACAACCGTGGTGTCGTCTGCAAACTTTATGATGGAGTTGCTGTCGTGCAAAGCCATGCTGTCGTGGGTGAACAGGGAGTACAGAAGAGGACTGAGGACACACCCTTGGGGGTGCCCTGTGTTAAGAGTCAGTGTGGAGGAGGTGTTGTTGCCAATACTCACAGCCTGTGGTCTGCCGGTCAGGATGTCCAGGATCCAGTTACAGAGGATGGTGTCCAGACCCCGGTCTCTGAGCTTGGTGTCCAGACCCCGGGCTCTGAGCTTGGTGTCCAGACCCAGGGCTCTGAGCTTGGTGTCCAGACCCAGGGCTCTGAGCTTGGTGTCCAGGCCCAGGGCTCTGAGCTTGGTGTCCAGACCCAGGGCTCTGAGCTTGGTGTCGAGCTTGGAGGAAACTATAGTGTTGAATGCTGAACTGTAGTCAATAAACAGCATTCTCACATCCGTGTTTCTCATGTCCAGATGTGTTACAGCCATGTGATTAGCAATGGAAACGGCATCTTCCATGGATCTATTGGAGCGGTATGCAAATTAGAGTGGATCCAGTGTGCCTGGCATGCTGGCCTTGATGTAGGCCATGATCAGCCTCAAAGCACTTCATGATGACCGAGGTGACTGGACCATCTTTTGAGATCTCTCTCTCCCTCCCTCCCTCCTAGTCCTAAGATGTTTGACATCACAGCCCTCTCTTACTTAACATGAACTCTGGAGCACAATAAACACAAAACCGTATTAATGAACTATACAGCTAGGGCAATGGGGGTTCAGAGGAGGGGAACAGATTTGATACAGAATATTATATCCTGCCCTGAATACCCAGGCAAAAGGAGACACAGTATGTTTCATAAATGATTGATTTGTTCAGTCTGAAATATTGTCCAACTCAGGGGATGCACGTTAATGCAGTGCATTCTGGGAAACCCGGAATGCAGTGATGCAATACAATATTAGAATTGATTATAGCATGATTGACATTCATTTATAGAAGAGTGTCTGTTTTTCAGCTACATGTTTTTCTGCAGCCTCAGGCAACTCTACCTCCCTCCCTCCCTCCCTCCCTCCCTTCCTCTCTCCCTCCCTCTCTCTCTCTCTCCCTCCCTCATTCTCTCTCCCTCCCTCCCCTCCCTCCCTCCCTCTCTGTCTCCCTCCCTCCCTCTCTCTCTCTCTCTCTCTCTCTCTCTCTCCCTCCCTCCCTCCCTCCCTCCCTCCCTCCCTCCCTCCCTCCCTCCCATTCTCTCTCCCTCCCTCCTTCTCTCTCTCCCTCCCTCCTTCTCTCTCCCTCCCTCCTTCTCTCTCCCTCCCTCCCTCTCTCTCCCTCCCTCCCTCCTTCTCTCCCTCCCTCCCTCCCTCCCTCCCTCCCTCTCTCTCCCTCCCTCCTTCTCCTCTTTCCTTCTCTCTCCCTCCCTCCCTCCTTCTCTCTCTCTCCCTGCCTCCCTCTCTCTCCCTCGCTCTCTCTCTCCCTCCCTCCTTCTCTCTCCCCCCCTCCTTCTCTCTCCCTCCCTCCCTCCCTCTCTCCAGATTGGGCCTCTGTAGGGGTGAGAGATGAGTCCCAGCAGGGAGGATCCTGTGTGATGGAGCCATAAAAACACTACAGAAGCCATTGGACACAGACCAAGACATGGCTCAGGTTGAGAGCTAACCAAATCAAGCAATCTGTATGCTATGAATTACAGTATATAACACATACTCGTAAGCAGACGCTGTCATCCAAAGCAATTTACAGTCACGTGTGTGTAACAGTATAGCTTCCGTCCGTTCCTCTCCTCGCCTTGAACCAGGGACCCTCTGCACACATCAACAACTGACACCCACGAAGGATCGTTACCCATCACTCCACAAAAGCCGCGGCCCTTGCAGAGCAAGGGGAACCACTACTTCAAGGTCTCAGAGCGGGTGACGTCACCAATCGAAACGCTATTTAGCGCGCACCACCGCTAACTAGCTAGTCATTTCACATCGGTCACATGTGCATGCATTTTCCATATGGGTGGCCCCAAGCGGCAATCGAACCCTCTACCTTTGGCGTGGCAATCACCATGCTCAACCGGCTAAGCCACACAGGGCCACAGTGAAGAGGACAGTTTGAATATCAATACATACCACAAATGCCTATCTTATTTGGTTGTTATTCCCAAAACACGGCAGCGGTCAGGCAGTGAGATGACCAAACACTGCAAAATGGCGTTCTTTAACAGAGCATTGAAAATCCAACTGCATACACTGTGACTGTGTTATTTGGTTGTTATTTCCACAACATGGTGGAGTGTGTTAAAAATGTATGAAGATTCTTCACCCCCCCACTGGTTTAATAGCATTCAGGCTCGCCAGGTTTCTCGCTGGTTTCTGCCTCTTGTCATAGAGAGCTCACCAAAGGGCCCCACTGTTTTTGTTGTTGTTGTGGTGAGGTGCTCCTAGTTGTGTTTTTGAAAGTGTAAATGTGGCTAATGAAAAGAACATAGTCAACTTTAAACTTTATCTCCTCCCTCTTGGGGTAAAAAACATCTTCCTTTCCAGTTGTGTGTGTGTGTGTGTGCGTGCGTGCGCGTGCGTGTGTGTGTGTGTGTGTTTTTCTGTGTGTGTGCGTGTGTGTCCCACAAGAATAGTAAACACATGATTATTGACCAACTGGGGACATTAGTCTCCACGAGGTCAAATGCTAGTACTAAGAAGTAGGAATGTCATTAAGTATGTTAATACATGTTAATACCTGTTAATACCTGTTAATACCTGTTAATACCTGTTAATACCTGTTAATACCTGCACAGCTCGACTCTACTGAATACATGCATGCTTTGAAGAGGTTTGAGCAATGGGCTCAGGGAAAAGAGTTGGAAATAACTTTCAGGCTAAATAAACTAACACTAAAATGTTGATATACAGTACACGCATGGGAGGTGGGACTGGGAACCGGAGGTGTTCATGGATTTGGACAGTACAACCTCCTAGTTATCATAACCATGTATGTAAAGTCTGGGCGGCAGGTAGCCTAGTGTTTAGAGCATTGGGCCAGTAACTGAAAGGTTGCTGGATCGAATCCCTGAGCTGACAAGGTAAAAATCTGTCGTTCTGCCCCTGAACAAGGCAGTTAACCCACTGTTCCCCGGTAGGCTGTCATTGTAAATAAGAAATTGTTCTTACCTGCCTAGTTAAATTAAGGTCAAGTCTTTGGTACTGAGCCTTATATAATGCCTGATATAAGCAAAGTCCATGTCTGAATGTCTAAACAGCGTTGACAGACTAGCTCCTATGAAAATGATTGTGGAGGTGGGTCTATTAACTATCTATTCATGTATTAACTATCTATTAATGTCTATTAACTATCAGTGGATCTCCTCTCCCATTTCAATGCCATTCTGTTCCAGGTAGTGCTGGGTTTCATTTCAGGGATTATGTTCAGCAGGCTATCATGAATCAGCCAGTCAGCCAGCCAGTCACATTCAGCTAAATGGCAGCAAACGTGGCACAGACACAAAATGGCATACTTCTGACACCCTATTCCTTGTGTAGTGCAATACTCTTGATCAGAGCCATATAGCCTAGAGCCTTCAGACAGAACTCTGGACCTCAAAGCCAGTTCCACTGCATGTTTCCAATGTTCATCTCTAATCAGGGACTGATTTAGACCTGGTTCTAGGCCTATACTGGCCTAGAACCATATACAGTAGAAAAAACACACAGCTCTTGGCTAACTCACACGACTCTTGGCTAACTCACACAGCTCTTGGCTAACTCACACAGCTCTTGGCAAACGCACACAGCTCTTGGCTAACTTACACAGCTCTTGGCTAACGCACACAGCTCTTGGCAAACGCACACAGCTCTTGGCAAACGCACACAGCTCTTGGCTAACTTACACAGCTCTTGGCTAATGCACACAGCTCTTGGCTAACTCACACAGCTCTTGGCAAACGCACACAGCTCTTGGCTAACTTACACAGCTCTTGGCTAACGCACACAGCTCTTGGCAAACGTACACAGCTCTTGGCTAACTTACACAGCTCTTGGCTAACACACACAGCTCTTGGCTAACGCACACAGTTCTTGGCTAACTCACACGGCTCTTGGCTAACTCACACAGCTCTTGGCTAACTCACACAGATTTTTTAACCAGGTAGGCCAGTTGAGAACAAGTTCTCATTTTCAACTGGGACCTGGCCAAGATAAAGCAAAGCACTGCAACACAACAGCACAGAGTTACACATGGAGTAAAACAAACATACAGTCAATAACACAATAGAGAAAAAGTCTATATACAGTGTGTGCAAATGAGGTAAGATAAGGGAGGTAGGCAATAAATAGGCCATAGTTGCGAAATAATTACAATTTAGCAATAAACACTGGAGTGATAGATGTGCAGAAGATGAATGTACAAGTAGAGATACTGGGGTGCAAAGAAGCAGCAAAAAAATAATAAAAAAAATAACAGTATGGGGATGAGGAAGATGGATGGGCTATTTACAGATGGGCTATGTACAGATGCAGTGATCTGTGAGCTGCTCTGACAGCTGGTGCTTAAAGTTAGTGAGGAAGAAATGGGTCTCCAGCTTCAGTGATTTTTGCAATTCGTTCCAGTCATTGGCAGCAAAGAACTGGAAGGACAGGCGGCCAATTAGAAATTGACTTTGGGGGTGACCAGTGAAATATACCTGCTGGAGCGCGTTCTACAGGTGTGTGCTGCTATGGTGACTAGGGAGCTGAGATAAGGCGGGGCTTTACCTAGCAAAGACTTATAGATGACCTGGAGCCAGTGGGTTTGGCGACGAATATGAAGCGAGGGCCAGCCAACGAGAGCATACAAGTCGCAGTGGTGGGTAGTATATGGGGCTTTGGTGACAAAATGGATGGCACTGTGATAGACTGCATCCAATTTGCTGAGTAGAGTGTTGGAGGCTATTTTGTAAATGACATTGCCGAAGTCAAGGATCGGCAGGATAGTCAGTTTTACGAGGGTATGTTTGGCAGCATGAGTGAAGGATGCTTTGTTTGCGAAATAGGAAGCCGTTTCTAGATTTAATTTTGGATTGGAGATGTTTAACGTGAGTCTGGAAGGAGAGTGTACAGTCTAACCAGACACCTAGGTATCAGAACTGTCCAGAGTAGTGATGCTGGATGGGCGGGCAGGTGCGGGCAGCGATTGGTTGAAGAGCATGCATTTAGTTTTACTAGCATTTAAGAGCAGTTGGAGGCCACGGAAGGATAATTGTGTGGCATTGAAGCTCATCTGGAGGTTTGTTAACAGTGTCCAAAGAAGGGTCAGAGGTATACAGAATGGTGTCATCTGCGTAGAGGTGGATCAGAGAATCACCAGCAGCAAGAGCAACATCATTGATGTATACAGAGAAAAGAGTCGGCCCGAGAATTGAACCCTGTGACACCGCCATAGAGACTGCCAGAGGTCCGGACAACAGGCCCTCCGATTTGACACACTGAACTCTGTCTGAGAAGTAGTTGGTGAACCAGGCGAGGCAGTCATTTGAGAAACCAAGGCTGTTGAGTCTGCCGATAAGAATGTGGTGATTGACAGAGTCGAAAGCCTTGGCCAGGTCAATGAATACAGTTGCACAGTATTGTCTCTTATCGATGGCGGTTATGATATCGTTTAGGACCTTGAGCATGGCTGAGGTGCACCCGTGACCAGCTCGAAAACCAGATTGCATAGCGGAGAAGGTACGGTGGGATTGGAAATGGTCGGTGTTCTGTTTGTTAACTTGGCTTTCAAAGACTTTAGAAAGGCAGGGCAGGATGGATATAGGTCTGTAACAGTTTGGGTCTAGAGTGTCTCCCCCTTTGAAGAGGGGGATGACCGTGGCAGCTTTCCAATCTTTAGGGATCTCAAACGATACGAAAGAGAGGTTGAACAGGCTAGTAATAGGGGTTGCAACAATTTCAGATGATAATTTTAGAAAGAGAGGGTCCAGATTGTCTAGCCCTGCTAGACAATCTGTAGGGTTCCAGATGACTAGCAGCACAGAAGCCAGTAAAATACTGTAGATTTACAGGACCTTTACTGTAACACAAATGTACAGCATATAACTGGAACACCTGATTACAGTAACATGCTGTATTTCTAGAATTTACAGTACATTACTGGAAGCACAGGGGTTACTAAACTGTTGCATATTTACAGTGCAGTCAGCTAGTGCCAACGATGGGCAGTATTTCTGTTGAATGTATTTGATATCGCTATTTCAGTACTTTCAATACCTACTTTGTAATTTGTATTTCACTGGCCTGAACTACAATTCATGTAGTCTATTTGGTAAAAGTTGAAGTAGAATACATGTGTTCTGTACTGTCTAATATAATATATCCCTCTTAATGTCAGCATTGTCAGTAACTGTAAAAATCTTTTTACTTGCTATGGCTGTGGTATATGCTTGTTTACCTTAGTTAAACACATTGACTGTAAGTCGCTCTGGATAAGAGTGCCTGCTAAACGACCAAAATGTAAATGTAAAAATGAACACTTGAAAAGCACTGTGGGTATTATTCTAATGAGCTACGCCCCCAAACAAGACCAAGTCACGGCAAGTAAAATGCTTCTGTAACCGTTACTAGG
Organism: Oncorhynchus clarkii lewisi; assembly: GCF_045791955.1. Taxonomy (NCBI): domain Eukaryota; kingdom Metazoa; phylum Chordata; class Actinopteri; order Salmoniformes; family Salmonidae; genus Oncorhynchus; species Oncorhynchus clarkii. Next base: position 6,930,354 of record NC_092162.1, on the reverse strand, counting down.
GATGTTGCTGTAGTTAAGGATGCGTTGGTCTTCAACATATCCTGTATTTGTAACAAGATACTTTTTGAAAATATGTTAATGAGACAAAGATTATTTTGCAGCTCACAACATTTTCTCACAATGCACCATAATTCACAGGGTGCTGCTGCAAATATACAGCAAAACGGTAATACAGTACTGTATAGAATTACAGTAGCTAACTGTGAAAGGTTTTGCTGTAAATTTACAGTGTAGGCCTCAAATAACACGCTATGGACCAAGTTTGTGTGTGTGTGTGTGTGTGTGTTTTCCTGCTACAGACACACAGACAGACAGTACACTTACACATGATATAAAGCATGTGCTTTCACAGTCAGATCGACTTTGAGAAATTCAATTACACTCAGCATTGGACAGCTAGTGGTTGCGGATGGAATGGGTTTTGGAGTGAGGGCCATCCATTGCTCTCAGTGGGGATGATGTGTCACATTACCATGAATAGTGAATGGAGTCTGATACAGTGTGTTTGGCAGTGTGATTTGTATTTTTGTCCTCCTCTCTTTCCTTCCTCACTCCTTTATCTTTCATTTTGACTCTGACCTTCCATTGCTTGCACACTCATTTTGGAGTCCTTAACCTAAACACATTTTCTGTTTCCTCTCTTTGCCTCTCCTCTCCTCTCTTCTCTCTTCTCTTCTCTTCTTCTCTCTTCTCATCTCCTCTCCTCTCTTCTCCTCTCCTCTCTTCTCCTCTCCTCTCCTCCTCTCCTCTCTTTCCTTGCCTCTCTTCTCCCTCTCTTCTCCTCTCTCATCTCCTCTCCTCTGCCTCTCTTCTCCTCTCTTCTCCTCTCCTCTCCTCTCCTCTCCTCTCCTCTCCTCTCCTCTCCTCTCTTCTCCTTGCCTCTCTTCTCCTCTCCTCACCTCACCTCTCCTCGTCTCCTCTCCTCTCTTCGCCTCTCCTCCCTCCTCTCCTCTCCTTGGGTATCAAATCAATTTCTGGGACAGGGAGGACGGCACTGAGCTCTCAAAAAGAGTCTAACTAATTCATAGCTTGGGAATAAATGGATGTTTCTCAGCTTTCTCTGCTTCATATATTACAGTTTTTCTCAATTGCTAAAACACTAAAACCCATTGGCTGAACAAAGTTATCAGTTGCCTGGACTCATTTAGCTAATTATGCAGTCTGTTGTCAATACCTTAAACCATTTCACATGGTAATACACAATTTGCAGATCTCACTTAGACTTTTCAGCAAAACTCTAAACACATTCTCATTCTCAAAACACATTCTGCACTCAAATGCACATGTCATCCATACTGGTAAATACAAGTGGCAACAGTCAAATACAAATAGAGAAGGCATGTCATCGATTGAACACAACCACTCAAAATATATTTAACCTCTTTCAAATGATGCGACACAACCAATACAAGCCAGGTCAGAGACCAAACAGGTTGTTGAAGGTGGGAAGGAGAAAGTCTGAGAATGGATAGAAGAAACAATGTGAGAGGACGAGGACGAGTGCGTATGCGAGGTGGGCAACGAGGAGGAAGAGGAGGACGAAGAGGAAGACAAAGAGTGGAAATATCTCATGAAATTCGAGCAACAGTTATAGACCATGTTCTTGTCCATGGACTGACAATGAGGGAAGCAGGACTTAGAGTGCAACCTAATTTGAGCCGATGTTCTGTGTCCACCATAGTAAGGACATTCAGAGAAGAGAACAGGTACAGGATACTACTGTATTTTTGTAATTGCAAATTTACTGTACTACACTATATGCAGCTGTTTCAATAGACATTTGTAAAGTTAGTCACTGTATGTATGCTAATGCTACTACTACGGCATGAATATGTTTTGTAACTGCACAACTACTTTTTGTAGAATTGCAAGGCTGCCACATGCAGGTGGAAGGACAGCTATAATCACTCGGGAGCAAGAGGCCGTTATACTTGGCATGGTCCTTCGAGATAATGCAATACGACTCAGAGAAATCCAGGAACGAGTGATACAAGACAACACACACTTCCAGGGAATCGACAGTGTGAGCATTTCCACCACAATTGGCCGTGTCCTCCATCGTAACAGGATGCGAATGAAACGAGGAAACAGGGTACCTTTTGAGCGCAACTCACCAAGGGTGAAGGAACTGCGAGCTCAGTATGTGCAAGTAAGTGTACATTCAGAAACATTTACTGTAATCCAGATTGTCTACAGTACTAACACATACTATGTGAATGACATTACTCTTCTGTACATACAATGTATGTGAATCCGAAGCCTAATTGTACTCTACAGTATAGCACTGTCTCTGTACGACTTACAAAATCCTACATACAGTATATTGTATTTCTACACAGACAATATTTGACTTGGAATCCTTGGACAGACCCAGTGAGTTCATCTTTGTCGATGAAGCAGACTTCAATCTAACAAAGAGGAGAAGGAGAGGCCGAAACATGATTGTACAGCGGGCCATTGTTGAAGTCCCTGGTCAACGAGGTGGCAATGTCACAATCTGTGCTGCTATCAGCAACCATGGTGTTCTACATCACCATGTTACACTCGGGACATATAACACCCAGCACCTTCTAAGATGTATTGCCAATCTAAGAGATATTTTATTTGAGCATCAGGTTCAAGAGCAGCAGGATCAAGAGCTAAATGAGAATCCCATTCCCACCTATGTGATAGTGTGGGACAATGTCAGTTTCCATCGAGCTGCTCAGGTAAGGGAATGGTTTAACATCAATGGGCAGTTTATGAACTTGTACCTCCCTCCATACTCGCCTTTCCTGAATCAGACTGAGGAGTTTTTCTCCTCTTGGAGATGGAAAGTGTATGATAGACAACCCTACACCAGAGTAAATCTGCTGCACGCCATGGATTTAGCCTGTGGTGATATAGGTGAGGAATCATGTCAGGGCTGAGAGGCTTCTTTCCCCGTTGCCTCAGGAGGGACAATATTGCTTGTGATGTCGACGAAGTGCTCTGGCCTGACCCAGCCCAAAGACAAGACGAAGCACATTGATCACATGTTTACTCCTTTGATTTTTGTCACTTTTAGTATTGTATACTGTAGTACAGTGCATTGTAGGCTGTATACTGTACAATGGACAAATTGTATGGCCCTGAACATTGTGCTTTCCATTTATTAACAGTACTGACTGCTCAATAGAGTTTGACTGGTTGCAGGTTCTTATCAACAAAGAACAAGAATTACAGTATCACAGAGACAAAGGACAAGTTTGTGAGATGCAGGGTACAGTACTGTAAAAATAGGGGTACAAGGAGGAGGAAGAACAAAAAACAAAATTGCAAAGAGCAAAGCAGAGTAGTAATTTCTGATCAATTTTGAGCTACTATGATAGAACATGTTTTCGTTCATCAAAAGACAATGATGGAAAAATATGAATATTTTTTTAGATTAAAAATGTACTTCTCCCTAAGAATTGTATGTTTTGAACAACGTGTTTTCTATTTTTCGGTGTATTGTTTACTGACTGCTTGAGAGTGTATATCATTTTGATCACTTTGTTTATGATTTGAGAGCAGTGTTTGATTTTGAACACAGGTAAAACTGTTTTGAGGCAAATGTTTCATTTTGCGAGAGGGGTCAGAGGTTATGTAAATAGTGCTTGAAGATGAGGTTTTGTGTTTAATGTTTTCAGGAAATAGAGCAAATTTTCTGAAATTGTGTTTTAGCAAATTGAGCAAAACTGTAAGACTCCATATGAGCATGTGATACACAACACAAGTACAAACAGAGAAAAACAGAATGATCGCTTCACATCTAGATGTGTTTTTCTTTACGTTTCTGACTGCTACTCCTTCAATTGAGAAGCCTCACATCTCTTCTGGACAGGGGATGGGGGTCCTAGAAGTGACATTGCTCTTAGCCTGTGTCATGACGTTGGCCTGGGGGTAAGTTTATGACAGTCATAAATACCTCTTCTCCCCTTTTTCCTCACTCGACCCCACTGATGTTACATTTGCAAACACCTTGGTTAAAATAGAGATTCTGGGAACATCAGAATGTGGGGGGAAATTAACTATATTCTGGTAATCCGACCAATTGAACATATGCGGTGGTACTTAATGAATATGATGTCAGTTCGGTTGTCATCTGAGACATTCTCATCAACGATAAGAAGACAAACTCTACAGTGGAAAGTCTACGCATCAGAGTTATCGGATTCACATGGAATTGTTGTTCAATTTAAATGTTTGAACATGAAATTATTCGTGATGGGATGAAATGCGATTTTAGCTTCTAAAATGTGAGAATTGGGTTTTCATAAGATAGGGCTCTGCTCAATCAGTGGCCCGCCCCTGTGAAGAGACATGGGTTATAAAACTTTTCAGACACACCCTTCTCGCTCCACTATATAAAGCCTTGACAACAATATAACCTGCTGTTCCGAGGATGTGAGGATGACGGTCCGATGTCAGAATGGTTCAGATAATAACTACAGAACGAAGCCAACATCAGCGTGAGCTTTGGTTGTGAATGGTATGAACTTTGAACTCTTATTCACTACAGAAGTGATACCTCCTAGCCGTTGAGTTAGCAACAGCAGCTGCAAACGAGGGTTAGGAAGGAACAGACAGAGTATCCTGCCTATCACACAACGACGTTACTACAACATATCCAATTGACCACCAGAGACATTCTTCAAAGGACAAAGGACTCGGTTTGGCAACACGGCCTTCCATCTACCACCAACCTACTGAAGCGCAGCTCAGAGTAAATATTTATTGCATTTTCCTTTTCCAAGTGGGCAGTAATTTAGAATGCATAAGATACTGTATTTATGGTAGCACAGCTTCTTCCTTTGTTACTCAGTCTTCCCGCTCTTTCACTCAAACCCAGACCCTTTTCTTTTGTGTGACAAGCAGTCATTGTAACGGATCTCGTCCTCCTCTTCTGAGGACGAGTAGCGAGAAGGATCGGAGGACCAAAACGCAGCGTGGTAAGTGTCCATAATGTTTAATAAAAACAACAGAACACTAGAACAAAACAAAATAACGTGCATCAACGAAACAGTCCCGCGACAAACACCCACGAAACACAGGTGGAAAAAAGGCTACCTAAGTATGATTCTCAATCAGAGACAACTAACGACACCTGCCTCTGATGGAGAACCATACTAGGCCGAACACAGAAACCAACATAGAAAAACAAACATAGACTGCCCACCCCAACTCACGCCCTGACCATACTAAACAAAGACAAAACAAAGGAACTAAGGTCAGAACGTGACAGTCATATATATCTGTTCCGCCCACTAGGGACGTTTTCCTTTATGGCGTAATTTGTAATCAAGTTATGATTTAATTATGTGTATGTGTAATTCTGTGTGATTAGTTAGGTATTTAGTAAATAAATAATGAAACCCAATTTTGTATTGCTGATTCAACTTGTTAGGCAGGGTTCGTGAAGATAACCAAGAATTTACAACTTTCAGATGAGACTGAATTAAGGTGACGATTAATATTGACTGCTATTGATGTAAAATATTACTAGGTCTTTAAGAGCTTATTCGGAAGATAACAGCTCTATAAATATTATTTTGTGGTGCCCCGACTCTCTAGTTAATTACATTTACATGATTAGCTCAATCAGGTAATATTAATTACGGAGAAATGATTTTATAGAATAGCATGTCATATCACTTAATCCGGCATAGCCAAAGACACGACAGCTGGGAACAAAATGCTATTTTTTGAGAAACTGGGTACTTTCAGCCAAGCCTGAATCCATCAATAAGAATAACGTCTGTATTCAATCCATATCGCGTAAGTATCTCAGAAGATCTGCTGTAAAGGTGCTGTTCCCGCGTTCGCTGGAGACCACATTCACGTTAAGCTCTGTATATGTCGGCTCAATCGGAATTTGCCTTTACATTTTAACACGGATCGTCCGCGGCAGCGGATTGAATCCAGCCCTGAATTACCCAGTGATGAATAAATGGGTTAATGTATGAATAGTTCTTACGGGATAGAAATGTTCATTCTACTCAGCATAATTATGTAACGCATGTAACCACTGCATCTGTGTATCACACAATAAACACAAAAAACAAACAAACAAACGCACACACACACACACACACACACACACACAAAAAAAAAAACACACACACACACACACACTGATTAACAACAACGTCATGTGTCCCCCTTAGTTACGGTGTTGTTACGTGTGTGTGTGTGTGTGTGTGTGTGTGTGTGTGTGCGTGTGTGTGTGTGTGTGTGTGTGTGTGTGTGTTAGTGTGCTCACGTGTGTGTGTGTGTGCTGCCTAGTGGGGAAGGAAGCCTCAGTCAAAGAGTACACACACACATGACCGCACTAACACACACACACACACACACACACACACAGAGAAAGGGAATTTCCTACTTATATTGATGTAATACAATTAGTAGTAATGATGACCTCACTGCACTACAAAGTGTACTGTGGCGACCATGCTGGCTTTATTTATTTATTATTTTAAGGGGTAGATCAGCTTTCATATTGCTGATAGATTGAAGCTTCTATCAATGTAATTGTCTGCATCATTTCCAATCCCCCATATATGTTTTTGTAAACAGTGCTTTCAGAAAATATTCAGACCCCTTCCCTTTTTTTCACATTTTGTTACGTTACAGCCTTATTCTGAAATGTATTAAATAAAATGAATACCTCATCAATCTACACACAATACCCCATAAAGACAAAGCAAAAAGAGGTGTTTAGAAATGTTTGCGATTTTATTAAAAATAAAAACAGAAATACTTTATAACACAGAAGTATTCAGACCCTTTGCTTTGAGACTCGAAATTGAGCTCAGGTACATCCTGTTTCCATTAATCATCCCTGAGATTTGTGTGGTAAATTCAATTGATTTAACATGGTGTGGAAAGGCGCACACCTGTCTATATAAGGTCCCACAGTTGACAGTGCATGTCAGAGCAAAAACCAAGCCATGAGGTTAAAGGAATTGTCCGTAGAGCTGCGAGACAGGATTGTGTCGATGCACAGATCTAGGGAAGAGTACTGAAAAATATCTGCAGTGTTGAAGATCGCCAAGAACACATTGGCCTCCATCCTTCTTAAATGGAAGAAGTTTGGAACCACCAAGACTGAGCAATCGGGGGAGAAGGGCCTTGGTCAGGGAGGTGACCAAGACCACGATGGTCACTCTGACAGAGCTCCAGAGTTCCTCTCTGGAGATGGTAGAACCTTCCAGAAGGACAACCATCTCTGCAGTATTCCACCAATCAGGCCTTATGGTAGAGTGGCCAGACAAAAGCCACTCCTCAGTAAAAGGCACATGACAGCCCGCTTGGCTGCCAAAAACATCTAAAGGACTCTCTGAACATGAGAAACAAGATTATCTGGTATGATGAAACCAATATTGAACTCTTTGGCCTGAACGCCAGGTGTCACATCTGAAGAAAACCTGGTTTTGAAGCATGGTGGTGGAAGCATCATGCTGTGGGGATGTTTTTCAGAGGCATGGACTGGGAAACTATTCAGGATCGAGGGAAAGATAAACTGAGCGAATCATTCATGAAAACCTTCTCCAGAGCACTCAGGACCTCAGACTGGGGTGAAGGTTCACCTTCCAACAGGACAACGACCATAAGCACATAGCCAACACAATGCAGGAGTGGCTTCGGGACAAGTCTTTGAATGTCCTTGAGTAGCCCAGCCAGAGCCCGGACTTGAACCCAATCGAACATCTCTGGAGAGACCTGAAAATTGGTGATTCAACAAAATACTGAGTAAGGAGTTTAACAAATCAAAAACTTAAAAATTGGGCGTGCAAAATTATTCAGCCCCTTTACTTTCAGTGCAGCAAACTCTCTCCAGAAGTTCAGTGAGGATCTCTGAATGATCCAATGTTGACCTAAATGACTAATGATGACAAATACAACCCACCTGTGTGTAATCAAGTCTCCGTATAAATGCACCTGCACTGTGATAGTCTCAGAGGTCCGTTAAAAGCGCAGAGAGCATCATGAAGAACAAGGAACACACCAGGCAGGTCCGAGATACTGTTGTGAAGAAGTTTAAAGCCGGATTTGGATACAAAAAGATTTCCCAAGCTTTAAACATCCCAAGGAGCACTGTGCAAGCGATGATATTGAAATGGAAGGAGTATCAGACCACTGCAAATCTACCAAGACCTGGCCGTCCCTCTAAACTTTCAGCTCATACAAGGAGAAGACTGATCAGAGATGCAGCCAAGAGGCCCATGATCACTCTGGATGAACTGCAGAGATCTACAGCTGAGGTGGGAGACTCTGTCCATAGGACAACAATCAGTCGTATATTGCACAAATCTGGCCTTTATGGAAGAGTGGCAAGAAGAAAGCCATTTCTTAAAGATATCCATAAAAAGTGTTGTTTAAAGTTTGCCACAAGCCACCTGGGAGACACACCAAACATATGGAAGAAGGTGCTCTGGTCAGATGAAACCAAAATGGAACTTTTTGGCAACAATGCAAAACGTTATGTTTGGCGTAAAAGCAACACAGCTCATCACCCTGAACACACCATGCCCACTGTCAAACATGGTGGTGGCAGCATCATGGTTTGGGCCTGCTTTTCTTCAGCAGGGACAGGGAAGATGGTTAAAATTGATGGGAAGATGGATGGAGCCAAATACAGGACCATTCTGGAAGAAAACCTGATGGAGTCTGCAAAAGACCTGAGACTGGGACGGAGATTTGTCTTCCAACAAGACAATGATCCAAAACATAAAGCAAAATCTACAATGGAATGGTTCAAAAATAAACATATCCAGGTGTTAGAATGGCCAAGTCAAAGTCCAGACCTGAATCCAATCGAGAATCTGTGGAAAGAACTGAAAACTGCTGTTCACAAATGCTCTCCATCCAACCTCACTGAGCTCGAGCTGTTTTGCAAGGAGGAATGGGAAAAAATGTCAGTCTCTCGATGTGCAAAACTGATAGAGACATACCCCAAGCGACTTACAGCTGTAATCGCAGCAAAAGGTGGCGCTACAAAGTATTAACTTAAGGGGGTTGAATAATTTTGCACGCCCCAATTTTTCAGTTTTTGATTTGTTAAAAAGTTTGAAATATCCAATAAATGTCGTTCCACTTCATGATTGTGTCCCACTTGTTGTTGATTCTTCACAAAAAAATACAGTTTTATATCTTTATGTTTGAAGCCTGAAATGTGGCAAAAGGTCGCAAAGTTCAAGGGGGCCGAATACTTTCGCAAGGCACTGTATATAGATCAATTGTAATTTTGAGTGTTTTACTTTGCAAGGCATAATTTACATTAATTCAATTTAAACAGTCATGGTCCCCTGCAGATTTTGTTTAGTTCCAGGTTGGTTCAAAGGACGTCCCCGAGGACGTTTTTAGGACGTTCTTAGAACGTTGTGTCATGATACCCTGGAGGTTTTGTTTAGTTCCAGGTTGGTTCAAAGGACGTCCCCAAGGACGTTTTTAGGACGTTCTTAGAACGTTGTGTCATGATACCCTGCAGGTTTTGTTTAGTTCCAGGTTGGTTCAAAGGACGTCCCCGAGGACGTTTTTAGGACGTTCTTAGAACGTTGTGTCATGATACCCTTGAGGTTTTGTTTAGTTCCAGGTTGGTTCAAAGGACGTCCCCGAGGACGTTTTTAGGACGTTCTTAGAACGTTGTGTCATGATACCCTGGAGGTTTTCGTCTAGTTGCGGTGAAAACATGGTAAATCTACAAAAAGTTCCTGTATTTTTTACAGATAAATTAAGGCATTTTTTGTTAAAGGACAGTAGGCTGCTGACTTGTGACTCAACCGTACTTCGTGGTTGGAACTTACACTCTCGTGGTTGTTGTTAGCTACCGGAAGTTCCTGCTGCACCACCAGGTCTGTGGACATCATGGAGATGGGCAAGAATACATTTCTGCACAAAAAGTTGCAGTAAAGTAAATATAACAACTTGAAGGCGTTATTTCGATACAGTGACAGTATGCTGCTGTAATCTGATTTCAATTACTGTTTAAATCTTATACTGTGACCACAATTGGGACTCAGCCTTAAATGGAATTTGAACTCATAATCGATTGGTCACGAGCAACTTGAAACTTCCTGCTACAGAGCAGCTGTATCACCAGATCTGTGAGCTTGAAGGAGATACGACCACAGACTTATTGGCAAGAGTCCATTTCCGCTCTATGCTAAAAGATTCCCAGAATCAAATAGATAATGATCCAATTATCACCACCAACATAACATCAGCGTTAAACTAGCAGTGTTCAAGGACACTTGATGTAGAGTATACATCAATTATTTGGAGATTTGAACTTGCTTAATACTGTTTTGAAGTGCATCGATGTTTCTGCCACCACGTTCATACTTAATACTTGGAACACATATTAACACACTCGCAAACATGAAGGTTATGGTTAGGGTACACTGCAGTGTTGTTGCCTGGGGTACAAAAAAGGTCAAAGGTAAACTTCACAGGTACACAAACTAACTCAAATGGTGTAGTTCGGTACCTTGTAGTAGTGATGTGAAACCGAGGCTTTCTGAACAAATTGTGCCGAAAAACGATGAATTACTCAGAGCTTCATTATCGGTTCACAATGCACATTAGTGACATCTGCGGGTCAGCAATAAATAGCAACGTGTGGTTATCAGAGAGATGTTGAGGTTTCTTCACTGCTGTTTTGGTCAGAACTCTGTGGCACAGCGATAAGTCGTTGGCTTTAGTAGCCTATTAACAGTTGAAATACCAGGTTCGCATCTTACACCATGCTTCCCTTTGTTGATTTCGATATAAAAAACAGAATCAATGGCATTATTTAGGATGCTTAAGACAGAAGTTTATACTATACTAAATAAAACTAATTATTTGAACAACAGTGCAGAAAGTGTAGTTTCACATAATAAAATGTTTAAATGTTTCTTTTTACCTTCATTTAACTAGGCAAGTCAGTTAAAGATCAAATTCATATTTTTAATGATAACCTAGGAACAGTGGGTTAACGGCCTTGTTCAGGGGCAGAACAACAGATTTGTACTTTGTCAGCTCGGGGATTCGATCTAGCAACCTTTAGGTTACTTAGTCAACGCTAAATGGTGTGCCTTCAACGGGATTCGACTACATACCCTCACATCCCTGAATGATCCATAGTTCCCTACTCTACCTGCTGGGATACCGGTCATGTGAAAGTGTCAGTACAAAATCCTAACTTTATTTCATTATTTCTAAGTTCAGTGTCAAGTAGAGGTTGGTGTTTTGAAAGCAGCTTGGAATCAAAGAAAGCACCGGAACCCACAACGAAATCAGTGGGATCTCGCATTTAGCATCAAACGGTTTGAAAAAACCATGTGATCAAACAAAGCTTTGATGGCGTATTTCTGATAAAGTGATACACGCATCGTCACACTGCTTCAACGTTAGCTGCTTAGTGATTTCGACGCATGCCTCGGAGCTACGGTATCACACTTGCTGCCAGTAACCTATAGGGCACTTGCTGCCACTAGCAATGGTGCCAGTAACCTATAGGGCCTTCACTGACTCTTCTGTTGACATCACTTGCTGATTGGCAGCATATTGTAACAGCCTCATCCTATCAGAAGATTGCAGACTTGGCTTATTCGAGGTGTGGCTTTCAGCTAGCTCTTTTTGGTCTCCCATAAGAGGGAATGTCATCCCAGTTAATGTGGTCTGTTCATAAACACCAAGCTTGTAATTATATATAAATCATTTTTTTTTATTTTATTTTTGTTATTTTTTTTTAATTTTACCCCTTTTTCTCCCCAATTTCGTAGTATCCAATTGTTGTAGTAGCTACTATCTTGTCTCATCGCTACAACTCCCGTACGGGCTCGGGAGAGACGAAGGTTGAAAGTCATGCGTCCTCCGATACACAACCAACCAAGCCGCTGCTTCTTTAACACAGCGCACATCCAACCCGGAAGCCAGCTGCACCAATGCGCCGGAGGAAACACCGTGCACCTGGCCACCTTGGCTAGCGTACACTGCGCCCAGCCCGCCACAGGAGTCGCTGGTGCGCGATGAGACAAGGACACCCCTACCGACCAAGCCCTCCCTAACCCGGGCGACGCTAGGCCAATTGTGCGTCGCCCCACGGACCTCCCGGTCGCGGCCGGTTACAACAGAGCCTGGGCGCGAACCCAGGACTCTGATGGCACAGCTGGCGCTGCAGTACAGCGCCCTTAACCACTGCGCCACCCGGGAGGCCCTATAAATCATTTTTTAACAAGTTGGATGCATTGTTGAGTGTTACATACATTGAGCGTTAGTGCTGATTGGACGGAGATTGTGACAGCTGGTTAAAAATTGCATCCCTTGACAAGGCAAGAACAGGAAGTATGTCAGGAGAAGTGCAGTATTATCATAAGTAGACGTGTGCTTGGAATACGGAGGAAGAATGGGAAAAAGAGAGGCAGAGGAGGTCTAAGAGAGAGAGGGAGGAAGGGAGGAAGAGGGTGATCTAGACTCTGTTAAAAATGGTGGGAAAAAGGGAGATGGCTTGTTAAAGAAGAATGGTAGAAAGTGTAAGCAGAATGAGTTGAAGACAGGAGGAGAAACGGAAGTGAATGAGGGCGAAGAATCCGAGGTGGTAGGTGTGGTGAAGTTCTCGAAGCCCGAGGGTCAGGATAAAGACTAATCTGTGACAGTAGGAGAAATGTTTTTGGAAAAAGTGGACCCTTGTCATTTTGAGGTTTCAGGGTGGGTGAAAACAGAGTTTGGTGCTGTGGAATCGGTAAGGGTAACCAGAAGTGGTCTCGTGATAATTGTTTGTGTTTCTGCTGGTCAGAGGGACCAGGCACTCCGTGTTAAACGAATGGGGGCAAGAGATGTGAATCGTTTCGCTCTCAAGAAAAGTGCGCCATTGAAAGGAGTGATTACTGGGGCTGCGGTAAATGTGAACCTGACCTAAGGAAGGGGAAGATTTCCGGTAAATGTGAACCTGACCTAAGGAAGGGAAAGACTCCCGGTAAATGTGAACCTGACTTAAGGAAGGGGAAGACTCCCGGTAAATGTGAACCTGACCTAAGGAAGGGGAAGACTCCCGGTAAATGTGAACCTGACCTAAGGAAGGGGAAGACTCCCGGTAAATGTGAGCCTGACCTAAGGAAGGGGAAGATTCCCGGTAAATGTGAACCTGACCTAAGGAAGGGGAAGATTCCCGGTAAATGTGAACCCGACCTAAGGAAGGGGAAGACTCCCGGTAAATGTGAACCCGACCTCAGGAAGGGGAAGACTCACGGTAAATGTGAACCTGACCTAAGGAAGGGGAAGACTCCCGGTAAATGTGAACCTGACCTAATGAAGGGGAAGACTCCCGGTAAATGTGAACCTGACCTAAGGAAGGGGAAGACTCCCGGTAAATGTGAACCTGACCTAATGAAGGGGAAGACTCCCGGTAAATGTGAACCTGACCTAAGGAAGGGGAAGACTCCCGGTAAATGTGAACCTGACCTAAGGAAGGGAAAGATTCCCGGTAAATGTGAACCTGACCTAAGGAAGGGGAAGACTCCCGGTAAATGTGAACCTGACCTAAGGAAGGGGAAGACTCCCGGTAAATGTGAACCTGACCTAAGGAAGGGGAAGATTCCCGGTAAATGTGAACCTGAAGGAAGGGGAAGACTCCCGGTAAATGTGAACCTGACCTAAGGAAGGGGAAGATTCCCGGTAAATGGGAACCTGACCTAAGGAAGGGGAAGATTCCCGGTAAATGTGAACCTGACCTAAGGAAGAGGAAGATTCCCGGTAAATGTGAACCTGACCTAAGGAAGGGAAAGATTCCCGGTAAATGTGAACCTGACCTAAGGAAGGGGAAGACTCCCGGTAAATGTGAACCTGACCTAAGGAAGGGGAAGATTCCCGGTAAATGTGAACCTGACCTAAGGAAGGGGAAGACTCCCGGTAAATGTGAACCTGACCTAAGGAAGGGGAAGACTCCCGGTAAATGTGAACCTGACCTAAGGAAGGAGAAGACTCCCGGTAAATGTGAACCTGACCTAATGAAGGGGAAGATTCCCGGTAAATGTGAACCTGACCTAAGCAAGGGGAAGATTCCCGGTAAATGTGAACCTGACCTCAGGAAGGGGAAGACTCCCGGTAAATGTGAACCTGACCTCAGGAAGGGGAAGACTCCCGGTAAATGTGAACCTGACCTAAGGAAGGGGAAGATTCCCGGTAAATGTGAACCTGACCTAAGGAAGGGGAAGACTCCCGGTGTTTGTGATGCTTGTTGTTTGGTGCAACGCAGACAGGGTGGCGTGAGTGGTGAAACAGAAGTCATTGTCTGTTCTTTTGAGCTTTGATGTTGAGTCTTTGCCCAAAAAAAGTGATGTTAGGATGTATAAGTTATCCTGTACGAGCTTTTTGTGCTGATTACATTATGTTGTTACAGGTGTCAAGCTTATGGGCATGTGGCAGCAGTGTGTTGAAGGGAGGTTCCTACTGTAGGTGTGAGAAGTGTGCAGAAGGGCATGAGACAAAGGAATGTGTAGCATTAGGGAAAGTAGTGGAATGTGTTAATTGTAGGGGAGCCCATGGGGCAGGGGATCAGAAATGTTCGGTGCGAGAAAGGCAGTTTGAGATTTCCAGGGTTAGAGTAGTGAAGAAAGTAGAGGAAGATGGGTCAAGGGGGAGGGATACTGAGAGGGGTGGTGTGAGTAGTAGATCTGTACCAGTACAGAGAGATAAACCAACAAGTGATATATGTTTCAGGAAGATTGGATTTTTGGCATTTATAGCAATGGTTATCAAATGTACTGCAGGGATGAAACATAAATCTCAGAAAATTGAGGTTGTGGTGGCAGCTGCAGAGAGGTATTTGGTTGTGCGAGACTTGACGTCAGAAGAGTTAAAGGACGTAATAAGTGGTGGTATCCCATCCTTTCAGGCTGTTGGCCTGAGGTAGGAGTAAATAGATTTAAATAGTGAAGTATTATTATTTTAAAAATTGTGAGTGTAGTGTTAGATGGTAGGGTATTTATTTATTATTATAATTGTGTATTTTTTTAAAGCAAACTATAAGGGAGTTATACTCCAGTCTAGTAGGTGGTGGTAATGCAACATTTCTTGGATGCCAACCGCCGTTAAAGGTCAGCGAAGAAGAAGCCTGTAGTCTGCCAGTTATTCAGTGTTGTTAAAGGCCAGACATAAACTCAGCAAAAAAAGAAACGTTCCTTTTTCAGGATTCTGTTTTTCAAAGATAATTCGTAAAAATCCAGATAACTTCACAGATCTTCATTGTAAAGAGTTTAAACACTGTTTCCTATGCTTGTTCAATGAACCATAAACAATTAATGAACATGGAACGGTCGTTAAGACACTAACAGCTTACAGACGGTGGGCAATTAAGGTCACGGTTATGAAACTTCGGACACTAAAGAAGCCTTTCTACTGACTCTGAAAAACACCAAAAGAAAGATGCCCAGGGTCACTGCTCATCTGCTTGAATGTGCCTTAGGCATGCTGCAAGGAGGCATGAGGACTGCAGATATGGCCAGGGCAATGAACTGCAATGTCCGTACTGTGAGATGCCTAAGACAGCGCTACAGGGAGACAGGACAGACAGCTGATCGTCCTTGCAGTGGCAGACTACATGTAACAACACCTGCACAGGATCCGTACATCCGAATATTACACCTGCGGGACAGGTACAGGATGGCAACAACAACTGACCGAGTTACATCAGGAACGCACAATCCCTCCATCAGTGCTCAGACTGTCTGCAATAGGCTGAGAGAGGCAGGACTGAGGGCTTGTAGGCCTGTTGTAAGGCAGGACCTCACTGGCAACAACGTTGCCTATGGGTACAAACCCACCGTCGCTGGACCAGACAGGACTGGCAAAAAGTGCTCTTCACTGACGAGTCAAGATTTTGTCTCACCAAAGGTGATGGTCGGATTCGCGTTTATCGTCGAAGGAATGAGCGTTACACCAAGGCCTGTACTCTGGAGCGGGATCGATTTGGAGGTGGAGCGTCTGTCATGGTCTGGGGCGGTGTGTCACATCATCATCGGACTGAGCTTGTTGTCATTGCAGGCAATCTCAACGCTGTGCGTTACAGGGAAGGCATCCTCCTCCCTCATGTGGTACACTTCCTGCAGGTTCATCCTGACATGAACCTCCAGCATGACAATGCCACCAGCCATACTGCTCGTCCTGTGCGTGATTTCCTGCATGACAGGAATGTCAGTGTTCTGGCATGGCCAGCGAAGAGCCCGGATCTCAATCCCATTGAGCACGTCTGGGACCTGTTGGATCGGAGGGTGAGGGCTAAGGGCCATTCCCCCCAGAAATGTCTGGGAACTTGCAGGTGCCTTGGTGGAATAGTGGGCTAACATCTCACAGCAAGAACTGTCAAATCTGGTGCAGTGCATGAGGAGGAGATGTACTGCAGTACTTAATGCAGCTGGTGGCCACACTAGATACTGACTGTTACTTTTGATTTTGACCCTCTCTTTGTTCAGGGATACATTATTCAATTTATGTTAGTCACATGTCTGTGGAACTTGTTCAGTTTATGTCTCCGTTGTTGAATCTTGTCATGTTCATACAATAATTTACAAATGATAAGTTTGCTGAAAATAAACGCAGTTGACAGTGAGAGTATGTTTCCTTTTTTGCTGAGATTATATATCAATGTGATACCAAAGAACCATACAGTATTTAATTTATTGCTCGTCATAATGTTATTGTAATAATTCCAATGTTAACGCATCCAACTGGTATTTACGATTTCACAACTGGTAAATTCCCACCTCCTACATGGTTACAAATGCAGCTTTATATTTAATATATTGGGTAGAAAAATGTTCCATTATACTAGATTATGAGCACATGTACACTAAAAGCTACCGACCAGTACCACTTGAGTTCCTATGTGTACCTTTCACCAGCGAATAACGCTGTACTGTAACCATGCTCTCATTCCTCTGTGTGTGTGTGTGTGTGTGTGTGTGTGTGTGTGTGTGTGTGTGTGTGTGTGTGTGTGTGTGTGTGTGTATGTGTGTGTGTGTGTGTGTGTGTGTGTGTGTGTGTGTGTGTGTGTGTGTGTGTGTGTGTGTGTGTGTGTGGAAACAAATAACAATTTTGTGGCACCGCTGAGACATTAATACAGTTCAGACTGAAAGTTCAAATCCCGAGAGTGTTTAATCACACTTTGTGCTAGAGTCTACTAGCTCCATGCTAGTGGACACCTGCAAAGCGATTCTTTTGGCAGTGTAAGATGTGGAACTGCATTAGAGCTGTCAAATCCACAAACGTCTTCCGGCCTTATACCTGAAGCGGAAATTGCCATTAGCTGCACAGAATTGCATTAAGAGAGATACCATGCAGCCTTGTTTACAAGTTGGAACACAAGGTGTAATCTACACCTCAATTAGGCTGGTAGAAATCCTCATTATTTTGTGGAATGATTTTAAATTTGAGTGTCATTATGTCAATATAGCCTACACGTTCTCGTTCTGAGTAGAACTGGCGTGGCTTCATGATGATGACCATATGAACTCCCCGATTTGACAGCTCTAATGCAGTTACACCTCTGACACAGTCAAAACACCAGCTATGTGTCGGCTATCGCGTGTTGAATCTAGGCCTTAACGTCAAGTGTCCCTGAGCACTGCTACTTTTTAGTTGGTGTCAGATAATCACGCCATTATTGACTTGATTCCAGGCAACTTTTAGCAACGTGCAAAAATGTATTCTTGACGGGACAAAAATTACGTAAGTGCATTGCTATTGACAGTAAATAAACTACAAAATACTACTAGAGTATCCTATTACTGTAGAAATGTACCGTAAAATAACTACAATTTACCACAAAATAAACACTAATGACTAACAGTGTAGTTTCATGTTATCACATGTTGAACCAAATGATTTCACATGTTTTTGGAACAAATCGTGTGAAAATGTGTTTTTGGAACACTTCACATGTGGAAATGTGTTTTTGGAACACTTCACATGTGACAAAACGTGTTTTTGGAACACTTCACATGTGGAACATTTGTTTTTGGAACACTTCACATGTGAAAAAACGTGTTGTTGGAACACTTCACATGTGGAAAATGTGTTTTTGGAACACTTAAAATGTGGAAAACGTGTTTTTGGAACACTTCACATGTGAAAAACGTGTTTTTGGAACACTTCACATGTAAAAAACGTGTTTTTGGAACACTTCACATGTGAAAAATTTGTTTTTGGAACACTTCAAATGTGGAAAACGTGTTTTTGGAACACTTCACATGTGAAAAATGTGTTTTTGGAACATTTCACATGTAAAAAAAAACGTGTTTTTGGAACACTTCACATGTGAAAAACGTGTTTTTGGAACACTTCACATGTGAAAAATTTGTTTTTGGAACACTTCACATGTGAAAAACGTGTTTTTGGAACACTTCACATGTGGAAAATTTGTTTTTGGAACACTTCACATGTGAAAAAACGTGTTTTTGGAACATTTCACATGTGGAAAATTTGTTTTTGGAACACTTCAAATGTGGAAAACGTGTTTTTGGAACACTTCACATGTGAAAAACGTGTTCTTGGAACACTTCACATGTGAAAAACGTGTTTTTGGAACACTTCACATGTGGAAAATTTGTTTTTGGAACACTTCAAATGTGGAAAACGTGTTTTTGGAACACTTCACATGTGAAAAACGTGTTTTTGGAACACTTCACATGTGAAAAACGTGTTTTTGGAACACTTCACAAGTGAAAAAACGTGTTTTTGGAACGCTTCACATGTGGAAAATGTGTTTTTGGAACACTTCAAATGTGGAAAACGTGTTTTTGGAACACTTCACATGTGAAAAATGTGTTTTTGGAACACTTCACATGTGAAAAACGTGTTTTTGGAACACTTCACATGTGGAAAACGTGTTTTTGGAACACTTCACATGTGAAAAAACATGTTTTTGGAACACTTCACATGTGGAACATTTGTTTTTGGAACACTTCACATGTGGAACATTTGTTTTTGGAACACTTCACATGTGAAAAATGTGTTTTTGGAACACTTCACATGTGGAAAACGTGTTTTTGGAACACTTCACATGTGAAAAAACGTGTTTTTGGAACACTTCACAATTTCAAATGTGCAATTCCATGTGTTATTGCTGTTCAGCTAAAGGGATGACCACACCTGGGATTTAAACTCAGAACCACTGGATTGGAAGTAGACTGATCATTCTGCTGCGCCACAAAGTCAGTTCATTACCTATAATACATCTCTACACTTATCAAAACAGCATCATCTGTACTGCTATTATAGTCCTCAGTTAATCTGACTATTCTCTCATCATTGATTTAATTTACTTATTTCAGTCATTTGAGTGATTCTGTATATTCTTTTAATGTTACCCCTGAATCACTATAATAAATATAATCGTTTTTAAACAAAGCTGAGATTTTCTTCGAAGTCCAAAGTGTAGGAATGCAGGTGAAATCAGTTACTGACAACAGACATTGTGGCGGAGCAGGAAGATTGGAATGCTGTGAACCAAGAGGATGTGGTAACAACATGTTGTACATGAATTACTCTATAAATACACACAATGTTGTCAAATATGTGTTAAAAGCACTGTGTATCAGAATGACTCCTTTTGGTTTGCAGAAATGTGAATCCAAATGTGAAAGATGATGTGATCAAGAGCTGCATGTAGCCACGTGTGCAAATTTTTTTCGTATCCTTTACTAGTTAGTGAGTTATTAGCCCAGTTAAAAATGATTTGTAGTCAGCAATAGGTAGAGTGATTTTTTTCTCGACATCTTTGAAAACCAAGTCAGGTTATGTTTTAAAGGGGCAGTGTTGTATTTTGAGACAGGCTTGAATAAGCTAAGTAGCCAATAGGCAGAGAGAAGCATAATTTGTCTGATTCTCAGTATTAATGGTATGGGAATAATAATGCATTTTATTTTGTAAAGTAGTTTCCTGCATCAAACAACAACAATTTCAGTCACCTCCTTGTCTGAAGGTTAAGTTGATAAACAGATTAAGTCTCATGGAATATGGGCCTACATTGAACACCAAACTTTGGCTGTTACTGTCGGCTGAATGATAGAACCGCTATTTCAATGTTAAAATGTTATGGGATGCATTTTCTCCATTGTTTTTGATGGTAGGCCACTCTGGTAGACCTACATTATGATCAAATAGTCACTGTAGGCTACTTGGCCACTGTTAAACCTGTAACTTAAAGCAGGTACAGCCTCAGTGTTCATAGTAAACGCACACTGGAAGTTGCACAGAATCAAGTTTGAGCTCAGCAGACCAAACATTTGCTCAGTGCAAGGGAACATTGGTGGACACCCCTTCAAATGAGTGGATTCGTCTAGTTCAGCCACACTTGTTGCTGACAGATGTATAAAATTGAGCACACCGCCATGCAATC
Source organism: Oncorhynchus clarkii lewisi (assembly GCF_045791955.1). Lineage (NCBI taxonomy): Eukaryota > Metazoa > Chordata > Actinopteri > Salmoniformes > Salmonidae > Oncorhynchus > Oncorhynchus clarkii. The sequence continues at coordinate 6,909,974 of NC_092162.1, read as the reverse complement.
TCCATAGACAAACACTGGCAGTAGAATGGCCCTTACTGAAGAGCTCAGTCACTTTGTGGCACCTTCATAGGACGCCACCTTTCAAACAAGTCAGTTTGTCAAATTTCTCCCCTCTAGAGTTTCCCCCGGTCGACTGTTAATGCTGTTATTGTGAAGTGGAAAGGTCTAGGAGCAACAACAGCTCAGCCGCGAAGTGATAGGCCATTCAAGCTCACAGAACAGGAAATGCTGAAGCGCGTAAAAAATCGTCTGTCCTCGGGTTGCAACACTCACTGCCGAGTTCCAAACTGCCTCTGGAAGCAACGTCAGCACAAGAACTGTTCGTCGGGAGCTTTATGAAATGGTTTCCATGGTGAAGCAGCCAAAGATCACACAAGCCAAAGATCACCACGCGCAATGCCAAGCGTCAGCTGGAGTGGTGTAAAGCTCGCCACCTTTGGACTCTGGAGTGACGAATCACGCTTCACCATCTGGCAGTCCGACGGAAGAATCTGAGCACGCTATCTGCCAGAATGCATCGTGCCAACTGTAAAATTTGGAATAATGGTTTGGCCTGTTTTTCATGGTTCAGGCCCCTTAGTTCCAGTGAAGGGAAATCTTAATGCTACAGCATACAATGAATGGCATTCTACACGCCTCCCAGCTAATGGTATCAAGTTCTACTGTAGCCAAATGTGGGACACTATATAGTGAATAGCATGCCATGTCAGAAACAGGAAATTGGAATTATGGGTGAATTACAATGAATGGACATTTTTGAAGGTGTTGATACTTTTTTATTAGTTCAAGTCTGTTAAATGGAAATGACAAACTTTACACACCTTTTTAAACCTTGAATACACAATACGTTTGCATTTCCTGTTGTGCAGGAAATTTCCTGCAACATCCGAGTGATCCAATTAAGATCCTACATCTGTAGTTAGCATTGTGTACTGTACCAGGCAGTTACCAATTGTGTTTGAGTTCTTCGAAGTATGTTAATGTCAGTTCATGAACCCCTCAGACTTCATACGCATCCCAAATGGCCCCCTATTCCCTACCAAAAGTAGTGCTCTACATAGGGAATAGGGGGCCATTTAGGGTATAATTTAGGGTGCCATTTTGGACACTTCCTTCACATTGTTTAGTTTGGCGTACCATCTCATCTGTTTAATAGATTATGCTGTATCTAGGTACTGAGCGAATAGTTCTTTTTGAGGTCGGTTCAGTTTCGGTTCGATTATTAAAAAAGATTCACGTTTTTCAATTTCTATAATTGAAAAGAAATGTGCTATGCATTATGTGGGTTAAACGCTTTAACACAGAATAAAACAATTAACAGCAGTCACATTACTTTAAACCTCTTAAAGGAACCAACCCTTTTTTTCAACGACTTTATTATTTAATTCCAAGTCAACATCTCATCTCTATAGAGTTACTAGAGTTACTGCCTATGCTGTTTGACAAAATCACAATTTTAGTATTTCTTCAAAGTAAATATGGCATACTTTTATGACTGCTGAAAATCTAAAATCACGTATTTTCAGGTTCGCTAAACTTTCTATCCCTCGATCGGTGCTTCTCTCTTCTCTCAGCGGGAAGGATTATAGTCATTGCAGTTAATTACCAAGTTTTCTGCGGTAAACTATGTACAATGTTGGCCTGTTGGAAATTACAACTCCCTACTACATCTCACAGTTCAGGATTGATCTAATTTATTGCTACATTTTAAAAAAACTCCACATCTAGCTAAAAAAATAAAACATTTTGTTGATTTATCCAGAACTAGTTGGCATTCTGTCATTTCCACCAATTCTGCTCTCACTAAAAATGATCTCAGAACTGTATTTTGTATACATTTCAGGAAAATACAAGACGTTGCCCAATTTGTATAAAAATAAATGGTTGGTTACATCATTCTGTCAACACTCCTAAAACATACTGTAATGATGGTGTGTAGTAATCACTTTCTTAGAGTACTGTAACATCCAGGTCCCTTTTTATTGGTCAACCGGGTTCTCTGAACCTGACAAACTGTAACATCCAGGACCCTTTTTATTGGTCAACAGGGTTCTCTGAACCTGACAAACTATAACATCCAGGACCCTTTTTATTGGTCAACAGGGTTCTCTGAACCTGACAAACTGTAACATCCAGGTGAGTTAGGAGAAAGCCGACTCCTCCCCCGGAGGAAGGCTGTTGTCTATTTGCAGTTTGCGTCTCAAATGACACTCTATTCCCCACTCTGTTGAAGTGCACTATATAGGGAATAGGTGGCCATTAGGTCTTGGTTCATAGTAGTGCACTATATAGGGAATAGGTGGCCATTGGGTCTTGGTTCATAGTAGTGCACTATATAAATCAAATCAAATCAAATGTATTTATATAGCCCTTCGTACATCAGCTGATATCTCAAAGTGCTGTACAGAAACCCAGCCTAAAACCCCAAACAGCAAGCAATGCAGGTGTAGAAGCACGGTGGCTAGGAAAAACTCCCTAGAAAGGCCAAAACCTAGGAAGAAACCTAGAGAGGAACCAGGCTATGTGGGGTGGCTAGTCCTCTTCTGGCTGTGCCGGGTGGAGATTATAACAGAACATGGCCAAGATGTTCAAATGTTCATAAATGACCAGCATGGTCGAATAATAATAAGGCAGAACAGTTGAAACTGGAGCAGGGAAAAGGTGGCCATTAGGTCTTGGTTCATAGTAGTGCACTATATAGGGAATAGGTGGCCATTAGGACTTGGATCATAGTAGTGCACTATATAGGGAATAGGTTGCCATTTGCAACACCCCTGCTGATTGGGTGATGTGGCTCTGACAGGCCCTGGTGCTGTGCCAAACAGGATTACTGTGACAGGCGGCTGTGTCAGGGACTTAGCTGCATTAGTTCACTCCACTGGTTAAAAGGTTTATTTCAGGACTGGAGACTCCGTGTTAAGCAGCTCAGACGACACAGTGACAGGGCGCTGGCGCGTTACACCACTGTGTTGATGCCTGCCATGTTTACCTCACCTGGGACCAGAACACATGACTGGGAGAAGAGGCAAAACTGAGAAAGGCAACATTGCAAACAACTGCAATGGAGTAGATTGACTGGTTTTTTTTTTTACGTAAGGTTATGCATGCCGGCGTCTGCTACACAAAGATAGACGAAGTTAAAACGTCACAACGGGACACAATGTGACAGTCTAAGATTACGGTTTGAACGTACAAATACGTTAAAATATATATATATGCACGCATGACTGTCAATCTGTCTGCTAAATGGTATATTATATTAGAACCAAAATAAAAACACATTCAATACACCACACATTATTAGGTTAAATCTAGTTTACTCCAGACTATATGGGGATGTTATGTAATGTAAGACTATGTAACGCAACATGGGGAGCATTGGTCATTCACAAACTTCCTCCGTGGGATTCAGTGTTTAAAGGAAGTGGTTTTCGCCACTTCCTTTAAAAAAAGGTGATGATCCTGCTTCTTTAAGTTCTGTCTCCACAGTAAGTATCTACAGAGAATAGTTCTTCACAGAAAGATTGGTGGCTATACTAAAGAAGAGGTTACATCACATCAAGGCTTTTGTCTTCAGATTTCAAATTGAACCATGTTCCCTACATAGTGCACTAAATAGGGAATAGGGTGTAATTTGGGACACAATCCTAAAACTCCTCAGGAACCAAAAGTGACACAATAAATCTACTTGGTCAGAACAACACAACAACCTCCATAGCATGAAATGTCTTGGCTGAATGACACCTGGGTTCAGTCACTATATGAAATCATTTCCAATACTTTATCCTGGCTCGATTGAGATTGCCTTAAAATTGTATACTGTAAAAAAAAAAAAAGTTTAAAAAACTGTATACCCTGCCCATCTGGCATTCCAGGCAGGTTAAAGTATTTTTAAGATTTCAAATAGTATTTGAACCCAGGTCTGGTAAGAGTATAGCTCTTTTTTGAAGTCTCATCCTTTTACAACTGTACAGGTAGCTGAGAATCACACCATTTCCAGGTAAGGTCAGTGGAGTCCGATTGAAGAGCGGCTGCCTGGCAGAATACCTTGCTGTGTTTATTACAGTGCTGGAGGGATACATCAGGGAAACTTCTAGAAGTAAAGCTATTGGCTATAAAAAAAATATTGAAAAAACGGCATTACATTAACATGACTTGAACCTTAAGTTGGGTCCACTTTTATGTTGATCTCTGGTCGTATTACCTTCAAATCCCTCAGCATGAACATGGCATTAAGACTACTGTGGTATTTGTATTACAACGTAGGTCACTGAGTGTCCTATGTCTAGTCAATCATGAGACATCCTTCAATCTAATAGCAGGTGCTTCTCCCCAAAGTCTATTTGAATGGAGAGTCAGCCACCATACCGCTATTGACAAGCTACATTGGACCCATGGTTTCCCAAGACAGCTAAATAAACAATAAACATTAAGTTCACCACCTTGTACAAATACCATTCTTCCAATGTGAAACCTACTGCAATAAGAGTGCATGATGAGGATGTTGTTTGGATATAGCCTGTACCATAGAATTAGAATGTGAGAATGGAACATTCTAATTCCATGGCCTGTACAGTAGTGTAACCATAGAATTAGAATGTGAGAATGGAACATTCTAATTCCATGGCCTGTACAGTAGTGTAACCATATAATTAGAATATGAGAATGGAACATTCTAATTCCATGGCCTGTACAGTAGTGTAACCATGGAATTAGAATGTGAGAATGGAACATTCTAATTCCATGGCCTGTACAGTAGTGTAACCATAGAATTAGAATGTGAGAATGGAACATTCTAATTCCATGGCCTGTACAGTAGTGTAACCATATAATTAGAATGTGAGAATGGAACATTCTAATTCCATGGCCTGTACAGTAGTGTAACCATATAATTAGAATGTGAGAATGGAACATTCTAATTCCATGGCCTGTACAGTAGTGTAACCATATAATTAGAATGTGAGAATGGAACATTCTAATTCCATGGCCTGTACAGTAGTGTAACCATATAATTAGAATGTGAGAATGGAACATTCTAATTCCATGGCCTGTACAGTAGTGTAACCATATAATTAGAATGTGAGAATGGAACATTCTAATTCCATGGCCTGTACAGTAGTGTAACCATATAATTAGAATGTGAGAATGGAACATTCTAATTCCATGGCCTGTACAGTAGTGTAACCATATAATTAGAATGTGAGAATGGAACATTCTAATTCCATGGCCTGTACAGTAGTGTAACCATGGAATTAGAATGTCAGAATGGAAAACTTCCTTTATCTTCCTTTTAACTTCACAACGACCGGCTCAGTAAACTTCTGGCCAGTCAGGAACTGCCACACCCCTCCTCTGTAGAACTCATTCCCAAAGGAATAGAGCCACGCGTTGAAAATAGGATTCGTTTTCGCCAAAACAGGAAGCAACTAGGAGATGAATAAAGATGTTTTCTTGTTAAAATATTTAAATAAAACAAATCTCCATTCAAATTTCATTGAACTAAAGAATTATCAAGCACTGAGAGAAAGGAACAAAGAAAAAAAAGACAAAAAAAATAGAATAAAAGGGGAAAAAGATAGAAGAAAAAGAACTGCTCACCATTCTCAGCTTTGGAGAGACCAGTCTGGCGTTGCCAAAGCAGGCGTAGATGCACATGATTTCGTAGGGTCCCCAGCAGAACAACAGAACCCTCAGTGGTATGCTGGTGTTCCACTGGAATACAAAGACAGTCAATAAAGTTGTATTGAATGGGACTTTTAAGGGTTAGAGCTATCTGGAATCCTTGGGATGTCCCTACCATACATTCTAACCCCTACACTTACTTTAATCCTGTTTAGACTTCTCTGGCTTTTGAAGTCACACAATAACATATCAAAATCACATAATGTATAAAAGAGCAGAACATAGTGACTATCATGTACCGCCACACAGAACATAGTGACTATTATGTACCGCCACACAGAACATAGTGACTCTATGTACCGCCACACAGAACATAGTGACTCTATGTACCGCCACACAGAACATAGTGACTGTTATATTCCCCCACACAGAACATAGTGACTATTATGTACCGCCACACAGAAAATAGTGACTATTATGTACCGCCACACAGAACATAGTGACTATTATGTACCACCACACAGAACATAGTGACTATTATGTACCGCCACACAGAACATAGTGACTATTATGTACCGCCACACAGAACATAGTGACTATTATGTACCGCCACACAGAACATAGTGACTATTATGTACCGCCACACAGAACATAGTGACTATTATGTACCGCCACACAGAACATAGTGACTATTATGTACCGCCACACAGAACATAGTGACTATTATGTACCGCCACACAGAACATAGTGACTATTATGTACCGCCACACAGAACATAGTGACTATTATGTACCGCCACACAGAACATAGTGACTATATGTACCCCCACACAGAACATAGTGACTTATGTACCCCCACACAGAATGTAGTGACTGTATGTACCCCCACACAGAACATAGTGACAATGGAAGCAGGATGCACCTGAGCTCAATTTCGAGTCTCATAGCAAAGGGTCTGAATACTTATGTAAATAAGGTATTTATGTTTTTTATTTATTTGCAAAAATGTCTAAAAAATAATTTTCGCTTTGTGGGGTATTTGTGTGTATTTTTTCTCATCTATTTTAGAATAAGGCTGTAACGTAACCGAATGTGGAAAAAGTAAAGGGGTCTGAATACTTTCCTGAATGCCCTGTATATTGAGAAGTATGTTTTTCTGGCCAAAGATGAATGGTATTATTATAATGCGTTGTAATGTTCCAAAGAACATTCACATGTTCTAACGGTGGAATGTTGGAGGGTTTATTTACCCTGTGCTTGTGGATCTTCTTGAAGTATGCGTGAATGGCGTCGTAGTTGGACTTCATGACATAAGCAGGGAAGATAAGGTAAAAGACCGTCAGGGCTCCCATATAGGTCATGTAGTCCCTGTTGAATGGAGATGAACACGGACGGTATAACGACATACACTGTATTATACTGTGCATCTTTAAACATGGGGTATCCTCACTTGTCTAGGGTTGCTAAATTCTGGTCATTTTCCCAAAATTCCCCGGTTTTCCAGAAATCCTAGAGGATTCCGCAGCTCCTGATTTTTGCCCTCCTGATTCCGGGAATCTTCCAACTGGGACTTATTGAAAACCTTGGAATGTTGCAACCATAGTCAGCGGGAGACATTGCTAGACAGCATTGTTTTTATTGTCCGAAATGAATCATCCCAATCCATTAGAGATTTTTTGGAAGTGCTCGTTCTGTGTGTGAAATGCTGGATGTTTTCAACTGGGGTAAAGAGCCTACTTTTGAGGTAATCTGCTTGGTTGTCTTAAATCCCAGTTTCTGTTATTCCATTGTTTACATTTGACTAAGCAAAACAGTGATGTCAACAGCTGGTTTAGACAGAAGGGTATTTGGGAGTCAATCTTTAGACTTTGTAAAGTCTTGTAGGGTCTCTGGTTGAAACATTAACACGTGTAGAGGTAACAGTGTGTGAGGAAGTTGTTGTTTTACAATTAAATTACCTTCAGGTCTGGAATTCCCTGTACCACAGATGAGAGAGAACATGAGGGTGTGCGCACATTTCATTTTCTGACTGTAAATCGCTCTGGATAAGAATGTCTGCTAAATAACGTACAATTTAATATAAACGTAGCCTACATGTCTCCTTTGGTGTAGTCTAGTGTGCAGCAGGTCCTCATGGGCTCAAAGTCATAAACTCCCCAACCAATCAGAGGGACGGCCGCCCAGATGATGGCCAACCCCCAGATAATGATTGAAATAGTCCAGGCCGTGCTCCAAAACAGCTTCTGATCTGGAACATAATAAAGTTATGTTTATTGGAATTTGCAAGAGTATGTTTGTAGCTTTGTAGATGTATATAGAACATCAATAAATAAAATGTTTAATAAATCCATAACGCTATAGTAAATGACATGAACACATACTGGGAAAGGGCAAATGGGGAGACCTAGTCAGTAGTACAACTGAACGCATTCAACTGAGATGTGTCTTCCGCATTTGAGGATGCATGGCTTTCGACCTTCGTCTCTCCCGAGCCCGTACGGGAGTTGTAGCGATGAGACAAGATGGTAATTACTAACAATTGGATACCACAAAATTAGGGAGAAAAAGGGGGTAAAATTGTTTTTTTTAAATAATTAAAAAATGTGTCTTCCGCATTTAACCCAACCCCTCTGAATCAGAGAGGTGCAAGGGGGCTGCCATAATCAACATCCACGGCGCCCGGGAAACAGTGGGTTAACTGCCTTGCTCAGGGGCAGAACGACATATTCTTACCTTGTCAGCTCGGTTACTGGCCCAACGCTCTAACCACTAGGCTACCTGTCGCCGTACAGTAGGATACTACTCACTGGTCACATATTGGTGATATCTGTCCCAGGCGATGGCAGCCAGGAAACTGATAGAGGCCAGAACTGCTGTCATCCCCATGAAGGCGTGGTTGCTACATCCGTCTTGGCCCCAGGGCCAGTGTCTAGGGTGACGAGAAGAGAGGAGCACATTTAGGCTGCGTTTACACAGGCAGCCCAATTCCGATATTTTGCCTGATTATTTACAAAAGATCGATCTGATTGGTCAAACAACAAAAAAAAATATTGACAAAATATCAGAATTGGGCTGCCTGTCTAAACACAGCCTTGGTGTTTGTATTCCCATCAGGCATAAACATGGTGACTCATATTGCTGCAAATTGTTATATCAAATACACCTGCTTTGGGTTGTGATTCTATACAGTTGAACTATGACATCAGGATCACATACATTAACAACTGTTCAACATTACAGTTATGGGAGATTCCTCACGTAACAAAAGAAGACCATGATTTTGGGGGATTTTTTACATAATTTAATCCATAGAAAGGTTCCTTTTGGTGGTTGAATTCTTGATATATATTTGACATTTGTATCTTAAAGCATAATTGAGAAATAATTAATTGAAATGTTAATATTTGTGACATGTTGGCCTTACCCTTTCCTCCCTTAAGACTCCATATTGTTTCATCTGTAGATGAAAATCGGTGTCATATTAAACTCTGCTGCTTGTTCTTGTTATGCTTGTTATAAAGTACATTCATTTGTCAATATTGACAAATATAAATACATTAAATACATTCTTTTTAAATATAGTTTTTTTGCATAATAACAGGCATATCAAAGTTCCACCCGTGGAATCCCTGATACTTTTAGAGTTATGATCCAATTAGTATGCATTACCAACAGGGTGAATGCGAAAATTGATTAAAATAATTATCACCCTCTACTGGTGATTTGCAGGATATGAAATTATACAAATAAAAGAAGGGCTGTGATTGGTCACATTGCCTACTCTACCATTTTCTCTGTATAAAATGGGTCATAACTTTAAAACTAGCAGAGATCCCTCTATATGCCCGTAGAGTATATGATGTTCAACATTTATGTTGAACAATTTGCCCTAACCAACATTTCTATATTTTTCAATAATTATAAAATATGTTTTTGAAATCAAATTACTACTCATATCAGAGAACAAGTAGAAAAGCTACAGTTGACGCCCATTTTGTTGGTGTCTTAAAGGAGACCTGGGTCAGGCCAAAATGTCACAAATTTTCAAACTTCATTAAAAAAAATGTTCAATTATGCTTGAAGATACAAATGTCAGACACATGTCAACAATGCTTCCTCCAAAGGACCCTTATATGGATTACATTTCATGAAAATCTAAAAAAAAAAGAGTCATTTTTTCCCTAGTTTCGTGAGCAATCACCCTTTTGTGTAGTATAGCATATATCCATTATAGCTACTCAGAAATACATGATACATGTGCCTTACTTGAATGCCTCTCTAGAAAGGATGTCAGCACAAATCATTCTGTAAACCACTTTTAGATCAATGCATAAACGCATGTTTTGCAACAACTAATGTACACATAAATTAGGCAACCTCCAAAGGAGTTAATGCAGTGTCAGAGGACAAAAAATCATACCTATAAAATAAACTGGCGTAAGCAGCGATCAGGCCGTTTAAATTGAGCACAATGCCAGCCACAGCAAGGTTAAACACAAGAAAATTACTGGGAGTTCGCATTTGCTTTACGCTAATATAGGCCAATATTGAAATGGCGTTGAGGAAGAATCCAAGAAGACCTAAAAACACACACAGGAAAGAAAGAAAGCATCAACTTGTGATAGATTCCATGATATAAACAGACTAAATGGAGGTTACACGTATTGGATATGTCCGAAATTGTTGAATTTTAAGCACACATACTTTTATTTCACTTTCACATTTCAACCTTACAAAACATAATCTTACAATTATAGCACATAATAGCAATTATCACATTGACATACATGGATGATTTGAAGTTGCCAAATTGCTGTCATTACTTGAAGAATCTTCAAAGCATTTCTCGGGCCAAATTATTTTTGTTTTGTCCGACTTTAAATTCTTTAGGCCTATCCATTTAAGATCCCTTTAAAAGCCCACAGGGCTCCATCCTCTGGCAGCCGTTTCTCTAGTGCAAATAAATAACAACTTTCGTTTCAACATATTTGGCATAAAATATTTCACTTACCCCCAACAAGAAGAGCTGAACCGAATGCAAACATGTCAAAATCGGAGAATCCCTCCGGTAATGTGTATGCTGCCATTTTTTAATGGCTACTATAATTGTCGGGACACTACAGATAATTCCTCTACGTTTATTTTCGCTTCTAAAAGTGCCAGAGGTTTCTAAGACTGAACTCCTTATAAACGCTCTTTCACGTGAAAAGGCATTCAAGGACTTATCTCAAGAAAAAAACCTTACCGATCCCTACAGGAATGTTCTAATTAGAGGTACAGTGATAATGATAGAGTATGCTACACATTGGATATTAACTATTTTCTTATTTTTCCGAAAATATATTTTTCTTTGTGTTCATTGAAGTGGTTTCTGCGCACCAAGTGCGCATGCGCAGCTCGCCGATCTATAAAACAACTGATAAGGAGCCCGCCTATCTCACATTATAGGCTACTACTGACCAGTGGTAGTCACTGAACTCTAAACCCACAGGTCATACTTTATCCTTAGTAGGCTAAACATTATATGGCACATGACGATGAAGGATATCTCTCATAGGACGGCGCACAAATGGCCCAGCGTCGTCCTGGTTAGGGTTTGGTCGGTGTAAGGCCGTCATTGTAAATAAGAATTTGTTCTTAACTGACTTTGTCTAGTTAAATAAAGTTTAAATAACATATAAATATATATTTAGATAGGTAGGCCTACAGATGTAGGATCTTAGTTTGAGCCAGTTTGCTATGGCAGAAAAATTATCCAGCACCAACGGGAAACGTGAATTATTTTGTGGATTATAATTAACGGATAGGGCTAATCAAGTCTGACATTTTAAAGTATAAATTACAAACTTTAGAAGCCTTTTTAAACCTCGAATACACTACAAGTTAGAATTTCCTACTATGCAGGAAAATGCTCAGCAACCAAAGAGTGATCAAATTAAGATCCTACATCTTTACCTGCTGCCTTCACCATCCATGACATCATAAACATAGACCTACAGTAGCTTACAGTGCTAGCTGGAAGCTGACAAAGCATATTGAATGGACTGACAGACCCTGGTCCAGTGCATTATTGGTTTCACCATTTTCACGAAGTAACATGTTGACATTTAATAATCCTTCAATCTGGCTAAACTTGGTGGGTGAAATCAAATCTGACTTCCACGGAACGTAACTCTGTTAGCGATGTCCCCACGTCACCCCAACCTGTACACGGGATATTGGTTATACATTTATTGTCTTTAAGACATTTTGTATAATAAAAATATATATACACAACACAAAAATTAACACCAAGAATCAGAACAGACACAGCAATCACAGTCGACACCATATTGTCATACAGGGAGCATGACAAATCAAAAAGAAAGCAGCCAGTTTAATGTATTCATGTCACCGGGAACAGATCAAGCCTCCTATAGTATAAATGAATTGTCTACTTCAGTGTTAATGCCAAGTACAGTACATCAAGATGGAGAAAACGGATATCAACTGATATCTCTATGTAATTTTACAAGTTATAAATTCAATATCAATATGTATATATATATATATATATATATATATGGGTCAAAGCATTAGATGGCATTATGACTAGGCTCTTTGAGTTGGTATGTGATACATTAGCTCAGTTTCATACTTCATCCGTAGATCCCAAAGCCTTGGATAGCCTAGAGATGGCCCCAGGTTCATACTTCATCCGTAGATCCCAAAGCCTTGGATAGCCTAGAGATGGTCCCAGGTTCATACTTCATCCGTAGAGCCCAAAGCCTTGGATAGCCTAGAGATGGTCCCAGGTTCATACTTCATCCGTGGAGCCCAAAGTCTTGGATAGCCTGGAGATGGTCCCAGGGTCATACTTCATCAGTAGAGCCCAAAGCGTTGGATAGCCTGGAGATGGTCCCAGGTTCACACTTCATCAGTAGAGCCCAAAGTGTTGGATAGCCTAGAGATGGTCCTAATGTACTGTAACAACAGTAAAGACTTAAACAATAGAGCTTGAATGCGTCCCAAATGGCACCCTATTCCCTATTTACTGCACTACTCTTGACCAGCGACCAGGACCAGTAGTTCACTACTCTTGACCAGCGACCAGGACCAGTAGTTCACTACTCTTGACCAGAGACCAGGACCAGTAGTTCACTACTCTTGACCAGCGACCAGGACCAGTAGTTCACTACTCTTGACCAGCGACCAGGACCAGTAGTTCACTACTCTTGACCAGAGACCAGGACCAGTAGTTCACTACTCTTGACCAGCGACCAGGACCAGTAGTTCACTACTCTTGACCAGCGACCAGGACCAGTAGTTCACTACTCTTGACCAGAGACCAGGACCAGTAGTTCACTACTCTTGACCAGAGACCAGGACCAGTAGTTCACTACCCTTGACCAGAGACCAGGACCAGTAGTTCACTACTCTTGACCAGCGACCAGGACCAGTAGTTCACTACTCTTGACCAGCGACCAGGACCAGTAGTTCACTACTCTTGACCAGCGACCAGGACCAGTAGTTCACTACTCTTGACCAGCGACCAGGACCAGTAGTTCACTACTCTTGACCAGCGACCAGGACCAGTAGTTCACTACTCTTGACCAGCGACCAGGACCGGTAGTTCACTACTCTTGACCAGAGACCAGGACCGGTAGTTCACTACTCTTGACCAGCGACCAGGACCAGTAGTTCACTACTCTTGACCAGAGACCAGGACCAGTAGTTCACTACTCTTGACCAGCGACCAGGACCAGTAGTTCACTACTCTTGACCAGCGACCAGGACCAGTAGTTCACTACTCTTGACCAGCGACCAGGACCAGTAGTTCACTACTCTTGACCAGAGACCAGGACCAGTAGTTCACTACTTTTGACCAGAGACCAGGACCAGACCAGTTCACTACATAGGGAAAAGGGTAGAATTTGAATCCCACTTAAACTGGATGAATAATATTACATTGTAATCAAAGACCCCACCTTTTATGGCACGAGAAACAACACCCACAGATTCCGATATGGATTTTAATCAATTCTACCGCTAGTGTAGTGTGCCTGTGTTGCCTATTGGGACATAGTTCATTTCACCTACCGTTATAATCTGTTGATGTAGCAATAAAACAAAGATTGCACTGTTGATGTAAGTCCAGATGCCTTAGTTTGGACTTTAGACATTGAATAACACACAATTGTTTAACATTTCAAAACTCAACTCATTCCTCGATCTGTCAGCCCCTAGACTGTAGTTTATTACTAAAGCAGAAGGCAGCCCTCTTTATAAATACTAATTTACATTACTTAGGACACACACACACACACACACAACCTAGAGCCCAGATAAAACATGCTAGTGGAGGAGTTTTTTTTCATGTGCTAGAAAACCCCTCCAGAATGAAAGTGGGTTTAAGATGTATTAATAAGGGCCATAGATAGATGACTGGATTAAAGACACATAGTTGTTTGGGGGCTGGGATTTGCCTCCTGGTCGCAAATTCGCTTGAAATCTTTAAAGCTTTTGTCTGCACCTGGCTGTTTATGGGCCGGTCCCAAACCGCACCCTATTCCCTATATAGTGCATTACTACCCTATGGGCCCTGGTCAAAAGTAGTGCACTATATAGGGGATAGGGTGCCATTTCGTGATGCATTTTACATCAGTGTCTGAATAGAGACCGGGGACAGACTGTGTACTCACACTAAGCCACTCTCACAGATGGAAAGTGTGTCATGGGGAGGGATCAGTAGTTTTGCAGACTAATAGATGTCCAGACCTACAGGAACAAGGGGCTATAAACATTAAGTGGATGAAGAAGCATAGTCATAGAATGTTGAAACCGTCAGAAGCCCTTGTGTAGAATGCTTACTCTGACTCTAGAACCCTGAAGTTGACTCTAGAACTCTTACTCTGACTCTAGAACCCTGACTTTTGACTAGAACTGTGACTCTAGAACACTGACTTTGACTCTAGAACGCTTACTCTGACTCTAGAACTCTTACTCTGACTCTAGATCCCTGACTTTGACTCTATAACTCTTACTCTGACTCTGACCCTAGAACCACGACTCTGACTCTAAAACCCTGACCCTGACTCACCAAAATATACAGGTTAAGAAAGTTTACAAATCAAATGGATGGATTGTTTTCTATTACTCTTAGCTGCCATCTAGTGGTGCGTTCCATGTTATGTAGGGTCCCACGGGGGTCTAGAACACTGTACCCCACAGTGCATTGGGGGAAAGGAGGCTGCTACTGGTATGGGTTTTGATAATACTGGTGGATATCTTTCATCGGTGTGACTTTGTTAATAGATATTTAGCCTGAAAATACTGCACAAAGTTTCAAAAATGTAAGAAATAATGAGTTCTATGTCAAAATCATGGTATGCAACCTTTTAATGACAGACTATGGTAATAGTTATGTTTGAAAAAATAATAGCTTCCTTTTGCACTTACCTTATATTGTCACATTCAAGAAAATGCATGCAGTGCTTCTATAAAAGTAAATGAACCACCAAAACTAATGGTCCCATCCCATCTCTATCTCTATAATAAACCCCAACTATAGGGAAGTGTTTTACTCTGCATATAAACTAATGGTCCCCTCCCATCTCTATCTCTATAATAAACCCCAACTATAGGGAAGTGTTTTACTCTGCATATAAACTAATGGTCCCCTCCCATCTCTATAATAAACCCCAACTATAGGGATGTGTTTTACTCTGCATATAAACTAATGGTTCCCTCCCATCTCTATAATAAACCCCAACTATAGGGAAGTGTTTTACTCTGCATTTAGACTGATGGTCCCCTCCCATCTCTATAATAAACCCCAACTATAGAGAAGTGTTTTACTCTGCATTTAGACTGATGGTCCCCTCCCATCTCTATAATAAACCCCAACTATAGGGAAGTGTTTTACTCTGCATTTAGACTGATGGTCCCCTCCCATCTCTATAATAAACCCCAACTATAGAGAAGTGTTTTACTCTGCATTTAGACTGATGGTCCCCTCCCATCTCTATAATAAACCCCAACTATAGGGAAGTGTTTTACTCTGCATTTAGACTGATGGTCCCCTCCCATCTCTATAATAAACCCCAACTATAGAGAAGTGTTTTACTCTGCATTTAGACTGATGGTCCCCTCCCATCTCTATAATAAACCCCAACTATAGAGAAGTGTTTTACTCTGCATTTAGACTGATGGTCCCCTCCCATCTCTATAATAAACCCCAACTATAGGGAAGTGTTTTACTCTGCATTTAGACTGATGGTGCACTCCCATCTCTATAATAAACCCCAACTATAGATAAGCGTTTTTACTCTGCATATAAAAATAAGCAAACTTACACAGCTCGTTAATCAACTGCCAGGCCAGAAGGCAATACTCGCGTAAATGAAAATAACCCAATTCCTTTCCACTAATCCCTCCGTTCTTTTTTATCTCAGGCTTCGGGAACGACGTTCAGACCAATATGGGATACTGAGATAGCAGGACACACACATGATGCATCGCAGGCTCGGGAATAACAAAATAAACAGTACTTTTAAAAAAGATCTAACTATCTTCTATATTTGATAGTGAAGTTTCGGAGAGAAAATGGTTCAAGGTTTTAGTCTGTGTTTCTGCTTGGCATTACTTTGCCTCGGACGGTGTGTATGCAGCACGTGTCCGTTTCAATGTAGCTGTTTCTTTCACAAACTATCGGACGGATCCAAAGCAAGGTAAGACCAATGCAATTATTACAAATTAAAATATTAATGTCAACACCTTCTATATGTTGTTTTCTGTTGTGTGCTACTGGGTCGGAATATGCAGGTAAAATCAGCTCTTTATTTGTTTATATAGGTCTGAGGATTAATTTGCGCTGCTCTAATCCCCTTTCATTTTAACTAGGCAAATCAGTTAAGAACACATTCTTATTTACAATGACAGTGGGATAATTGCCTTGTTCTGGGACAGAATGACAGATTTTTAACCTTGGGATTCGATCCAGCAACCTTTTGGTTACTGGCCCAACACACTCGGCTATCTACCGCTCTTCATTGATCCTGGTGTATTCACCACGTTTAGACCCAGAGGAATAAAATAAGCGAAAAAACCAACGATTAAAAACAGAGCAAATCAAATATTTAGTGTGATTTTTTTGTATGCATTAATTGTCAAGCTATCCAATGTCATGCACACACGGTTAATTGAGTCAACCTTGTAATACAGTTGAATTATCTACATAACCCTGTTATAATAGGTTATACAGTGACATTCACTAACCTGTGTTTACCTTTCTTTCCATCTATCTAGGAGTGTCCTTTGCAATGACCCAGAGATCACTCTAATCCCACCCAACTTTCCTACAGACACCTCGAAACTGCGGATCGAGAAGACTGCCATCACAAGGATCTCCAGCGAAACCTTTCACTACCTCAACAGTTTGGAATTGCTCTGCATTTCTTTCAACTCTCTGAACTCTTTGAATGTAGACAGCTTCCGTGGCCTGAGAAGTCTGGATGAGCTGAGACTGGAAGGGAACGCTCTCACCTCTTTCCCCTGGGAATCTCTGACTGATATGCCCGACCTGAGGCTACTGGACTTGCATAATAATAAGATATCGTCGATCCCGGCCGAGGCGGCCATCTATATCAAGAACCTGACCTACCTGGACTTATCTAGCAACAGCCTAGTCACGGTTCCTCCTGAGGTTCTCTTTACGTGGTTATCTGTGAAACCATCTCAAGGAGATGGGGAAAGTTCCAAATATATTCTAGGTAAGGATCTAAACAACCAATTAAGCAATTAATTAATCAATCAATTCCAATTAAAGCTATCTTTATTTACCTAGAGGGAATCCCATTTGGTTTGCAAGCCTTAAATGACATGAAATTGATACACAGGAAAAGGTTTTAAAAATATGCTATCTACAACATTGCTTGTCAAGGTGGTTTTATCCCAACATGCATTTCATGAGTACCTTTGGTGTGTTACATAGCATTACATGGACAGTTGGAGGAGACAGCATCAGCATTTGGGAGTAGTGTAAGGATTACTCTAATTATAGTAAAGGTAGCCATACTGTAGTGTTAATTGTGACTACATTCACTAGTCTCACTTCAAACTAGCATGATTACTTCTACTTTCAATTACTTTTTTTTGTTGTTGCTAAACTGCCATTGTAAACACATAATACATGGTCATAGTTCAGACAGAGCAAAAACGTTAAGACCAAAAAGCATATCTATCTTATCTATTGCCATGCTAAAAGTGATGTTGTTTTTATTTTACCTTTGTTTAGCTACCATTGTTGTTACCTTACCTACTTTAGTTGAATGTACTCACTCTTAAGTCGCTCTGGATAAGAGCGTCTAATAAACAAAAACAAAAATGTATTTTCTGGTGAAATGTTTATTTTCTTCATTGATGTAGGTCTCCATGACAACCCGTGGCTGTGCGACTGCCGGCTCTATGACGTGGTCCAGTTCCAGAAGTCTCCGTCGCCATCCGTGACTCTGATCGACACCAGGCTGCACTGCGCGGACCCAGAGAGCCTGTCGGGAGTGTCACTCAGCGAGACGGAGCTCCGGAAGTGCCAGGAGCCCCGTGTCCACACGGCTGTGGCCCGGGTCAGGAGCTCCCTGGGGAACAACGTCCTGCTGCGCTGTGGGACAATCGGAGTCCCAGTACCAGAGCTGTCCTGGACCCGGGCAGACGGTAAACAGATGAACGGCACTGGTGAGTTCCATTGATTTATTGATTGAATGCATTTAATGTGTAACAAATAGATATACAGCCAAGAACAAGCAGTAGCTACAGTACATACGTTAAAAAAAAATGGATAAAGGGTAACACAAAACAGTTAGTTTGGCTAAACCTGCTCCAGTCATGGCAGGTTGTAGCCTAGTCCCAGATCTGTTTGTGCTGTCTTGGAAACTCTTATGGTCATGTTTGGCGTAGTTGGCAAGACAGCACAAGCAGATCTGGGACCAGGGAATACATGTCTGCCTATTGCCTAAAATAAGTACGTACTTAGGAAATCTATTTTTGGCACTGTACAGTCAGAAACTGAAATAGACTGGATTACAGATGGATGGATTTATTTCCTAGATTACAGATGGATGGATGTATTTCCTAGATTACAGATGGATGTATTTATTTCCTAGATTACAGATGGATGGATGTATTACCTAGATTACAGATGGATGGATTTATTTCTTATATTACAGATGGATGGATTTATTTCCTAGATTACAGATGGATGGATTTATTTCCTAGATTACAGATGGATGGATTTATTTCCTAGATTACAGATGGATGGATTTATTTCCTAGATTACAGATGGATGGATTTATTTCCTAGATTACAGATGGATGGATGTATTTCCTAGATTACAGATGGATGTATTTATTTCCTAGATTACAGATGGATGGATGTATTACCTAGATTACAGATGGACGGATTTATTTCTTAGATTACAGATGGATGGATTTATTTCTTAGATTACAGATGAATGGATTTATTTCCTAGATTACAGATGGATGGATTTATTTCCTAGATTACAGATGGATGGATTTATTACCTAGATTACAGATGGATGGGTTTATTTCGTAGATTACAGATGGATGGGTTTATTTCGTAGATTACAGATGGATGGATTTATTTCCTAGATTACAGATGGATGGATTTATTTCCTAGATTACAGATGGATGGATTTATTTCCTAGATTACAGATGGATGGATTTAATTCCTAGATTACAGATGGATGGATTTATTTCCTAGATTACATATGGATGGATTTATTTCCTAGATTACAGATGGATGGATTTGTTTCCTAGATTACAGATGGATGGATTTATTTCCTAGATTACAGATGGATGGATTTATTTCTTAGATTACAGATGGATGGATTTATTTCCTAGATTACAGATTTATGGATTTATTTCCTAGATTACAGATGGATGGATTTATTTCCTAGATTACAGATGGGTGGCCTGATTTCTTTTCACTAATTGATCTAACCACTTTTTCTTTCGTATTTCTTTGATAGTTCAGGAAGAAGTTTCAAAGGAGGGAATCATTTGGTCCATCCTGAGTGTTCGTGCTGTCTCTTACAGGGACTCTGGGAAATACATCTGCAAAGCGACCAACTTCCTGGGGACTGCAGATGCCATCATCTCCCTAGTTATCACAGACTCCTTAAAAAATGAGGAACAAGGTGGCAGCTCCAAGACTAAAAAACAAAGGGGACGGAAAACCGGTGGGTTTGGGAAAGCTGCCTACCAGGATAAACTTGTTGCAAAATACCTACCTCCACCAACCACCACGGCAGTCACGCCCATCATCGAACCACTAGGACCGGGCGGTTTTACAGGACAGTATGATATCGAGAGCTACGATATCTCCAACAGCGTGGTTGACGGACAGACGCCCGGTCCTCCCATCACGGAGACGGCGATGCAGGAAGTGGAGAAGGAGGTCCTTAGCAACCTAGCAGCCGACGCCTCTTCTTTACAGGCGCCGGAACCGCCGGAGAAACGGGTGGTGCGTTCGGTGAAGATAATCGGGGACACCGATCACACCGTCTCCCTGAACTGGCGGGCCCCGGCGGCAAAGAACACCACCGAGTTCAGCGTCCTGTACGCCGTGTTCGGCGAGAGGGACATGCGGAGGATCAACGTCGCTGCGGGAAAGAACCGGATCACAATTGAGGGCCTTGTGCCAAGGACAAAGTACATCGCCTGCGTCTGCGTCAAAGGCCTGATCCCTAAAAAGGAGCAGTGTGTAATCTTCTCGACGGACGAGGCGGCCAGCGCAAGCGGCACCCAGAAGCTCATTAACGTGGTGGTGATCACCGTGGCCTGCGTGATCGCTGTCCCCCTGACACTGATCGTCTGCTGCGGGGCGCTCAAGAAGCGCTGCAAAAAGCTACTGGGGAGAAAATCCAAAGATATCCAAGAATCATATGTGACATTCGAGACCCTATCCCCGGGACAGAACCCTAAGGGGATGGAGGGGGAGTACCTTGCCAGGCAACAGCCAGACGAGTCCAACAGACTGCTCTCTGCTAGGTGCAGTGTGGACTCCGAGGCCATTTGTAGGACTGAGGGACCGCCTAACGAGTACTTTTGTTGATACCAACTGATGGCCTCAAGCCTTTAGAGGGCAGAGAAAGTCTGTCCTTTCCAAGCAGAATTTAAATATTTGTTACTAAGGTTTTGTATGATTTCAGCCAGTAGTTGACAGTAGCATGAGTGAAACTGCTCAGAGACTGGACAGAAACAAAAGGCTAGCTAGTTGCATTGACACTCTTTCCTTTGGAAAAAAAAACGTGTGGTGAATATGTGAGTTAGATAAATAACTGTCGACATAAGCGTGATTATGGGAATACAGGCAACCCTTGACCTGGTGAACTGTAATAAAAAACGTTTTTATATATTTTATATATATTATATTTTTTTTGTCATAAATGATTTCTGATCTGCAAAGAAACATTTTGTATTTGTCATGCACTTTTAAGGGCAGTATTTAACTTTTCCAAAATTCCCAGGTTTTACAGAAATTCTGTGTGGAAGATTCCCAGATTCAGAATGGAATATGGAACTCTAAATGGCCCATTCTACTAGAATACATTAAGCCCATCTTCTTAATGAAGTTTTGCAAGGAGAAAGAGGAATGGCAGAGTTGTTCTGAAATTAATCTGACCTCAGAATTGTTGTTATTTGACAAAATAAAGTATTTGTAAAGTATTGTTGAAGCAGAACTCATCTCTAGTGATATTTTATACTTTTTTTTGTATTTACCATATATGTTAATGTGCCAGCTTTACTGTCCAATCAAAGCTAACATACTATATATTTTGTAATATGTATCTATGATCTGATGTGTATGTATAAATGTATGACAAAATTAAAACTTTTTTTTATAAATGTTTGTGTCCTCTTAAATCCTTACCTGCTCCGTAAAAGCATTTTCCTCCCAATATATATTTTTTTTCTTTAGGCATTTTAAATATTTAGCAAACTCCCTGACAGTGGCTAAAGCAAGGGGCTATAGCAGCACACAAGTAGACTACAAATGCATGCTGGTCCGGGCATACCGTGAGCGTTCCTGGTGCGCTACTGGAGCGAAATTGGAGCGGGCGAGAAGGCCGGCGCTCCAGCCTTTGGGAAACTCGCTCCACGCTCCAGTCAAATTGAGCGTCCTCGCTCCATTCCAGCTCCACTCCTCGCTCCATTCCAGCTCCACTCCCATATTGGCCAATGAGAGGCTTTGAAGCCACCGGTCAGCCATATTGGTACTCTTCAGAAGGCTCAACCATCCATAGGAATTACCGTTTTTTACAATCCTTTTGGCACTAATTTCAGAACCTTGTGGTCATTTTTCAAAACTCTAGACACAAAACTCAAAACGGTCATCACTTGTAACACAGGCTGTCCAATGTTCAAAACATTGCATTGTGCATTCATATCTTTAAAGAAACCTTGCACTTGCAGAATCATTGGTTCAAATAACTAATTTATCATGAAATACCATAGGACCATTCATTTAGATCACCCACACACAAGATACCGATAGTTTCACTGTGTAGTTGTTCGTTCAATCATTAAATATTGTAGTACAAAATATGTGATACATGTTTCATTATGGTACTACACGTAAATACATCACTGTAAAAGGACTAGTGGAGAGAATACTACAGACACAGTGGAATCATTGAACAAAATATGACATTTATTGATGAAATACAATAAAATCACTCATAGATTTCTTTGAATTAAAGCAAAAATAATTTGCTACAAAAAAAGAAAAAAACTACAGTAAAACATCAACTGCAGTGTTCCTCACCTGGCTTACTGTAAAACATCACTGCAGTGTTCCTCACCTGGCTTACTGTAAAACATCACTGCAGTGTTCCTCACCTGGCTTACTGTAAAACATCACTGCAGTGTTCCTCACCTGGCTTACTGTAAAACATCACTGCAGTGTTCCTCACCTGGCTTACTGTAAAACATCACTGCAGTGTTCCTCACCTGGCTTACTGTAAAACATCAACTGCAGTGTTCCTCACCTGGCTTACTGTAAAACATCACTGCAGTGTTCCTCACCTGGCTTACTGTAAAACATCACTGCAGTGTTCCTCACCTGGCTTACTGTAAAACATCACTGCAGTGTTCCTCACCTGGCTTACTGTAAAACATCAACTGCAGTGTTCCTCACCTGGCTTACTGTAAAACATCACTGCAGTGTTCCTCACCTGGCTTACTGTAAAACATCACTGCAGTGTTCCTCACCTGGCTTACTGTAAAACATCACTGCAGTGTTCCTCACCTGGCTTACTGTAAAACATCAACTGCAGTGTTCCTCACCTGGCTTACTGTAAAACATCACTGCAGTGTTCCTCACCTGGCTTACAGTAAAACATCAACTGCAGTGTTCCTCACCTGGCTTACTGTAAAACATCACTGCAGTGTTCCTCACCTGGCTTACTGTAAAACATCAACTGCAGTGTTCCTCACCTGGCTTACTGTAAAACATCACTGCAGTGTTCCTCACCTGGCTTACTGTAAAACATCACTGCAGTGTTCCTCACCTGGCTTACTGTAAAACATCACTGCAGTGTTCCTCACCTGGCTTACTGTAAAAAGAAAAACAAAGGATTGATTACTGTACTTCTATATTTCCATCAACCCTGTCTTGTGGATTTGGCCACAGGTTCTCATCCACATCACAATGGATGTTTTCATTAGCCAAACATCTTGGGAAGAATCTTCGGGCGAATCCAGGCCTGACACTAATCTGCCGTGATGTCATTGCATGCATCATCCATGGCCTGGAGAAGGGTGGCCTGTTCGTGAGAGCGCCTACAATATACCTTCCACCTCCATGTGGAGAATAATTCCTCAATCGGGTTTTAGGAAAGGAGAGTAAATTGTGGATGGGCCTGAAACCATGCTTGCACCATTTGAGCATGGTGGAACCTGACATTATCCCACACAATGACATACTGTAGGTCATGCCATCAGCTCTAGACCTTATTTAGCCCATCAAAGAAGGTTACATTAGAACAGCGAATCATGTGGCTGCCTGAAACTCAAGAGTAGAGAGCTTTAGTTGTTGTTCGACCTAACATTAGAACGGGCAAGATGCATAATCTAAGATACTTTGACTGTGGTATGATTGTTGATGCCACACATGGTGATTCCAGCATCTCAGAAACAGCTGCCTTCCTGGGATAGAGACTACAGTCTCTAGAGTTTACAGAGAATGGTGCGATAAACAAAACACATTCAGTGAGCGGCAGTTCTGTGGTCAAAAACACCTTGTTAATGAGAGAGGTCAGAGGAGAATGTCCAGACTCATTCAAGCTAACAGAAAGGCCACACATGCTCAAATAACAGCTGTTTTAAACAGTGGTGTGCAGAAGGGCATCTCTTAACGTACAACACCGTGGAAAAAGTGTTAGTGTTAGAGTTTTGAAAAATTTGCATTTTGATCATTGATTGTGAGTTTTGTGTCTGGAGTTTTGAAAAATGACATCAAGGTTCCGAAATTAGTGCCAAAGTGATTGTAAAAAAAACTGTAATAGAATTCTTCAATATTTAAATGAAATATTTCAAGGACAATTTTTGATATATATATATATATATATATGGATTTAACCTTTATTTAACTAGGCAAGTCAGTTAAAAACAAATTCTTATTTACAATGACGGCCTACCCCAGCCAAACCAGGACAACGCTGAGCCAATTGTGCCCCGCCCTATGGGACTCCCAATCCCAGCCGGATGTGATACAACCTGGTTACAAACCACGGTGTCTGCAGTGCCTTAGACCTCTGCGCCACTCGGGAGCAAATGCATTTAATCTTTTTTTGCTGTAGTGGGGACAGTGATATTGGTACTCTCTTAAAAACTATACTTTAACCCCCTAGAGTCGATGTCTAGCACGGACATCTAATTAGCATAATACACAAATCCACATCAAAATCCGTCTGTTTAAGCTCGGTGGCTTCAAAACAGCGCCCCCTGTCAGTCATCTAATGTATTATATACATAATTGGTTGCGATCAGCACCATGGATAGTGCCACGTGATATGTTTTCTGTGCAGTGTTGGAAAAAATACCCAATTGTCATACCTGAGTAAAAGTATAGATACCTTTTACTCAAGTAAAAGTGACCTAGTAAAATACTACTTGAGTAAAAGTCTAAAAGTATTTGGTTTTAAATATACCTAAGTATCAAAAGCAAAAGTACAAGTAAAAGTATTCATAATTTCAAATTCCTTATATTAAGCAAACCAGATGGCGCCATTTTATTTGCAGATAGCCAGGGGCACACTCCAACACTCAGGCATCATTTACATGCGAAGTATGTGTTTAGTGAGTCCGCCAGATCAGAGGCAGTAGGGATGACCAGAAATTCTCTCTTGATAAGTGTGTGAATTAGACCATTTTCCTGTCCTGCTAAGCATTCAAAATGTAATGAGTACTTTTTGGGTGTCAGGGAAAATGTATGCAGTAAAAAGCACATCATTTTCCTTAAGAATGTAGTGCAGTAAAAGTAAACGCTGGCAAAACATATAATTAATAGAGTACAAATACCTCGAAAAACGATTTAAGTAGTACTTTCCAGTATTTTTACTTAAGTACCTTAGACCAGTGTTTGTTTGGTGTACAACTTGTTTCCTTGTCATGGTCACTGCAGTCCTTTACTTGTACACTAACATCTGTACAAATACCCCCAAAAAACAACTTAAGTAGTACTTTCCAGTATTTTTACTTAAGTACCTTAGACCAGTGTTTGTTTGGTGTACAACTTGTTTCCTTGTCATGGTCACTGCAGTCCTTTACTTTGTACACTAACATCTGTACAAATACCCCCAAAAACAACTTAAGTAGTACTTTTCAGTATTTTTATTAAGTACCTTAGACCAGTGTTTGTTTGTGTCATGGTCACTGTAGTCCTTTACTTTGTTCACTAACATCTGTACAAATACCCCCAAAAACGATGTAAGTAGTACTTTCCAGTATTAAGTACCTTAGACCAGTGTTTCCTTGTCATGGTCACTGCAGTCCTTTACTTTGTTCACTAACATCTGTACAAATACCCCCAAAAACAATGTAAGTAGTACTTTCCAGTATTTTCCAGTATTAAGTACCTTAGACCAGTGTTTGTTTGTGTCATGGTCACTGTAGTCCTTTACTTTGTACACTTAACATCTGCAGACTATGTATGTCTGAAGACCTCTTCCAACGTTCCTCAATTAAAAAGGCACCGCGAGCTCTTTGTTTTTTTGTGATCCTTGGTTTCACGCAGTATACAAATAATAGGCGTTGGGTATATGGTGCCATTTTCTCAGCTGGTTTGTAGTAAGACAAATCTATAGATTGCGTATTATGCTCCCTGATAATCTATTTCTATTTTTATTTTTTGGGGCCAGGTCACTGTCAGTACATATTCAATATCAAGTCGTATTATTCCTGAAAACCTTCCCATTAATTCATAGGGATTAGGGATTAGTGAACATATGTTTAGCACATATTTAGTTTAGCACATATAGACAGTCAGTCAATGAGGCTCATTGCTAAAAATACAAACCTCCGGTGTGTTTATCATGTCCTTTGGGGTCTTAAGAAATTGCGTCACTAGGAAGATTAAAGTAATAGCTTTACCTATACGGTCCGTCCCGGTGGAGATGCCCTGCTCAAATGCTTCACATGCGTTTCTGTTAAAGGAATATGGCCGCCACCTTGTATTCAGTTTTAACTATAGCGTTGCTATTCTGTCGAGTTACTCCTGGATCAACATCTTGTTTACCCGGCTGCTCTTGCACAAATGACAACTTGGGAAGGTAAATTGTTTGTTGTCAATTATTTTGTAGGCTAACTAGTTTTGTACCGAGTTTCTTTACCGTGTCAGTACGTTATGCAGTAGACCTATTGACTGATAGACTTTAGCCTATTGCTAAACTCAATGGTGTTTTTCAGAACTTGTTTTAACAATGCACAATGTGGAGAGATAACTTACTCTAAGAGAACATAAATAACCTAGTTTTGTTTATTTCATTTAAACATTAAATTATAACTCTAACCAACATAATTTTGTTTCATTTTAGATCCCTACTTTGCATGGAAACAGCCATGGGACGAATCCCAGACAATGTTCCAAATGATTTCAGTAAAATTCGAATAGAGAATTCTCATCTGACCGAATTACCCCGCGGCTCCTTCTCTAAAGTTAGTGCCTTGGTGTCTCTGTGGTTGAATTTCAACGACATCACCCTAATGAACATCAAGAGTCTGGAGGGGCTGACGAATCTAACCGAACTACGGCTACAGGGGAACAAGCTGCGTTCAGTCCCATGGACAGCGTTCCAGGATACGCCGAACCTGAAGATTTTGGACCTGAAACATAACCGACTAGACGTGCTCCCGGAATCTGCCCTGAGACAACTTCCAGGCCTGACCTATTTAGACTTATCCTTCAATCAGCTTACTGTCATATCCAGGGATGTCTTCCTCAACTGGCCTCTCCTCAACACTCAGGAGAGAAAAGGAGGTACAGAGCCCAGCAGTGGAGAGGCCAACGTTGTTTTAGCGCTGCACGACAACCCTTGGCTGTGTGACTGCCGCCTCAAAGGTTTCGTAGAGTTTATCAAAAGTGTTAGTCCGCCTCTAATTCTGATGAACTCGTACCTGATGTGCACGGGCCCCAGTTCCAGAGCGGGAAAGTTCTTCCACGAAGTCGGTTTGAAAACATGTATGAAGCCCGAGGCCTCGGCCTCAGAAAGCAACATGACGGTGTCCCTGGGGGACAAGGTAATCCTCCGGTGCTTAGTCAAAGCCAGGCCTGACCCCGCCATCCACTGGTCATACAGCCTGAAGATTATACGGGGATTTACTGGTAAAGGTTTTATTTCATTGCAACTTCTAAACTACCATCTATTAGATTGCTGTGACTTTGCTGCGGTAGGGTATTTACCAGTGACTGATATCATATGTCGGTCACTCATAGTTTATTGTAAACTACACCACTCTGATGACAGGATTTAAACCAAGTAGGCTAAAGCATGTTTATTTCATACATTCATTTGGTTATTGGTGTTTATAGATTAAAACAGGTTGGCTATTGGTGTTTATAGATTAAAACAGGTTGGCTATTGGTGTTTATAGATTAAAACAGGTAGACTATTGGTGTTTATAGATTAAAACAGGTAGACTATTGGTGTTTATAGATTGAAACAGGTAGACTATTGGTGTTTATAGATTAAAACAGGTAGACTATTGGTGTTTATAGATTGAAACAGGTAGACTATTGGTGTTTATAGATTGAAACAGGTAGACTATTGGTGTTTATAGATTAAAACAGGTAGACTATTGGTGTTTATAGATTAAAACATGTAGACTATTGGTGTTTATAGATTAAAACAGGTAGACTATTGGTGTTTATAGATTAAAACAGGTAGACTATTGGTGTTTATAGATTAAAACAGGTAGACTATTGGTGTTTATAGATTAAAACAGGTAGACTATTGGTGTTTATAGATTAAAACAGGTAGACTATTGGTGTTTATAGATTAAAACAGGTAGACTATTGGTGTTTATAGATTAAAACAGGTAGACTATTGGTGTTTATAGATTGAAACAGGTAGACTATTGGTGTTTATAGATTAAAACAGGTAGACTATTGGTGTTTATAGATTAAAACATGTAGACTATTGGTGTTTATAGATTAAAACAGGTAGACTATTGGTGTTTATAGATTAAAACAGGTAGACTATTGGTGTTTATAGATTAAAACAGGTAGACTATTGGTGTTTATAGATTAAAACAGGTAGACTATTGGTGTTTATATATTGAAACAGGGTTTTGTTGGCTATTGGTGTTTATAGATTAAAACATGTAGACTATTGGTGTTTATAGATTAAAACAGGTTGGCTATTGGTGTTTATAGATTAAAACAGGTAGACTATTGGTGTTTATAGATTAAAACATGTAGACTATTGGTGTTTATAGATTAAAACAGGTAGACTATTGGTGTTTATAGATTAAAACAGGTAGACTATTGGTGTTTATAGATTAAAACAGGTAGACTATTGGTGTTTATAGATTAAAACAGGTAGACTATTGGTGTTTATAGATTAAAACAGGTAGACTATTGGTGTTTATAGATTAAAACAGGTTGGCTATTGGTGTTTATAGATTAAAACAGGTAGGCTATTGGTGTTTATAGATTAAAACAGGTGGACTATTGGTGTTTATAGATTAAAACAGGTTGGTTATTGGTGTTTATAGATTAAAACAGGTAGACTATTGGTGTTTATAGATTAAAACAGGTTGGCTATTGGTGTTTATAGATTAAAACAGGTTGGTTATTGGTGTTTATAGATTAAAACCGGTAGGCTATTGGTGTTTATAGATTAAAACAGGTAGACTATTGGTGTTTATAGATTAAAACCGGTAGACTATTGGTGTTTATAGATTAAAACAGGTTGGCTATTGGTGTTTATAGATTAAAACCGGTAGACTATTGGTGTTTATAGATTAAAACAGGTTGGCTATTGGTGTTTATAGATTAAAACAGGTTGGTTATTGGTGTTTATAGATTAAAACAGGGTTTGGTTGGTTATTGGTGTTTATAGATTGAAACAGGGTTTGGTTGGCTATTGGTGTTTATAGATTGAAACAGGGTTTGGTTGGCTATTGATGTTTATAGATTGCTTTAAACAGTGTATGACACTGCCTTTCTTGTAGGCAAACTCAACAATAATGCCTAATGCAACAAATAACATAAACAATACTGCATATTATACATGTACAATATGTTGATTTTTATCCACCGTTGTTGATTAAGTTGTAACATAATTCTCCTTTCTCTCCAGTCTCAGAGACCCGTGTGGACGATGAGACCATCAGATCTCAGCTGGTCATCCCATCCCTTCACCTGGCGGACCGAGGCGCTTACACCTGCTTCGCCAACAACTTCATAGGCAACTCCTCCGTCAGTGTCCTGGTCAACATCAAGTCTTTCAACGCATCCTCCTCCTCCGTCGGTGCCGCCATGTCTCTGCCCCCGTTCCCCCTGGCCTCAGCCGACGAGAACGTCTACATTGACATACGCATCTCCAAGCAGACGGTCTACGGCATCACTCTGGAGTGGTACGCGGCGACGGACAACCCTGCAGAGACCTGGTTCACCATCCACTTGGGGAAATACCACTCTGACAAAAAGGAGTTGACATACATCGGGCCGGGCATCAACACCTATTCGGTCAACGACCTCCTACCGGTTACTAAATACGAGGTGTGTGTAACGCTGAAGAACCAGATGCCCCGCGCCGGCCAGTGCATCGTGTTTGTAACAGGAAGTGACATCAGTCAGCTGGAACAACGGGAGAAGCTCATCCATATTATCGTAATCGTGTGCGCCATGGTGCTGGCGGTGCCCGTGGGGATGTACGCCTGCACCACCGACACCAGATGTAAGTTCAGCTGCCTGGACCGCTGTACGGAGCAGTGTAAGAGGAGGAGGAGGCAGGAGAAGACCCTGAGGACCAATGGGGAGAGACAGGGGACCTTCGACAGCCTCCAGGCCGCCAGCGATGAAGGACTCTGTGGAGACTCTGAAGAGGTGATGAAGAAGAGGAGTAAGTCCTCAGACGAAAAAAACAACCACAGGGGAAAAGCACAAGATCTACCAGAGACAACCACTGGAGCAAAGCTATATTAGCTGTAGGTTTAAAGTTTAAAAATATCCACTAGAGACAACCACTAGAGACAACCACTGGAGCAAAGCTATATTAGCTGTAGGTTTAAAGTTTAAAAATATCCACTAGAGACAACCACTAGAGACAACCACTAGAGACAACCACTGGAGCAAAGCTATATTAGCTGTAGGTTTAACGTTTTAAAATATCCACTAGAGACAACCACTAGAGACAACCACTAAAGACAACCACTGGAGCAAAGCTATATTAGCTGTAGGTTTAACGTTTAAAAATATCCACTAGAGACAACCACTAGAGACAACCACTAGAGACAACCACTAGAGACAACCACTGGAGACAACCACTAGAGACAACCACTAGAGACAGCCACTAGAGACAACCACTAGAGACAACCACTAGAGACAACCACTAGAGACAACCACTAGAGACAACCACTAGAGACAACCACTAGAGACAACCACTAGAGACAACCACTGGAGCAAAGCTATATTAGCTGTAGGTTTAAAGTTTAAAAATATCCACTAGAGACAACCACTAGAGACAACCACTGGAGCAAAGCTATATTAGCTGTAGGTTTAACGTTTAAAAATATCCACTAGAGACAACCACTAGAGACAACCACTAGAGACAACCACTAGAGACAACCACTGGAGACAACCACTAGAGACAACCACTAGAGACAGCCACTAGAGACAACCACTAGAGACAACCACTAGAGACAACCACTAGAGACAACCACTAGAGACAACCACTAGAGACAACCACTAGAGACAACCACTGGAGCAAAGCTATATTAGCTGTAGGTTTAAAGTTTAAAAATATCCACTAGAGACAACCACTAGAGACAACCACTAGAGACAACCACTAGAGACAACCACTAGAGACAACCACTAGAGACACCACTAGAGACAACCACTAGAGACAACCACTAGAGACAACCACTGGAGCAAAGCTATATTAGCTGTAGGTTTAAAGTTTAAAAATATCCACTAGAGACAACCACTGGAGCAAAGCTATATTAGCTGTAGGTTTAAAGTGAAAAAATATCCACTAGAGACAACCACTAGAGACAACCACTAGAGACAACCACTGGAGACAACCACTAGAGACAACCACTGGAGACAACCACTAGAGACAACCACAGGGGAAAAGCACAAGATCTACCAGAGACAACCACTGGAGCAAAGCTATATTAGCTGTAGGTTTAAAGTTTAAAAATATCCACTAGAGACAACCACTAGAGACAACCACTAGAGACAACCACTAGAGACAACCACTAGAGACACCACTAGAGACAACCACTAGAGACAACCACTAGAGACAACCACTAGAGACAACCACTAGAGACACCATGCTATATTAGCTGTAGGTTTAACATTTTAAAATATCCACTAGAGACAACCACTAGAGACAACCACTAGAGACAACCACTAGAGACAACCACTGGAGACAACCACTAGAGACAACCACTAGAGACAGCCACTAGAGACAACCACTAGAGACAACCACTAGAGACAACCACTAGAGACAACCACTAGAGACAACCACTAGAGACAACCACTAGAGACAACCACTAGAGACAACCACTGGAGCAAAGCTATATTAGCTGTAGGTTTAAAGTGAAAAAATATCCACTAGAGACAACCACTAGAGACAACCACTAGAGACAACCACTAGAGACAACCACTAGAGACAACCACTAGAGGCAACCACTAGAGACAACCACTAGAGACAACCACTAGAGACAACCACTGGAGCAAAGCTATATTAGCTGTAGGTTTAAAGTAAAAAAATATCCACTAGAGACAACCACTAGAGACAACCACTAGAGACAACCACTAGAGACAACCACTAGAGACAACCACTAGAGACAAAGCTATATTCGCTGTAGGTTTAACGTTTTAAAACGTGTACAAGACGTCTAGAGGAACACTTATCTGTAATAGTGGGGAACAGTCTTATGTGAAGTGAAGCTTTAGGAAATACATTTGTTAAGCTTCAAGTTGTCATGTTAAGAGTGAAACGCCTTTCTCCATGTCTGTAGAAAGAGTATATTGTTAATGAGTTTATATACTGTATCTATTTATCTTGATTGATCTCTGTTTTAAAAGAAAAATGGAGAATTCATCTCATCTGGCAAAAAAAAACCTGTTAATTCTGTACATGCAATATAGTTGCACATATGTTCTTGTCTTCAGAATGTAATGGACTGCATTTCTTCACGGTTCGTTGAACCTCTCCTAGGTTCAGTTAAATGTACATGAATACATACTGTATACAGCCTTTGCACTACTACCTACGTAATGTATGAGGCTTCTTTGCTACTCTTTTCCTGTTTTTGACTCACTTTGGGATCGTGGGGGTGGGATGGTGAGGATTAGACTTGGGGGTGAAGGTTGTTGGGATTAGAGTTAGGGGTGAAGTTGGACACTTGAGACAACACCATCCTAATTGCTCCCTACCCAGATCCCATTGACCTTAAGCTTTTGATGTTTACAAATCTGAAGGGTCTGGATTAGGGTTGTACAATTCTGGTAACGTTCACAAAATGTTCAGGTTTTCCAGAAATCCTGTTTGGAGATTCATGGAATCAGGAAATCCTGGCGATTCATGGAATCAGGAAATCCTGGTTGGAGATTCATGGAATCAGGAAATCCTGGATATTCATTGGAGATTCATGGAATCAGGAAATCCTGGTTGGAGATTCATGGAATCAGGAAATCCTGTTTGGAGATTCATGGAATCAGGAAATCCTGGTTGGAGATTCATGGAATCAGGAGGGAATAAGCAGGACATCTGCAATTGTCCAACCAGGATTTCTGGAAAACCTGGGAATTTTAGGAAAGTTACTGTAATTTCATAACCCTTGTCTGGATAGGTTATCCTATAGGATAGGATAGGTATAAGAGGTTTAGTTGTGGGACTTCCTGCAGATCTGTAAACATCCAAGGGATAGGGCCAACAGGAAGGGAGTGCATGTTCACAGACTAACACTTTGATTTTAGCACCACAACTCAAAAGGATGTGTTATGTAGAAGCGTTGTTTTGGTGCGTGTTTATTCATACACTGGTAAAGAGATTATCATATATTGTTTTTTTTATCATCTGTATCTTGTATCTCTCTAGATCTTACACCTCTTAACCACACCTGTTTACCAAATGCCACCCTATTCCCTATACAGTACACTACCCCTATGGGCTCTGGTCAAAAGTAGTGCACTTCTCCCAATGGGACGTGGACAAAAGTAGTGCACTACTCCGTATGGGCCCTGGACAAAAGTAGTGCACTACTCCGTATGGGCCCTGGTAAAAAGTAGTGCACTACTCCGTATGGGCCCTGATAAAAAGTAGTGCACTACAATGTGAATAGGGTCCCATTTGGGTCTCACATAGATCCTAACCATGTCTCTCAGAGAGAATAGACAACATGAGATATTCTCTGAGTTTACTGAAAGCTGCATTAGATGATCATTTCTGATATTATTATTTTTTTTATCTATATAAAATATATATTGTCTGTCACATTAAGGGGGTAAATAATTTAGTCCTTAATTTACTTGAATGTATTTTTGAATTCAACAATTGCCTAAAATATCTGTCTTTCACATGCCAATGTGATCAAAACATGTATAGTCTTGAATAAAAGCACATCTATTGTGGAGTCAAAGATATTCTACTTCTTTGATTTGTATCATCGTAAGTTTACGTCTTTCAATTTATTACGCCTAAAATTCCGATAACTTTCACAAAATGTTCAGGTTTCCCAGTTGAAAGATTCACCGGAATTTGCATTCAACATTCTCAGCCGCCAAAAGACAAAAGCCAATTATGTCTAAGTGAGCATTACCCATGAATGAGTGAATAGAGAGACGAGAGGGTCAAGCAGGTCAGTTTGACTGTAGAATAGAGTGTTAATGGTAAGGTTTAAAGGGTTAATATCACCCGTTTACCCAGGGACAGCATTCACTTATGAAGACAATCAGGGCCGGCTATAGCCTTTTGGGGGCCCTAAGAGAGATTTGGTTGCCATTATTATATTCTAAGAGCAACTTGGCATATCCTGTATAACAAGACAATTAGACATTGCAGACATGTTCATTTTTCTAACTTAATCAGAATAATTTGAGAGTGCTCTTCTCAACCATTGATGGCCTCATGTTTGTGGAGGTAATTTAGCATACACTCTTTTCCAGAGTAATTTACAGTACAGAGTGCATACCGTTTTAACACTGGCCCTCCCGTGGGAATTGAACCCTTACCACTGATGTTGCAAGCCCCATGCTCTACCAGCTGAGCTACACGGGACCATAAGCTCATAAATTCTACCTCAAACCTATGTGAACTTTCTTCCAAGGTTAAATATGAGGAGTGTGCTGCATAAGCAAGATCTGATGAGAAGCTTGATGATATTGTCCCTAGTCTACCACACAAAGGCACTATGGATTTGACACAGATATGCTCAGGAAAAGTTATATCACAATTTAAGCCTTCTACCTGCCTTCTCAATCCTACCCCCCCCCCCCCCCCCCAACCTTCTTCAAAATAGTTTTTAATTGCCTATCTGAAGAAGTGCAAGCTGTTGTTAATCACTCCCTTCACAGGCACTTTCCCCACTTCACTAAAAACTGCTATGGTGAAACCCCTTCTGAAGGAAAGTAATGTAGATTCTTCAGCTCTTAGCAATTTTCTGACAATCTCCAACTGCCACGACTTCCACCGAATTCGGCTCCTCTCCTCGTTCAGGCGGCGTTCGGCGGTCGACGTCACCGACCTTCTAGCCATCGCCGCTCCATTTTTCATTGTTCCATTTGTTTGGTCTTGTTCCCCCCACACCTGGTTTACATTCCCTAATCACACTGCATATATATATATATTCCTCTGTTCCCCCCCCCATGTCCTTGTGCGGAATTGTTTTGTGTTACGTGTTTTATGTGACGCGCCAGGCTGGTTTTCCATGTTCCGTGTTTATTTCACGAAGTATGTTTATTTGGTAAACTATAGCTTTAGTGACTGTTTTCGAGGCTTTGCACTTTTGCCATTTTTGCTGGAGGTTTTTGACGCAGTAGCATCCGTCTGCTGTTAGCTCCTGCCTCAATAAAGTGTGCGCCTGTTTCACAACTCTCTGCTCTCCTGCACCTGACTTCGCTACCAGTACGCACGCACCTGACACCAACATTCCATTCTTATGCAAAATTCTGGAGAAATTGGATTTCAAACAGCTGAGCTGAGACAGCCTTAGTAAAAGTGGTACATTATCAAAACAGAGATGCCAAACAGCTGAGCTGAGACAGCCTTAGTAAAAGTGGTACATTATCAAAACAGAGATGCCAAACAGCTGAGCTGAGACAGCCTTAGTAAAAGTGGTACATTATCAAAACAGAGATGCCAAACAGCTGAGCTGAGACAGCCTTAGTAAAAGTGGTACATTATCAAAACAGAGATGCCAAACAGCTGAGCTGAGACAGCCTTAGTAAAAGTGGTACATTATCAAAACAGAGATGCCAAACAGCTGAGCTGAGACAGCCTTAGTAAAAGTGGTACATTATCAAAACAGAGATGCCAAACAGCTGAGCTGAGACAGCCTTAGTAAAAGTGGTACATTATCAAAACAGAGATGCCAAACAGCTGAGCTGAGACAGCCTTAGTAAAAGTGGTACATTATCAAAACAGAGATGCCAAACAGCTGAGCTGAGACAGCCTTAGTAAAAGTGGTACATTATCAAAACAGAGATGCCAAACAGCTCTCTGTCCTTGTACAGTCGTGGCCAAA
The DNA here is from genome assembly GCF_045791955.1 of Oncorhynchus clarkii lewisi. Taxonomy (NCBI): domain Eukaryota; kingdom Metazoa; phylum Chordata; class Actinopteri; order Salmoniformes; family Salmonidae; genus Oncorhynchus; species Oncorhynchus clarkii. The sequence continues at coordinate 6,873,880 of NC_092162.1, read as the reverse complement.
AGTTTTGAGAATGACACAAATGTTAACTTTCACAAAGTCTGCTGCCTCAGTTTGTATGATGGCAATTTGCATACACTCCAGAATGTTATGAAGAGTGATCAGATGAATTGCAATTAATTGCAAAGTCCCTCTGTGCCATGCAAATGAACTGAATCCCCCAAAAAAACATTTCCACTGCATTTCAGCCCTGCCTCAAAAGGACCAACTGACATCATGTCAGTGATTCTCTCATTAACACAGGTGTGAGTGTTGACGAGGACAAGGCTTGGGATCACTCTGTCATGCTGATTGAGTTTGAATAACAGACTGGAAGCTTCAAAAGGAGGGTGGTGCTTGGAATCATTGTTCTTCCTCTGTCAACCATGGTTACCTGAAGGAAACACGTGCCGTCATCATTGCTTTGCACAAAAAGGGCTTCACAGGCAAGGATATTGCTACCAGTAAGTTTGCACCTAAATCAACCATTTATCGGATCATCAAGAACTTCAAGGAGAGCAGTGTAATTGTTGTGGCACCCATGAAAGTCCAGCAAGTGCCAGGACCGTCTCCTAAAGTTGATTCAGCTGCGAGATCGGGGCACCACCAGTACAGAGTTTGCTCAGGAATGGCAGCAGGCAGGTGTGAGTGCATCTGCATGCACAGTGAGGCAAAGACTTTTGGAGGATGGCCTGGTGTCAAGAAGGGCAGCAAAGAAGCCACTTCTCTCCAGGAAAAACATCAGGGACAGACTGATTTTCTGCCAAAGGTACAGGGATTGGACTGCTGAGGACTGGGGACTGAGTCATTTTCTCTGATGAATCCCCTTTCCGATTGTTTGGGACGTCCGGAGAAAACCTTGTCCGGAGAAGACGAGGTGAGCGCTACCATCAGTCCTGTGTCATGCCAACAGTAAAGCATCCTGAGACCATTCATGTGTGTGAATTATCTTTAAAAGTCAAGTGCAATGCACGTGTCGACAACACGCCTTTGATTGAATAATGACATATAGTACCATACCTATCACAGGAGGTTGGTGGCACCTTAAATTGGGGAGGACGGGCTCATGCGAATGGCTGGAGCGGAATCAGTGGAACGGTACCAAATACATCAAACATGGTTTGATGCCATTCCATTTGCTCCGTTCCAGCCATTATTATGAGCCGTCCTCCCCTCAGCAGCCTCCACTGACATCTACACATAAACATGTATTTTTGTTTTTTAATGTAATTTATTGCAGATCACAAAATTATTTCAGTATTGTAGTTTATTGTTATCTTAAGCTCTGACAAAGGCTGTGAGGGCGATGCGTAAAGCTAATTAAAGAGTAGTGATACGATCAAGAGCAGTGATACGATCAAGAGCAGTGATACGATCAAGAGCAGTGATACGATCAAGAGCAGTGATACGATCAAGAGCAGTGATACGATCAAGAGTAGTGATACGATCAAGAGCAGTGATACGATCAAGAGCAGTGATACGATCAAGAGCAGTGATACGATCAAGAGCAGTGATACGATCAAGAGCAGTGATACGATCAAGAGCAGTGATACGATCAAGAGCAGTGATACGATCAAGAGCAGTGATACGATCAAGAGCAGTGATACGATCAAGAGCAGTGATACGATCAAGAGCAGTGTGCGGATTACTTATTTTTTCTTCTCTCCGTTTATTGTTGTTATCTAAAACGTCCTGTATATCTTGCTAGTTATGAACTAACAAAATCACAACAATTATTTTTCATACATTTATTCAAAACGAAAAAAGAAAGACAATCAAGATTTCACTTCAAGAAACAGGCAAGTGTTACACCACATACATTATTATTATTGAATATATACATACATACACACACATATATAGAATATATTGTATCGTTATGTATCCCATTAATTTTCATGTAGTTTGCACAGCGTGGAAATTAATGCTTTAGTTTATGGCCAATTTTACAACATCTCCGTTCATACAGTTTGATATTTACTGAAACAACAAAATGATTCCTTCATTTAAGTGAGTAATCCAACACCAATCCCCCCCAAATTAAAATAAGACCCTTTTGAAATAAAAAAGCATTTCAGCAAAATAAAATAAAATAAAATAAAATAAAGAAAAAAAGTTACTGATTTCAAACAAGCAAGAGTTTTTGTTGTCTTGGAAACAGGCAGTGGCACATCATAATCCTTGAACATCTACTTATCTAAATATGACAAACACCATTAGAATGTCACAAACACAGGTCCATGAGCACTCGTGTTTTAAGCAATGGCATTTATCCTGTCAAAAATATCTCTTGTTTATTTTTTTTATAGCTGTGTCGTATAGCTGCTTCGATCTGACGCACAAGTCAAAGTTGGTACATTTTTTAGGGATGGGCCATTTGAAATGTTTTCACTGTTACAACAAAATCATGATAGTAGAAATACTACGTGTTTTAAAGAAAACAGTTGTTTTGGAAAACTTCAATGGAGACTTGCTCGCTGCAGTCCCTTTGTTTGTATCAGTAGAAAGGTGGGGAAGAGGTGAGTGGAGAGAGGAATAGGGGCTCCGGCGTGTGGCACTAGTTACACCAACTCCTTGCTGCCATATGTTACCTATTATGCCATCTGCTAGTGCCCGTCTGGACTGCATCAAATCATTGTAAACAAGCTAGCTAGCTAGCTAGCTACAGTAGCAAGGCTGATTGAGGCTATTTTGAGGCGTCCTTTTAGCCAAATTAATTCCGTAATTTGAATTCCATTTTGCATTCTGGCAACATAGGCTACATATCAATCCTAATCATATATTTCAGCACTATTCTTGAAAACATTGCAGGGTCTTAAGCAAATTAAACTAAACGTTTCAGGAATATGACACAGAAATATGCAGTAGTCTTTTCCTCAGACATGGTCCAGTATTTCCCCCTTAGTCACTCTTGTTAACATGTTGTTTCCCCTCAGGATGGCAGAAATGCAGAGACGTATCTAACAAGGATCCCGTTACACGTCTCAAGATGGCAGAAATGCAGAGACGTATCTAACAAGGATCCCGTTACACGTCTCAAGATGGCAGAAATGCAAACTTATCTAACAAGGATCCCATTACACATCTCAAGATGGCAGCAATGCAAACTTATCTAACAAGGATCCCATTACACGTCTCAAGATGGCAGCAATGCAAACTTATCTAACAAGGATACCATTACACTTTTCAAGATTGCATTGCTGCCAACTTATCTAACAAGGATCCCATTACACATCTCAAGATGGCAGCAATGCAGAGACGTATCTAACAAGGATCCCATTACACATCTCAAGATGGCAGCAATGCAGAGACGTATCTAACAAGGATCCCATTACACATCTCAAGATGGCAGCAATGCAGAGACGTATCTAACAAGGATCCCATTACACATCTCAAGATGGCAGTGCAGAAACATCTCTAGTTATTTCTGGATGACAGTGTGTGTCTCAAATGGCACCCTATTCCCTGTAAACTGCACTATTCTGGACCGGGGCCCATGGATCCAAGTGTCCAACGTTATGTTATAACATCTTGAAGAAAATGTGTAGAGCTCGTTAGAATTCAGTAGGTTCAATAATAGGACAGTGTTGCAACATTGCTTTGACAGAGGACTTGCTTTGAAAACAAATACAGTTTTGAAGGGAATTTACCTACTGTCCTCAACCTTCTTTTACAATTGCAGTTTTACGATCCTAGGACTGAGCACATTAAGCAAGTCCAGACAATTTACTGACAGATTGGATAGAGCGCCAGCACACCACACCTATCAGGTTCAATAATAGCTTGAGTTGCTCTCAATGATTTTCTGCTCCAGTCTCCTTTTGAGTTCAGAGACCAGGGCTGAGCTGACGGGGATTCTAGTAGTCTCAGAGCTGATGTTGCTCTCTCTGCTCTGGCTGGATCTCCTGGAGCCCTTTGAAGCCAGGGCCCCAGAGACGGTCGGCACTGCAGCCCGGGGCCTCTCACTGGGCCTGGGGTCGGCGGACAGAGGGGGACAGGATGGAGGAGACAGACAGGGGGCTCTGGGGGGCAGAGGATTGGGCTTTGATCTAGAGCACCGGGGTCTGATGTTTTTGTTGGGGTTGATGCTGACACTCCCTGCTTCCGGGTCGCCTACAACAAACTTGTTCAACGGGTCATTTCCACCGCCGCCACGGAACGGTACGTTAAACGTCCACGGCTTACGGTCTCTTGACGGTCTCCGTCTGATGATGATGCGACGCGCCGGCATTATCCTGTTGGACTTTGTGTTGCGCAAGAACATAGCCGTGGAGATCAAGACAGTGACGCCTACCAATATGCTAATGACACCAGCGACCATGCCTAGGGCCTTCATTGGGTTGTGCCTACTTTGCAATAAAAAGGCTGCCATAGGCCCCTTGAGTTGAGTCTGTAAAAGAGCACAAAGATAATACTTTTAATCATGCCCATCCACGGGGACTAGATCATCAAACGTTTTACACGTTTCATATTTTGGTCCAAAAGCATGCAGGCAAGCAGCAGGGTCAGAGGTCAGACATGAGCCAAGCACTGACAGAGGAGCCCCAGACAGACAACATCTCTATAACGCTAGCAGCATGATGGCCGCAGGAAGTCCTGTGTGGCTCAGTTGGTAAAAGCACGGGGCTAACAACAACAACAGGGTTGGGGAGTTCAATTCCCACAGCTAGTCCATACATGTACTAATAATGTATGTTCTCACTGTAATGATACGTTGTCAAACACCCTTTCATCCCAAACTGCTGTGTCTGTATATGATAGAGGCTTAGGGTGTGGTGCTCTACTTTAGGCTGTGCCATTTGGGTCATACACACACTGACTGTTGTCGGGCGTGTGGCAGGTGCACCAGAACGGTTTGTTCTTTTTGTTCACGCGCAGTGACATGTTTTCCGATAAGGATTGTACTGTGGATTAACTTCCTGTGACAGGTTCCTAAAGCCCTACGTTGAATGCTACTGGGTCTTTGGTTTGAGAGTATTATTTGCATGGATATGAAGAAAAAAAAATGGAAAAATAGAGATTACTCTGTTCTTCTGACAAAGGGATTAACCTTAAACTCAAGACACTGGCTTGAAAGTAAATGACTTCATCTTTGTTACTTCAGTATAGTCAAACTGTTTAAAATATGCTCTGACGTAGGAGAATTACTATAAAATAAGTCCTACATACTATAATACTAGCACTAGAATTTGACAATATGATCAAAACAGTAAATAGAGATAAAAATAAAGTAGATAAAAATACATTTTTAGGAGTAGAAAAACATATCCCAATCAAATATAAAAGATGGATATGAAAGAACTATAATTGTTTTTATATAATATCATATCGTATACAAGTTAGTTAAGAAAAAAAAACGTATTTACAATGACGACCGGTCAAAACCTTTGTGTGTGTGTACTTATTTACTGTTCCTATATAATGTACTCCAGTACTCTCCTTTATAATGTACTCCAGTACTCTCCTTTATAATGTGCTCCAGTACTCTCCTATATAATGTGCTCCTGTACTCTCCTATATAATGTGCTCCAGTACTCTCCTTTATAATGTACTCCAGTACTCTCCTTTATAATGTACTCCAGTACTCTCCTACATAATGTACTCCAGTACTCTCCTATATAATGTACTCCAGTACTCTCCTATATAATGTACTCCAGTACTCTCCTATATAATGTACTCCAGTACTCTCCTATATAATGTACTCCAGTACTCTCCTATATAATGTACTCCAGTACTCTCCTTTATAATGTGCTCCAGTACTCTCCTTTATAATGTGCTCCAGTACTCTCCTTTATAATGTGCTCCAGTACTCTCCTTTAATGTGCTCCAGTACTCTCCTTTATAATCTACTCCAGTACTCTCCTATATAATGTGCTCCAGTACTCTCCTTTATAATGTACTCCAGTACTCTCCTTTATAATGTGCTCCAGTACTCTCCTTTATAATGTACTCCAGTACTCTCCTTTATAATGTGCTCCAGTACTCTCCTTTATAATGTACTCCAGTACTCTCCTATATAATGTACTCCAGTACTCTCCTTTATAATGTACTCCTGTACTCTCCTTTATAATGTACTCCAGTACTCTCCTTTATAATGTGCTCCAGTACTCTCCTATATAATGTGCTCCAGTACTCTCCTATATAATGTACTCCAGTATGTAGTGCCGTCCTTGAGATGATCTTGTCTATTTATGTTCCGTATTATGTCAATTTTCATGGTCTGTGTGGAACCCAGGAAGAGTAGCTGCTGCCTTCGGAAACAGCTAATGGGGATCCTAATAACATACCAAATACCAATACAAGAATCCAATAGAAAAATCCTATCCTTTATAATGTGCTTTGCTACTCTTTTACAGACAAAGAAGTAAAACATATATATTGTCTTTAAAGTATCATAAAGTAATGTCTTGCAGACATAATAAGGTGATATATAAAATGTAGTCTGTATAGTCCAGTGGGATGGGTCTCATGATCATTTGGGCCTTCGGATAACTCTGATGAAATTGGCCTGGGGGTTGACGCGAGCTTTCTTCACTGTTCTACAGTACAAGGTAGTGGATATACAGATTGTTAGTAAAATTGTGAAGCCGACTATGCCCAAAAAAAGTCCAATAACATTTGATGGGCGCTTGATGAGGTTCAGGAAGTTTGCAATTATTCGAGCTTTGATCTGAAAAGCACAATGCAACACAGAAGACAACAGAGATAATATTCACACAGAGATAATATTGTGGTATTCTATTCTTCTCGGATATGATGTTAAATATGTAGGGCGAAGTTAACAAAGAGGAAGGTAGGCTTTAAAATTCATGCAATCAATGAATGCAAATTTGGAAACAAAAATACACTTAATGAGTATGTACATTTTTACAATATAAAAACAAACAAAATATAAACAATTGAAATAGCACTTTCTTTATGTTTCTATTAGAGGAGAGTTTGTTTTTAAAATATCACTTAACAGGCTTGACAGAGCTAATGCTGCTGGCGTTAGTTTACCCAAATTATTGATTTCCTTACCCTGTAAGCAGCCTATGGATAAGGTGTGACAGCAGGGTTAGAAAATTAGGCAGTTAGGGTTAGGAAATTAGGCAGTTAGGGTTAGGAAATTAGGGTTAGGAAATTGGGCAATTAGGGTTAGGAAATTAGGCAGTTAGGGTTAGGAAATTAGGCAGTTAGGGTTAGGAAATTAGGCAGTTAGGGTTAGGAAAGTAGGCAGGGTTAGGAAATTAGGCAGTTAGGGCTAGGAAATTAGGCAGTTAGGGCTAGGAAATTAGGCAGTTAGGGCGAGGCAGTTAGGGTTAGGAAATTGGGCAGTTAAGGTTAGGAAATTGGGCAGTTAGGGTTAGGCAGTGAGGGTTAGGAAATTAGGCAGTAAGGGTGAGGAAATTGGGCAGTTAGGGTTAGGAAATTAGGCAGTTAGGGTTAGGAAATTAGGCAGTAAGGGTAAGGAAATTAGGCAGTTAGGGTTAGGGAATTAGGTAGTTAGGGTTAGGAAATTAGGCAGTAAGGGTGAGGAAATTCGGCAGTAGGCAGTTAGGGTTAGGAAGTTAGGCAGTTAGGGTTAGGAAATTAAGCAGTTAGGCAGTTAGGGTTTGTCAGTTAGGTTAGGGTTATTACTCTACGGTTAAGATCAGGAAATATTCAACCTACCGCCTCAGTGATGTCGATGTTGACCACGGCGGTAGTGCTGAAGGATGGAGACCCTCGGTCCCGGGCTTGGACCACCAGAGACCACCTGCAGTCCTTCTGCTTGGTGATGTTCTGCACGATCTCCATGGACTTGATGTACGACTTGAGCTTGATCTCTCCAGTCTCTGCGTTGATGTCGAAGATGTTGTCCGGCTCAGCTTGCATAATGGAATACTCAATGACGTTATTGGGCGACTCTGCATCGGCATCTATGGCCTGAATGGATAAAAAAAAAACGAAAAAGCAGAAAAACTAAACACATTATTGACTTAAAAATTGCGCTGGACTGGAACGGTTCTTTCAGATGATTATCATCCAACAAAAACAAGCATTCAATGTACAGTGTTTACCAGGGGTGTAATGATTCACACAGTGTTTACCAGGGGTGTAATGATTCACACAGTGTTTACCAGGGGTGTAATGATTCACACAGTGTTTACCAGGGGTGTAATGATTCACACAGTGTTTACCAGGGGTGTAATGATTCACACAGTGTTTACCAGGGGTGTAATGATTCACACAGTGTTTACCAGGGGTGTAATGATTCACACAGTGTTTACCAGGGGTGTAATGATTCACACAGTGTTTACCAGGGGTGTAATGATTCACACAGTGTTTACCAGGGGTGTAATGATTCACACAGTGTTTACCAGGGGTGTAATGATTCACACAGTGTTTACCAGGGGTGTAATGATTCACACAGTGTTTACCAGGGGTGTAGTGATTCACACAGTGTTTACCAGGGGTGTAATGATTCACACAGTGTTTACCAGGGGTGTAGTGATTCACACAGTGTTTACCAGGGGTGTAATGATTCACACAGTGTTTACCAGGGGTGTAATGATTCACACAGTGTTTACCAGGGGTGTAATGATTCACACAGTGTTTAGGATCAAACCGAACCGATGGCCAGTGAACCATTACAACTCTAGGACAGGGGTTCCCAAACCTTTTCACTCAGGCCCCCCTTCCAGCATCAGGGAAAATGTTTTGACTCATCAATCTACACATAAGGCGAAACCTGTTTTTTTTTTATAAATGTTTGCTAATTTATTACAAATAAAAAACAGAAATACATTATTTACATAAGTATTCAGACCTTTTGCTATAAGACTCGAAATTGAGCTCAGGTGCATCCTGTTTCCATTGATCATCCTTGAGATGTTTCTACAACTTGATTGGAGTCCACCTGTGGTCAATTGAATTGATTGGACATGAATAGGAAAGGGACACACCTGTCTAAGGTCCCACCGTTGATAGTGCATATCAGAGCAAAAACCAAGCCATGAGGTCAAAGGAATTGCCGGTAGTGCTCGGAGACAGAATTGTGTCGAGGCACAGATCTGGGGAAGGGTATCAAAAACAACACAGTGGCCTCCATCATTCTTAAATGGAAGAAGTGAACCACCAAGACTTTTCCTAGAGCTGGCCGTCCAGCCAAACTCAATGCCAAGTGTCACGTATGGAGGAAACCTGTCACCATCCCTATGGTGAAGCATGGTGGTGGCAACACCATGCTGTGGAAATGTTTTTCAGTGGCAGGGACTGGGAGACTCGTCAGGTTTGAGGGAAAGATGAACGGAGCAAAGTACAGAGAAATCCTTGATGAAAACATGCTCCAGAGCACTCAGGACCTCAGACTGGGGTGAAGGTTCACCTTCCAACAGGACAACAATCCTAAGCATACAGCCAAAACAAAGCAGGAGTGGCTTCGGGACAAGTCTCTGAATGTCCTTGAGTGATCCAGCCAGAGCCCGGACTTGAACCCGATCAAACATCTCTGGAGTGACCCGAAAATAGCTGTGCAGCGACTGAAAGATTAGTGGAATCTGTGTGGGTAGCTGGACAGGTAGGATGACTGACAGTGAAGGTGAACAGGTGGTCACGTGTCAGGTGACAGAGGAATGGATCTGAATGAGGCAGGAATTCCTTTAACCATAAAGTGGTATATTTACTGAGTAGTCTGTGCTGCATCACAAAGGAAACAAATAACATGTATCCAATCAGATTCATAATCAAAGATCAAATCATATCATTCATTATTAACACAACTTAGGGAGGTCAACAGTTCAGTTCATTAAGAAGTCAATAGTAATCATCCGCGAGTCATTTAGGCTCGTAACTATTTATCATAAATTATGAAAGAATACAAACAGTGAATGGTTATACAATCTATAATCCCCATTATCAAAGTCAATCAGTTAGTAAACAATGATGTTTCCCATTTCACTCTTTCAATTGTCTTCATGTGTACATATAATTAATTTCAATACATATGAACCATATCGATTGCATAATTGGCCTATGAGGATCCGTAGGGCCGGGATCATTGACAATTCACATTACACAATATGTTTGAAGCGTGCGCTCCAAGCCGCAATAACTATAAACAATAACTGATGGCCCATCTCCGGATCGCAACAGATAGTTCAGATGAACGGTAACAGAGTCGGTGGACTTACGTGGATTCATGGATGCACAGAACTTCTGGATCAGATGTAATTAAGGAAGAGAAAGCAGCGAGATCAGGCGATGGCAATTTCCTCCTTTTATGGAGTTGAGATCTGTCAGACATTTCCACTTGACCTAATTAAAGCGCCCCTGGCCCAGCTGAGTAAATGGCAATGAATTAAAGGATTATTCCACCAACTCCATGGGCCTTTTCTACAGCGACACTCCCCATCAAACCTGACAGTGTTTGAGAGGATCTGCAGAGAAGAATGGGAGAAGCTCCACAAATACAGGTGTGCCAAGCTTGTAGCGTCATACCCAAGAACACTCGAGGCTGTAATCGCTGTCAAAGGTGTTTCAAAAATACTGTGTAAACGGTCTGAATACTTATGCAAATGTGATATTACAGTTTTTATTTGTAATACATTTGTAACAATTTCTAAAAACATGTTTTTGCTTTGTGCTTATGGGGTATTGTGATGCCATTATGGGGTATTGTGATGTCATTATGGGGTATTGTGATGTCATTATGGGGTATTGTGTGTAAATTGATGAGGGAAAAAAAAATATATATATTTTTTACAATAAGGCTGTAACGTAACAAAATGTGGAAAAAGTCAAGGGGGCTGAATACTTTCCGAATGCACTGTTTAGGCTAAGAAACCTAGCTAAATAACGTTAGCTAACATGGGATAGTTGATCTGGACATAACCAGTTGGTAATAGCTCTGGAAGGTATCCAATGACTGACATGACAAGAGGAACACTGATGATGCACTACACAATTGTGAAAGTGCACCTTCATTCTACTGTTACTATTACAGCCCCACCGTTGCGGAACCACTGCTCTAGAATATACCTCTACACACCACATGGCTACTGTATAAACCTCTACTTTAGGGATCTATAAAGTGCTATCTTATCCTATCTTATTGCCACTGTACATACCTCTACCCTAACAGGTGCACCGATGATCATGGTCCTCTCCACAAAGCTGTCATCAAACTCTGGAACGTGGTCGTTCATGTCAAGGACAGTGACAAACACCTCTGCCAGGCTGTACTTGCCCTCTGTGTCCTCTGCCTTCACGTAGAAGTTGTACTTGGACTTGACCTCAGCATCCAGAGTGGCCCAGGCCTGGGTGTAGATGATGCCTGAGGACGGGTGGATGAGAAACCTGGAATACACAACAGTGTATTAGCAGGATATTGACAATATATTAGCGGAATATTGGCAGTATTTTAGCATTATATTGGCAGTATATTGATAGTATATTAACATTATATTGACAGTATATTGAGAGTAAGTTGGCAGTATATTGGTAGTATACAAGCAATATATTGTCAGTATATTGGCAGTATTTAGGCAGTACACTCTTAGAAAAAGTTGCTATCTAGAACCTAAAAGGGTTCTTCGGCTGTCCCCATAGCAGAAACCTTTGAAGAACCCTTTTTAGTTCCAAGTAGAACCCTTTCCACAGAGGGCTCTACCTGGAACCATCAAGGATTCTCCTAAGGGGACAGCCGAAGAACCCTTTTGGAACATTTTTTTCTAAGAGTGTATATTGGCAGTATTTTTTTACAGTATATTTGTAGTATTTTAGCAGTGCATTAGCAGTATATTGGCAGTATTTTAGCAGTGCATTAGCAGTATGTTGGCAGTATTTTAGCAGTGCATTAGCAGTATATTGGCAGTATTTTAGCAGTGCATTAGCAGTATATTGGCAGTATTTTAGCAGTGCATTAGCAGTATATTGGCAGTATTTTAGCAGTGCATTAGCAGTATATTGGCAGTATTTTTTTACAGTATTTTGGCAGTATTTTAGCAGTGCATTAGCAGTATATTGGCAGTATTTTAGCAGTGCATTAGCAGTATATTGGCAGTATTTTAGCAGTGCATTAGCAGTATGTTGGGAGTTATGTAACAATCAAGGTTATGCACAAGGTATGTACTGTGCACAACAGTTTAATCTTGGATTAAATCTCATGGGAAAAATATATCAAGACCCGTGTTGCAGATGATAAATTATTCTGTATTATCACCAAGGTCATTTTTTTGTCCAGTACACATTTTTTTATGTCCAATATTCTGTTAAAGTGGCACATATTCAGCCATTTTCCAACATTTTCTTTTTTTAGAACGTATTCCCTGTGAAAATTAACAAATACAAGGCAAACTGTTAACTTTCACACATTTATCATTTACTTCCTGCGTCAAGACGGCAAGCAAAACTGGAAGATAACTTGACACTTATTTTTTCAATGTTCTGCCTGCATTGCAGCCTGCCTGCCTTGCTTTCCATAGCAGAGCTCCAGCTGCCACATTGCATGTTAATTGGCCCTCTCTACACGAGACATCCAGGCCTGGCAGGCTATTTTTCACCCTGCAATCCAATTACAAGATTAACCAGTCAGTATCGTGCCCCAATCTTAAGAGTAAGCTGTTACAGGAGGGAGGAGAAGAGCTACAAGCATAGCCAACCTAATACTGAAATACTGTCTTCTCCCATCTTCCAATCAAAGGGGAAGAATCTGAGTTGAGAGATGGTTGACCTGGAGCAGGATTAGTTAACCCAAGTCAAACTCATTCATTTTTATCCACAATAATCACAGCCGGCAGGTGATAGAACGCCATGAAAAAGATGAATCTCTCTGAGACTGATCAGTCAGTAGGAGGTTGGTTCATCTGATGGTGAGCGTTGTTGTTAGGTCTGGGTGGAGAGTAGACACAAGTAAACACCGTTTACACAACTTTTTTGTTATTTTTTTGCGTTTTCACATCTATTGCCGGAAAAAGCCACAGAAAATATACTCCGCTGTACTTTATTCACTGTGAACCCACGTTTTTCTACCATTCTATCACTGTTGCTTGAGCGATTGGGACCCAATACAAAGACCCAGCGGGTTTCCCCACGTTTGTCCTCACGCATAATCAGGCATAACAAATTATTATATTGCTTAAGTGATCATTTCTGCCCATTTTGGTCTATTCAACTGGCTCCACACCAACAGATTAATGGCTTTTATTCAACTCTTCATGTTCAACAATCATTGGTATTGGCAGGACTCCACTGTACTTACAAATCAGATCCGGATCCATAGATGGAGTACTTGACTTCACCCCAAAGGCCAGAGTCTGGATCATTGGCCTGGAATGCAAAAAACGAGAAAGGGAGTTAGAATGCTGGAACAGAACATAGAGAGGACACACGTTGGAATGCTGGAACAGAACATAGAGAGGACACACGTTGGAATGCTGGAACAGAACATAGAGAGGACACACGTTGGAATGTTGGAACAGAACATAGAGAGGACACACGTTGGAATGCTGGAACAGAACATAGAGAGGACACACGTTGGAATGCTGGAACAGAACATAGAGAGGACACACGTTGGAATGTTGGAACAGAACATAGAGAGGACACACGTTGGAATGTTGGAACAGAACATAGAGAGGACACACGTTGGAATGTTGGAACAGAACATAGAGAGGACACACGTTGGAATGTTGGAACAGAACATAGAGAGGACACACGTTGGAATGTTGGAACAGAACATAGAGAGGACACACGTTGGAATGCTGGAACAGAACATAGAGAGGACACACGTTGGAATGTTGGAACAGAACATAGAGAGGACACACGTTGGAATGTTGGAACAGAACATAGAGAGGACACACGTTGGAATGCTGGAACAGAACATAGAGAAGACACACGTTGGAATGTTGGAACAGAACATAGAGAGGACACACGTTGGAATGTTGGAACAGAACATAGAGAGGACGCACGTTGGAATGTTGGAACAGAACATAGAGAGGACACACGTTGGAATGTTGGAACAGAACATAGAGGAAATGATAGAAGTTAGAATGCTGGAACAGAACATAGAGAGGACACACGTTGGAATGTTGGAACAAAACATAGAGGAAATGATAGAAGTTAGAATGTTGGAACAGAACATAGAGGAGACGATAGAAGTTAGAATGTTGAAACAGAACATAGAGGAGAGGATAGAAGTTAGAATGTTGGAACAGAACATAGAGGAAAGGATAGAAGTTAGAATGTTGGAACAGAACATAAAGGAAAGGATAGAAGTTAGAATGTTGGAACAGAACATAGAGAGGACAGAAGTCAGAATGTTGATAGAGTGCTGGAAAGGAACAGAGAGGATAGAAGTCAGAATGTTGATAGAGTGCTGGAAAGGAACAGAGAGGATAGAAGTCAGAATGTTGATAGAGTGCTGGAAAGGAACAGAGAGGATAGAAGTCAGAATGTTGATAGAGTGCTGGAAAGGAACAGAGAGGATAGAAGTCAGAATGTTGATAGAGTGCTGGAAAGAAACAGAGAGGATACAAGTCAGAATGTTGATAGAGTGCTGGAAAGGAACAGAGAGGATAGAAGTCAGAATGTTGATAGAGTGCTGGAAAGGAACAGAGAGGATAGAAGTCAGAATGTTGATAGAGTGCTGGAAAGGAACAGAGAGGATACAAGTCAGAATGTTGATAGAGTGCTGGAAAGGAACAGAGAGGATAGAAGTCAGAATACTGGTAGATTGCTGGGAAAGGAATATAGAGGAGAGGAGTCAGAATACTGGAAGGGGACAGAGAAATTAGAATTAAAAGAGAAGGTAGAATATTGGAACGGAACATAGAGGAGAGGAGATAGAATGTTGGTAGAATGTTGGAGCGGAACATAGAGGAAAGGAGTTAGAATGTTGGAACGGAACAGAGAGGAGAGGAGTTAGAATGTTGGTAGAATGCTGGAACGGAACAGAGAGGAGAGGAGTTAGAATGTTGGAACGGAACAGAGAGGAGAGGAGTTAGAATGTTGGAACGGAACAGGGGAGAGGAGTTAGAATGTTGGAACGGAACATAGAGGAGAGGAGTTAGAATGTTGGAACGGAAGATAGAGGAGAGGAGTTAGAATGTTGGAACGAAACATAGAGGAGAGGAGTTAGAATGTTGGAACGGAACATAGAGGAGAGGAGTTTGAATGTTGGAACGGAACATAGAGGAGAGGAGTTAGAATGTTGGAACGGAACATAGAGGAGAGGAGTTAGAATGTTGGAACGGAACATAAGAGGAGAGGAGTTAGAATTTTGGTAGAATGTTGGAACGGAACATAAAGGAGAGGAGTTAGAATGTTGGAACGGAACATAAAGGAGAGGAGTTAGAATGTTGGAACGGAACAGAGAGGAGAGGAGTTAGAATTTTGGTAGAATGTTGGAACGGAACATAAAGGAGAGGAGTTAGAATGTTGGAACGGAACATAAAGGAGAGGAGGTAGAATGTTGGAACGGAACAGAGAGGAGAGGAGTTAGAATGTTGGAACGGAACAGAGAGGAGAGGAGTTAGAATGATGGAACGGAACAGAGAGGAGAGGAGTTAGAATTTTGGTAGAATGTTGGAACGGAACATAAAGGAGAGGAGTTAGAATGTTGGAACGGAACATAAAGGAGAGGAGGTAGAATGTTGGAACGGAACAGAGAGGAGAGGAGTTAGAATGTTGGAAAGGAACAGAGAGGAGAGGAGGTAGAATGTTGGAACGGAACATAGAGGAGTTAGAATGTTGGAAAGGAACAGAGAGGAGAGGAGTTAGAATGTTGGAAAGGAACATAAAGGAGAGGAGTTAGAATGTTGGAACGGAACAGAGAGGAGAGGAGGTAGAATGTTGGAACAGAACATAGAGGAGAGGAGTTAGAATGTTGGAAAGGAACAGAGGGGAGAGGAGTTAGAATGTTGGAACGGAACATAAAGGAGAGGAGTTAGAATGTTGGAAAGGAACAGAGAGGAGAGGAGTTAGAATGTTGGAAAGGAACATAAAGGAGAGGAGTTAGAATGTTGGAACGGAACAGAGAGGAGAGGAGGTAGAATGTTGGAACGGAACATAGAGGAGAGGAGTTAGAATGTTGGAAAGGAACAGAGGGGAGAGGAGTTAGAATGTTGGAACGGAACATAAAGGAGAGGAGTTAGAATGTTGGAAAGGAACAGAGAGGAGAGGAGTTAGAATGTTGGAAAGGAACATAAAGGAGAGGAGTTAGAATGTTGGAACGGAACAGAGAGGAGAGGAGTTAGAATGTTGGAACGGAACATAGAGGAGAGGAGTTAGAATGTTGGAACAGAACATTAAGGAGAGGAGTTAGAATGTTGGTACAGAACATAAAGGAGAGGAGGTAGAATGTTGGAACGGAACATAGAGGAGAGGAGTTAGAATGTTGGAACAGAACATTAAGGAGAGGAGTTAGAATGTTGGAACAGAACATAAAGGAGAGGAGGTAGAATGTTGGAACGGAACATAAAGGAGAGGAGTTAGAATGATGGAACGGAACATAAAAGAGAGGAGTTAGAATGTTGGAACGGAACAGAGAGGAGAGGAGTTAGAATTTTGTTACCTATGCATAAGCATGTCAGGGCTCTTTAAAAAGAATCCAATCACCCAGGAAATAAACGCATATCAAACATTTTATTTTCCAATATTATATAACAATATTATTCATAATAATAACAACAATTTCCACATTAATATTTATCCTTTTAACAACTGATTTTTGGGGACAATATTGTTGAGTAGGGAGTCCATTGGGACACAAGGTCATTGATTGAAGGTCACTGTCCATTTGCTGATTGGAACAGTCTGAGGATAACACACTAGAGAGGATCTTACTCTAAGCTAAAACACACCGAACAATGTGGGGAGGATTTCACCCCAGCAGGGTCTGTCTACTAGGCTCCCATTCCCTGGGGTGATTAGGACACAGTCACACCACAGGGACACCACAGTGTAAAGGCCAATATGATTGACCCTAAAGAATTGTTACCTTCTCACCAACTCTAATTCCTGCTAAACGGTAACTACTAATAGTGTAACATTATAAATACTCGTAGAATGGAAGCAGATTCATCCCAAAATAAATACAGATAACAACATTGAAATAAAATTGATATTGGAGTATTGTTTTTTCCTATTATTGTTGTTTCAATACATTTATTTGCATTTATTGAATCTGGTTCCATAGTTGAGTATTGTATGGAGAAAGTCAATCATATAAGCATTACGTCTCTACGGGCATTTTGTGGAAATCCCTCAAGCTGGAAATCCCTGCTTCCTCTCAGCTTCCAATTACCCATAACCATTAACATCCATCTATCGGTGGATTATTGTTGTGAGATTACATAATCATATTTTGGTGGCAGTGATGTTTGAGTAGAGTTGAATAATCCAGATGTACTTACGGTGACAGACACAACGTTGGAGCCTCCGGGGGAGTTCTCCGGGATACGTGCGATGTAATACTCTGAGGTGAACCTGGGAGTGTTGTCATTGGTGTCCAAAAGGTGAATCACAATGTCAGCTGTCGCACTGAACCTCTCAGGGGTGTCAATCTCCACAGCCAGTAACTGGTAGAGGGAAATGCTATGTTAAATCCATAAAATACTCACTACTATTCTTGCTGTTATACTATAGTAAAGAATTGTTGAAGGAATGAGCATGATGCCTGCAATGCCAGAGTTGTGGGTTAGATTCCCACTGGGGTCAAAAATACAAAATATATGGAAGCACTACTTTAAGTGACTTTGGATAAAAGAGTCTGCTAAATTATTATTATTTTATAAGTCATAGGTTATTACTGTTACCAATGTAATTGCTTACCACATAATTACTATTGTAATTACTTATTGTATAATTACCATTGTAATTTCTTATTGTATAATTACCATTGTAATTTATTTTTGTATAATTACCATTGTAATTTCTTATTGTATAATTACCATTGTAATTTCTAACTGTATAATTACCATTGTAATTTCTTATTGTATAATTACCATTGTAATTTCTAACTGTATAATTACCATTGTAATTTCTTATTGTATAATTACCATTGTAATTTCTTATTGTATAATTACCATTGTAATTTCGTATTGTATAATTACCATTGTAATTTCTAACTGTATAATTACCATTGTAATTTCTTATTGTATAATTACCATTGTAATTTCTAACTGTATAATTACCATTGTAATTTCGTATTGTATAATTACCATTGTAATTTCTTATTGTATAATTACCATTGTAATTTCTTATTGTATAATTACCATTGTAATTTCTAACTGTATAATTACCATTGTAATTTCTTATTGTATAATTACCATTGTAATTTCTTATTGTATAATTACCATTGTAATTTCTAATTGTATAATTACCATTGTAATTTCTTAGTAAATACCTAGTAATTTCTGTACCATCAAAATAAAATCATATCGAATCTACATTGTCCCTTTTAGGAACAAACATTTGTTATTCCAGTTTGTCATGGAGTACCAGTCAAAAGTTTAGACACATCGACTCATTCCAGGGTTTTTCTTCATTTGTACTATTTTCTACATTGTAGAATAATAGTGAAGACATCAAAACAATGAAATAACACATATGGAATCATGTAGTAACCAGAACAACAGTGTTAAATCTAAATATATTTTAGATTTTAGATTCTTCAAAGTAGACACCCTTTGCCTTGATGACAGCTTTGCACCCTCTTGGCATTCTCTCAACCAGCTTCATGAGGTAGTTAATTTGTTAATTTAAAAGTTAATTTGTGGAATTTATTTCTCTTTCTTAATGCGTTTGAGCCAGTTGTGTTGTGACAAGGTAGAAGATATACAGAACATAGCCCTATTTGGTAAAATACCATAATATGGCAAGAAAAACTCAATAAATAAGAAAAGAGAAACGACAGCCCATCATTACTTTAAGACATGAAGGTCAGTCAATACAGAACATTTCAAGAACTTAAAAAAAAAAAATCAAGTGCAGTCGCAAAAACAATCAAACTCTATGATGAAACTGGCTCTCATGAAGACCCAGAGTTACATCTGCTGTAGAGGATAAGTTCATTACAGTTACCAGCCTCAGAAATTGCAGCCCAAATAAATGCTTCAGAGTTCAAGTAACAGACAAATCTCAACATCAACTGTTCGGTGAAGACTGTGAGAATCAGGCCTTCGTGGTCAAATTGCTGCAAAGAAACCCCTTCTAGGACACCAATAATAAGAAGAGACTTGCTTGGGCCAACAAATACAAGCAATGGACCTTAGACCGGTGGAAATCCAAATTTGAGATTTTTGGTTCCAACCGCTGTGTCTTTGTGAGACACAGAGCAGCCAACAAGTGCTCAGCATATGTGGGAACTCCTTCAAGACTGTTGGAAAAGCATTCCAGGTGAAGCTGGTTGAGAGAATGCCATGTGTGCAAAGCCGTCATCAAGGCAAAGGGTGGCTACTTGTGTAACACTTTTGGTTAATACATGATTCCATAGATGTTATTTCATAGTTTTGATTTCTTCACTATTATTCTACAATGTAGAAAATCGTTGTTTTTTAAAAGAAAACCCTTGAATGAGTAGGTGGGTCCAAACTTTTGACTGGTACTGTAAATGCAGCTGAAAATGGGGTGAAATACCTTGTATGTTAAGGATTTGCCTTTTTCATAGTCGATGGCAGCAGAGTCTTCAACGATGACGGTGACCTGTGCTTCATTGAGGACCGTCTGTGGCACCACTCTGAGTACACGACCAGGCCCCACCAATCTCAGTTTAAATTTAGCATTCGCCCCCTGTCAGAGAAAACACACACCTACATGAATCTGCCATCTATGACAACATTCATGGCAGATACCAAGATCTCTGACCTCTGTTTGACAACAATCATTTTAATCTATCCAATGGGCTGAGGGGGGGAAAAAAACTGTCAATGGATACAATTAGTATATAATGTAAAAAATTGCAGACGAGAATTCTGGGAACAAATGACATAATGATGATAATGATGATAATGACAGCCATCTTAATCTAAATTAACTATTGACATTCCTGGGATGTTTAATAGTATTATTGGGTAAATATGAGGATTAAAATATTTATTTCTAAAATGGGTTTACATAATGTCACATACTGTTTTGTGTGTGTGTGTGTGTGTGTGTGTGTGTGTCCCTCCTCTCTCTGTCTCTCTGTGTGTCTCTCTGTGTGTCTCTCTGTGTGTATCTCTGTGTCTCTCTCTGTGTCTCTCTCTGTGTGTCTCTCTGTGTGTCTCTCTGTGTGTCTCTGTGTTTCTGTCTGGGGGGGGGGGGGGGGTTAATGAAAGCATCCTTTATGAAATGTAGATTTTTACGGCCAAATACATCACATAATACAATACAACCAGCACCCATTAATAAAACACAACGTGGATTGTAGCACTAAAGTCATCGTTGGAGCTATCAATACCCTTAGTATCAGTGTATCAGTCAAGTGTTCTGGGGTTGGGCTAACAAACATGTTTAGGAGACAGGCTCAAGGCCTATAACGAAGCATAAAGGAGTGATTTCCATGAAAGTACGAGAGGTGGGAAATAGAATGTCTCCGGTTGTATCCGAAATGTTACCCAATATAACGGACTACTTCTAACCAGGGCCCATAGGGCACTGATCAAAAGTTGTGCACTATAAAGGGAATAGGGTGCGATTTGGGAAACAGACTTTGCCTTCCAGTACCTGATCAGAGTCGTTGACCGTTATCTTCAGCCCCCTGAGGATCTCCCCCTCTGGAGGGTGCTCATACATGGTCACCTCAAATTGGCTCTGGGGCCCGTTCTCTCCGTAGAAGGTAGGAGGGTGGTTGTTGAGATCCACCACTCGAACCGTCACCATAGTCATGGCATTGTAGTCCAACAGCTCCTCGCTAGGCCCCAGCTCAGTGGCCTGAGACACAGAGACAGAGAGACAGAGAGAATGGCAGCAACAGCGAGAGAGAGAGAGAGAGAGAGAGAGAGAGAGAGAGAGAGAGAGAGAGATAGAGAGAGAGAGAGAGAGAGTGAAGGAGAAAAAGAAGGAGAGAGAGAGAGAGAGAGAAGGAGAGAGAGAGAGAGACACACACAAGCGAAAGAGATCAGACAATAAAAATATGTGCTAAACATGTAACAGAGCACTAACACCGTAATAACAGAGCACTAACACTGTAATAACAGAGCACTAACACCGTAATAACAGAGCACTAACACTGTAATAACAGAGCACTAACACCGTAATAACAGAGCACTAACACTGCAATAACAGAGCACTAACACTGTAATAACAGAGCACTGACACTGTAATAACAGAGAACTGACACTGTAATAACAGAGCACTAACACTGTAATAACAGAACACTGACACTGTAATAACAGAGCACTAACAAGGTAATAACAGAGCACTAACACTGTAATAACAGAGCACTAACACCGTAATAACAGAGCACTAACACTGTAATAACAGAGCACTAACACCGTAATAACAGAGCACTAACACTGCAATAACATAGCACTAACACCGTAATAACAGAGCACTAACACTGTAATAACAGAACACTGACACTGTAATAACAGAGAACTGACACTGTAATAACAGAGCACTGGCACTGTAATAACAGAGCACTGACACTGTAATAACAGAGCACTGGCACTGTAATAACAGAGAACTGACACTGTAATAACAGAGAACTGACACTGTAATAACAGAACACTGACACTGTAATAACAGAGAACTGACACTGTAATAACAGAGCACTGGCACTGTAATAACAGAGCACTGACACTAATAACAGAGCACTGACACTAATAACAGAGCACTGACACTGTAATAACAGAGCACTAGTAATGTAATAAAAGAGCGCTGACACTAATTACAGAGCACTGACACTAATAACAGAGCACTGACACTAATAACAGAGCACTGACACTAGTAACAGAGCACTGACATTGTAATAACAGAGCACTGACACTAATTACAGAGCACTGACACTAATAACAGAGCACTGCCACTAATAACAGAGCACTGACACTAGTAACAGAGCACTGACACTGTAATAACAGAGCACTGACACTGTAATAACAGAGCAATAACACCGTAATAACAGAGCACTAACACCGTAATAACAGAGCAATAGTAATGTAATAAAAGAGCACTGACACTAATAACAGAGCACTGACACTAATAACAGAACACTGATACTAATAACAGAGCACTGACACTAATAACAGAGCACTGATACTAATAACAGAGCACTGACACTAATAACAGAGCACTGACACTAATAACAGAGCACTGATACTAATAACAGAGCACTGACACTAATAACAGAGCACTGACACTAATAACAGAGCACTGACACTGTAATAACAGAGCACTAACACCATAATAACAGAGCAATAGTAATGTAATAACAGAGCACTGACACTAATAACAGAGCACTGACACTAATAACAGGATAAGAAAGCTCTTATTACCTTGACTTTGATTTCATATAATTCATTCCTCAGCGTGACTGGATAAGTTGTTAGGCTGATACAACCAGTTGTGCTATTGATGGTGAAGACATCCTCACTACCTGAAGGAGGAGAAAGGTAAGAACATCACCATAGTATGTGAATCATGGCGCATACAGAAATCACAAATACCTGTGAAACTGTAGACAAACACATGCTCAACTGCTGACAATGATAGGTCATTGTCAGTTTGTGAAGTGTGTGTGTGTGTGTGTGTGTGTGTGTGTGTGTGTGTGTGTGTGTGTGTGTGTGTGTGTGTGTGTGTGTAACTTACCATTGGTAATAGAATAATGAATAGGATTAGGGTTTCCTTCGTCACCATCTTTGGCAAACACAGTGGCTATTTCAGAACCCTGCAAATACAAATTATAAATCATAAAGAAATTACTTGGAAAAGTTTTCCAAAAAATCTGTTGAACATACTGTATGTTAATACGGCGACATGGTATTCAAAATAATTAAAGTACAATTTATTGAATATAAAAAAATGGCTTGCAAAAGTTCCCAAAAGTTTTAAAACCTATGTTTGAAAGACCAGAGGATCATCAGGTTGTGTTTTACTTACAGGAAGCGAGACCTCGTCGACGTAGCCAAAGTAAGGAGGTTGTGTTTT
>NC_092162.1:6569672-6850719 GCF_045791955.1 Oncorhynchus clarkii lewisi | reverse complement strand
CTTGCCTTCATTTGGCCTGTTACATGATTATTTCATTCTGAAACTGTCCCCAGTCACATGACGAGAGACCGGAGCCTCGTGAGTCATTCACGGTTGTGCAGCACGCGCCAGGTGACCTAGTTACTGTATGGAATTCACACTTAAAATGTATGCCAACTATTAAGTGAACTGGTTATGAGCTTGCCTTCATTTGGCCTGTTACATGATTTTTCATTCTGAAACTTACCGGTTGTCCCCAGTCACATGTTTGTTTACAATGACGAGAGACCGGAGCTTCGTGAGTCATTCACGGTTGTGCAGCACGCGCCAGGTGACCTAGTTACTGTATGGAATTCACACTTAAATGTTTGCCAACTATTAAGTGAACTGTCTAAAATGTGCTAAATGCGCTGCAGTTATACATTTGGTTTTATCTGGCTATGTGGTTAGCTTCTTGCAAAATCCGAGAGGGGAAAACTTAACTAGCTGTTATTGGCAGAGAGGTTTGGAACTCATTGTTATTGGTCTACTACACAGGCCAAAACTCCCGCCCATTCAAACAGGCTGATTAGAAGGTCCAGTGTAGATTGTATTTTCAACCAGCAACTATCAGGAAATAAGACTGATTGACGTTTTTCACACTTTTACAGCGTTAGTTTCATCCGCTGTTGTACAATATGATACAAAACACAGGTAAAACTGAATTTTGACTGCACAGGACCTTTAATGAATATAAAGGTTGGCTGTTCACCATTTGAAGGGTTGGGTGTTACTGTGTCAATATCGATAAGACCAAAAAGCAGGTATAGACCACCACTACCATATCATTCTACAGACAGAAAGGGCTGGTTTCCCGGACACAGATTAAAGGCTCTATTCAGTCGGTAAAGCTGAAACGTTACAGATTCCGTGATGTGAAGGTCATTTCTGATTTGAGCCGACATATGCAGCGTTTACCCCGAATGCAGTCTCCGCTAAAGCGGGAACATTACCTTTAAATTTCAATCACGCTGTAAAGCTGAACTTCCTGGATGTGGATAGAACAGAACCTAATCATTCTTCTCAACTAAAATCCCCATTGAAAGTGCATTTCTGAATAGAACTGGGTTTAAAGGGACAGTGTGAGATTTTAGTTGAGAAGAAGGCTTAATCTGTGTCCAGGAAGCCAGCCCTAATGTCTATTTACCCAGAGTCAAATTAACTAATTGATAACATTTTTATGTCTCTGTATCCACTATGAAGGAGGTTGTAGGTAGTTTTGTGAGCTGTTGCTAACTAGTGTTAGCACAATGACTGGAGGTATACAGGTACTGCTAGCACACTGCACGCTTAGACATAAAATTGGTACCCATCAGTTAATCAGACTTTGGGTAAATAGAAAAGGTTTAATTGCCAAACTCTTGCACTTTCCCTTTAATCTGGGTGCAGGACCCCGGCCATTGGTATCTTCAGTTGGTCTCACCCCATTTCTAATGTTGGTTTCCCACCGGAGAGACATGTTCCTGAGGTCAAAGAGCTTGATGTCTCCGTTGTCGTATCCAGCACACACACAGCGGTCCTGGTCGTTGAAGGCGTGGCCTGGGAAAGAAATGGTCAAACGGACCTTAGACGGGTTAACTGATCACTATGATGGGATTTTAAAATGTTGTAACTTAACCATTTAGGACCTATGCTTTGCTAAATTATGTAAGCGAAGGACAACATGAGATCTATAAATTCTGCGGCCCAATGCAGATTTGAGATGAGCGCAGATGAGTGAAGTGACAGGAGCGACGCAGCTTGGGAAACCATGGGTTACCAGTATGCTAGCATTTCTCTCTCATACGTACCAAAAGCTACGGTCCAGCAGTCTCTCTTGGCCTCCCCTTCCCCTGGCTCCATGTTAGCTACAGGTGAGTCCTTCTGTCTGGGGTCCCACACCTTCACTGTCCCTGGAAGACAGAAAACAGACAGCAGGGATAACATTAAAAACCTATTATGATGCCTCACGTAAGATGCCGGGCTTTGCAGGACTGTTTTGAGATTACAGATTAGAACATGTTAAAAGATTCATCCATCCAGGACTCATCCATCAACATTGAGGAATACACAATCAACTGACAAAAATAAAGGAAACACTTGAGTAGAAGCGAGATACAGCACCAGTCAAAAGTTTGGACACACCTACTCATTGCAGGGTTTTTCTTTATTTTTAACTATTGTCTACATTGTAGAATAATAGTGAAGACATTAAAACTATGAACTAACACATATGGAATCATGTAGTAACCAAATATATATTTTAAATTTGAGATTCTTCAAAGTAGCCACCGTTTGCCTTGACGACAGCTTTTTGCACACTCTTGGCATTCTCTCAACCAGCTTCATGAGGTAGTCACCTGGAATGCATTTCAATTATGAGGTGTGCATTGTTAAAAGTTAATTTGTGGAATTTCTTTCCTTCTTAATGCATTCCAGCCAGTCAGTTGTGTTGGGACAAGGTAGGTGTAGTATACAGAAGATAGCCCTATTTGGTAAAAGACCAAGTCCATATTATGGCAAGAACAGCTCAAACACGCAAAGAGAAACGACAGTCCATCATTACTTTTAGACATGAAGGTAAGTCAATCCGGAAAATTTCAAGAACTTTTAAAGTTTCTTCAAGTGCAGTGGCAAAAACCATCACGTGCTATGATGAAACTGGCTCTCATGAGGACCGCCACATGAAAGGAAGACCCAGAGTTACCTCTGCTGCAGAGGATAAGTTCATTAGAGTTACCATCCTCAGAAATTGCAGCCCAAATAAATGCTTCACAGAGTTCAAGTAACAGACACATCTCAACATCAACTGTTCAGAGGAGACTGTGTGAATCAGGCCTTCATGGTCAAATTTCTGCAAAGAAACCACTACTAAAGGACACCAATAATAAGAGACTTGCTTGGGCCAAGAAACACAATGGACATTAGACCGGTGGAAATCTGTCCTTTGGTCTGATGAATCCAAATGTAAGATTTTCGGTTCCAACCGCCGTGCCTTTGTGAGACGCTGAGTAGGCGTCAGACGGTTTCGGAGAATGAGGTCTGATACCAACAGGTTCAGTGACAGTTTATATCTACAAGCCAACAGACTGCACTTGAACTGGACTGACCACCTGCACTGACTCTCTGCACATACACTCACTCATGGACACACCCACACAGACAAACACTCATCCATACACAGTAATACTACACACACACACACACACACACACACACACACACACA
Source organism: Oncorhynchus clarkii lewisi (assembly GCF_045791955.1). Lineage (NCBI taxonomy): Eukaryota > Metazoa > Chordata > Actinopteri > Salmoniformes > Salmonidae > Oncorhynchus > Oncorhynchus clarkii. Next base: position 6,847,494 of record NC_092162.1, on the reverse strand, counting down.
CACACACACACAACTGCTGCTACAAGACTCGTATTTATTATTGCTAGACACTGCACAACTTAAATACTGTGCAATTTAAACATTCCGCCCCAAAAAATATTCACACCTCTTGACTTTTTTCCCACATTTTGTTGTTACAGCCTGAATTTAAAATAGATTAAAGAGAGATGTGTTTTCAAATGGCCTACACACAATACCCCCATAATGTCAAAGTGGAATTGTGTATTTTCAAAACTTTTACAAATGAATTACAAATTAAAAGCTGAAATGTTTTGAGTCAATAAGTATTCAGCCACTTTGTTATGGAATGCCTAAATATGTTTAGGAGTAAAACTTTATTTAACAAGTCACATAATAAGTTGCATGGACTTACTGGTATGCAATAATAGTGTTTAACATGATTTTTCAATAACTACCTAATCTCTGTACCCCACGCATACAATTGTCCCCCTGTGTCGAGCAGTGAATCTCTAACACAGATTCAACCACGAAGACCTTGGAGGTTTTCCAATGCCTCACAAAGAAGGGCAACTATTAGTCGGTGAGTATTTTTTTTATATTTTTTAAATCTGACATTGAATATCCCTTTGAGCATGGTGAAGTTATTTATTGCACTTTGGATGGTGTATCAATACACTTAGTCACTACAAAAGATACAAGCGTCCTCCCTAATTCAGTTGCCGGAGAGGAAGGAAACCGCTCATGGATTTCACCATGGGGCCAATGGTGACTTTAAAACAGCCATTAAAGAGTTTAATGGCTGACAAGAGAAAACTGAGGATGGATCAAAAACACTGTAATTACTCCACAATACTAACCTAATTGACAGAGTGAAAAGAAGGAAGCATACATCCTGTTTGCATAAAGGCACTGAAGTAAAACTGCAAAAAATGTGGCAAACAAATTAACTTTATGTCAAGAATACAAAGCATTATGTTTGGGGCAAATCAAAACACATCACCAAGTACCCCTCCATATACTTTCCAGCTTGGTGGTGGCTGCATCATGTTATAGGTATGTTTGTCATCGGCAAGGACTAGGGAGTTTTTTTTAATAATAAAAAGAAACGGAATAGAGCTAAGCACAGGCAAAATCCTAGAGGAAAACATGGTTCAGTCTGTTTTCCACCAGACACTGGGAGACAAATTCACCCTTCAGCAGTAAAATAACCTAAAACACAAGGCCAAATATACACTGGAGTTGTTTACCAAGACAACGTTGAGTGTTCCTGAGTAACCTAGTTACAGTTTTGACTTAAATCGCCTTGAAAATCTATGGCAAGACTAGAAAATGGCTGTCTAGTAATGATCAACAACCAACTTGACAGAGCTTGAAGACTTTTAAAAAGAATAATGTGCAAATATTGTACAATCCAGGTGTGGAAAGCTCTTAGAGACTTACCCAGAAAGACTCACAGCCGTAATCGCTGCCAAAGGTGATTCTAAAACGTATTGACTCTGGGGGTTAAATACTTATCTAATCAAGATGAGTTATTATTATCTTGTATTTTTTTTTAAATAAAATATTCAAATGTTAGGATTTTTCTTCCAGTTTGACATTAACGTATTTTGTGTAGATCGTTGACCAACCAAAAATGTCAATTTAATCAATTTTAATCCCTCTTTTTGTAACAACAAAATCTGGAAAAATTCAAGGAGATTAAATCCTTTCTGAAGGCTCTGTAAATATTGTACTATAAATTGTGCCTTACTGTATTATATTTATGCTAAAATGTTTATTCTATTCTACTGAGCCCTTTACTTGTTGGTATATGTTGGTATTCTTATCTTTTATTATGTATTATTGTTGTTGGGTTGTCTAGAAGGAACCTGCGTGAAAGCATTCAGTTGGACGGTGTACACTGTACACCATGTGTATCCTGTACTTGAAACTAAAACTCAGTTGATGTTATTGCATTTATGACTTGTCTGTATTCTATCTTCTATTACAGCATCCTACGAGTGATTGCCTAAGAATCCTAGCCACACCCTCAGGATTAAAGTCATCTTAAAAAACTATATGTAATAATTACCATCTCTGCTCCCAGTTACGATCTCTGGGGCCCCGTCACCAATCCCCAGGCCCCCGACACCATCTATGCTGTTCACGATCTCCTTGTGGGCCTTCACAGAGTACACAGACACATCAGGCACCTCCAGGTTCCTACAGACAGACAAGGGGATATCAGGATCAGATGACTACTGCACGGCAAGCGGTACCACAGCACCAAGTCTGGAACCAACAGGAACTGCTTCTACCCCCAAGTCACAAGACTTGTAAATAGCTAATCAAATGGCTTACCAGACTACCTGCATTGACCCTTTTTCCACCAACTCCCTTGTACTGACTCTATGGACATATACTGGACTCTACCCACAACCCACACATACTGGACTCTACTGGACGCACACACTGACACATCCTGGACTCTACCCACACACTGACACATACTGGACTCTACCCACACACATACTGGACTCTACCCACACACTGACACATACTGGACTCTACTGGACCCACACACTGGACTCTACCCACACACCGACACATTGTGGACTCTACACACACCCCGACACATCCTGGACTCTACCCACACCCCGACACATCCTGGACTCTACCTACACCCCGACACATACTGGACTCTACCCACACCCCGACACATACTGGACTCTACCCACACCCCGACACATACTGGACTCTACCCACACCCCGACACATACTGGACTCTACCCACACACATACTGGACTCTACCCACACACATACTGGACTCTACCCACACACCGACACATCGTGGACTCTACCCACACCCCGACACATCGTGGACTCTACCCACACCCCGACACATCGTGGACTCTACCCACACCCCGACACATCGTGGACTCTACCCACACCCCGACACATACTGGACTCTACCCACACCCCGACACATACTGGACTCTACCCACACCCCGACACATACTGGACTCTACCCACACCCCGACACATACTGGACTCTACCCACACCCCGACACATACTGGACTCTACCCACACACATACTGGACTCTACCCACACACATACTGGACTCTACCCACACACATACTGGACTCTACCCACACCCCGACACATTGTGGACTCTACCCACACCCCGACACATCGTGGACTCTACCCACACCCCGACACATCCTGGACTCTACCCACACCCCGACACATCCTGGACTCTACCCACACCCCGACACATCCTGGACTCTACCCACACCCCGACACATACTGGACTCTACCCACACCCCGACACATACTGGACTCTACCCACACCCCGACACATACTGGACTCTACCCACACCCCGACACATACTGGACTCTACCCACACCCCGACACATCCTGGACTCTACCCACACCCCGACACATCCTGGACTCTACCCACACCCCGACACATCCTGGACTCTACCCACACCCCGACACATACTGGACTCTACCCACACCCCGACACATACTGGACTCTACCCACACCCCGACACATACTGGACTCTACCCACACCCCGACACATACTGGACTCTACCCACACCCCGACACATACTGGACTCTACCCACACCCCGACACATACTGGACTCTACCCACACCCCGACACATACTGGACTCTACCCACACCCCGACACATACTGGACTCTACCCACACCCCGGCACATACTGGACTCTACCCACACCCCGGCACATACTGGACTCTACCCACACCCCGACACATACTGGACTCTACCCACACACTCACACATACTGGACTCTACCCACACACTCACACATACTGCCCAGGCACCTTACCCCTACCTATATATACAGTACCCCTGCACAACAACTTAGTACTGGTACTCCCTATATATACCAGTACTGAGTTGTTGTGCAGGGGTACTGTACATATAGGTAGGGGGTATTGTACATATAGGTTTGGGTAAAGTGACTGGGCAGTATGTGTGGGTAGAGTCCAGTATGTGTGAGTGTATATATATATATATATATATATATATATATATATATATATTATTATTGTCTACTCATACATACACACACACACATATATATAGCCATATTATTTGTATTCAGTATTCACTGTGTATTTATTCCTTGTGTTACTCTTTTTTTTCCTCTCATTATTGTTAAAAAGGACCCGTAAGTAAGCATTTCAATGTTAGTCGATACATGTTGTCTACAAAGCATGTGACAAACTGCATTTAATTTGACTTAACAGACACATAGCCTGATCCCAGATCTGTTAATGCTGTATAGCCACCACCTCCTATGTGGTCGCAAAGGAGTTGGCTAGTACAAACAGACCTGGGACCAGGCGTCTGGACCAATGTCCTTATTAGGGATAGCTTTTATGGTGTATAGCAGAACATGCTGGTGGTAGGGTAAATCTATATGACATGACATGTGATGTGTCTTTTCAGATAGTTGGTAAATAAATAGGCTACCATATATTGAGATTTCCGTCAAAGTCCCCAGTTGCTATATGTCTTTGTTGTAGAGAGCTGGCCCCGAATGTCCCACACTTGATGGGCTTTGCTTTCTCGATCTGTGAAAGATAACAGGACATTGTTATGCTTGTCCATAACTGAAATTCATTAGATGAATTGCCTAAAAAAAAAAAAAGTTACTGTCTTGTCTTTGGGAAACAAGGGTCTAAATAGTTATCGGTAGAGTCCAAACGAATGTAAAGGATAACAACATGAACATGCATGGTCAAGTGTCAAGTGACCGTAGAAACCAATCTAGCTACAATCGCTGCTGCAGTATCACAGACGGACAGGGGGTCCTTGTGTTACTAGTTGCTATGGTAACGAAAGGTATCCGAACGACATTTCTAGAACAAACTAGAAAGCTAACGTAGCTAGCTAGCTAAAAGCTTGAACTAGCTCGAAAACAAAGCACAAAACAATACAAAATCAGCTACCTCTTTTATGAGTTTAACCTCTCCATGTTCCACCTCGTATATTTGCATCACTCCGGTGCCCCTTGCATAGTTTCCCAGACAGACAAACTTTGCACTACAAGGAATCCATTTGCTGTCAAACACTGTGTAGTTTAAACTTCTCTGAACGTGAGCTATAATTTGTGGCTTCTCAAATGGCGTCGACATTTCTTCCCTGGAATGACAATAACGACGATGAAAACGTTATGAGCGCTAATAATGAAAGATATATAGATTTTTCTGACATTAATATAATAGCAAACTTGTTTTTTGGTTCGGCAACTTTGTCAACACGATTTTGTAGCAAAACGAACGACATGGAAGGCCACATAAAGTGCTGCCTACATTTTAGCCGGATGAAAAATAGCAAAGACAATATATTTGTTGAATACTTGTGAATGTCGTTATATTTTCCAAAACATTACATACTATTCCCTAGCAGACATGAATATATATATAATGCCATATAAACATGTGTTTTTTTAATCCATACAGAATTAAACACTTCACTCAGGCGCATGTTGAACAGACTTTGGGTCCTTTCAAAAACACGGGAACAACCTCGTGTACAACTTCATGTACCCCTCCTAACATTTTGGCTCTATTTACTGTTAAAAAACGAAATTCGTTATGGACACTGATAATAATCCAACAACGGAGGTAGCTGCTACTACTATAGACAGTGAAGACACAACAGAAGCGTTCGTCAAGGTGAAATCAAAGAAGACATCGAAGCGAAAACGCGAGATGGATGGAGTCGATATGGAGGCTGAGGACTCCGTAGCATGCAAGCGGCCTCAGTTTCCACCCATTTCAGGCGACAAACTTAAGGTAAAGTAAATCCAACATGTTTATATATTAGTACATATGTTACTGAATTATTACACTTAGCTTGAACTTTGCCTGTTAGGGTAGAACATTTTTCTCGTACCGTGTAAGGTCTGGGTCTTGCACATGCGCAATGTCACGCTATTGCTAGGATTATTCTTACACTGCCTAAATTGAAGCCTTTAGCCCCCACAAATATTAAATGGCACTGTCTCACAAGATTACATTTTAGTCAGCCAGTGCGGGTTTTCTTCTAGTGTAGGCTACACAACAATGTCATGAATCTGCGCATACCACTGTGGGAAGTTGCGATGACAGTTCTAACATTTCCACTGTCATATTTTTTTTGTCTCCTTGTTTCAGGGTGGTTCTGATGAGATGCGTAAGGTTGCTGTCCCGGCCCACAGGTATACCCCTCTGAAGGAGAACTGGCTGAAGATATTCACACCCATCGTCGAGAACCTACAGCTCCAAGTCAGATTCAACCTCAAAACCAGAAATGTGGAAATTAAAGTAAATGCAATGAGATTACCTGAGCGATGTTTATTTGTATTGGTGTCTAGAAAGTAGGCCTTAATAAGAACGTGTCTTTCATTGCAGACATGTAAAGACACACAGGACATTGGCTCTCTCACGAGAGCTGCAGACTTCGTACGAGCCTTCGTTCTAGGATTCCAGGTTGAGGTAAGCAGCAGCACCTTCTGGGAAAGGAAGGCATTATCTTGTTGGGGTGATGAAATGAGAAGGATCCAGTCATCCAACAGCACTCTACTATCTCTGCTCTATATTGATATAGTGAGAATTACAGGCCATCTCCCTTCTTTCAAGTCAAATATGTTTAAAGGGATAGTGAGAGATTGTAGAAATTATTGTTATGTTTTTCTACGTACCCAGAGTCAGATTAACTCATGGATACCATTTGTCACTGCGTGGAGTTTAAGGCAGTTTTGTGAGCCATTGCTAACTAGCATTAGCGCAATGCCTGGAAGTCTACCAGAACCGCTAGCATGCAGTAGTCTACTGGCCTAAAGCCTAATGTCTATTGAGAATACAACCCCACTGTTTATCATGTAAAATAAATCTGACACATTGTCTCTCTTTCCCTTGGGAGGTCTCTAAAGTTTAGTCTAAATATAGGCTATTAATTAACCCTAACGTCTATTGACAATACAACTCCCATGTTGTGTTGAATCTAAACAACACTCTTGTCTCCCCAGGATGCCCTTGCTCTCATCAGATTGGATGAACTTTTCCTGGAAACCTTTGATGTCACAGATGGTAACTAAGGGCCTGCCTGGCTCTACCTTTACAACCTACAATATTTGTAGTCGGGAATGGATTATGGGCACTGGCCAGCCAGGCTTGTAAACCACAAAGTGTACTTGCCCCGGTGACATTCTGTGCCATGCGATATTTGAAAAGTCAACATTTCACTAGTCATCGAGCTAGTTAGCATCACTTTCTACTAGCCCAGTTTGAAAAGTACTAGCCTTGGGCTAGTGTGTTATCTTAATTTCATCCCTGTTTGTAGTATGCAAGCTCTTTTCACTACTAAATGCACATTTTTCACTGACTGTCTTGGTTCTTTCTTTCAATTTATTGTTTTTATTGTCAGTAAAACCAGTCTAATTGTCTACCTTTTTTAAATATTTTGTGCCCCGGGACAACAGATGAAAACTAGCCAGCTGGCTAAATATTTTCATAACTTTTGATTGATGTACATTGTCACTGTTAAATAAATAAAGTATGCACGGTCTCTGCCCATACTAAGTGCATTTTTAAAGTGTGTGAACTTCTTCTCGCCGTACTAATTTTTTTCTGTTTCGTTGACAGTAAAACCACTGAAAGGAGACCATTTGTCCAGAGCTATTGGGAGGATAGCAGGGAAAGGAGGCAAAACAAAATTCACCATTGAAAATGTGACCAAGACCAGGATTGTTCTGGCAGACTCGTGAGTAGTGCTATATGGCCCCATGTTATGATGTAATAGTTAGAATTCTAGGTCTACATTCAAAGACTATTATTTATGGTTTCATCATGGCCTTTTTTTGTTGTTGGTGTCTTTAATATTTTACAGAAAAGTACACATATTAGGATCTTTCCAGAACATTAAGATGGCACGGACAGCGATATGCAACCTCATCTTAGGTAAGACTGAAAGAGATGTGGAAGTTGGTAGAGTGGTGGTGAGGAAGGGGAGGAGGATACAGTGTTCGGAAGTGAGGCCCGTCATTTTCAGGTTTCACTCATACGTCTTCTTAAGCTTTGTTTTACTGTTGACAGTTACAGCTGATTTCAAGATTGAATAGATTGAATAGATTGAATATCGATTCGATCACCTTTAAATATACGTCATCTGATTTGTTTCTCTGAATTGTTTCATCTAACTTACCGCCGCCAGCTCCTGATATCAGGACATACAAACTGTCTCCTGAATTAGCTTACGTGCGCATGTGCACCCGGCTGGGCTCACAAGCGAACGAGGCCGGAGTTTGTTTTCCCTGGCTAAACTAGCTGGATAGCTAAACCTCTTCTGACTTCCGGCGCCGACAGAGATGGCCGCCTCGCTTCGCGTTCCTAGGAAACTGCAGTTTTTTGTTTTTTTACGTGTTATTTCTTACATTAGTACCCCAGGTCATCTTAGGTTTCATTACATACAGTCGAGAAGAACTACTGAATATAAGATCAGCATCAACTCACCATCAGTACGACCAAGAATATGTTTTTCGCGACGCGGATCCTGTGTTCTGCCTTACAAACAGGACAACGGAGTGGATCCTATGCAGCGACCCAAAAAAACGACTCCGAAAGAGAGGGAAACGAGGCGGTCTACTGGTCAGACTCCGGAGACGGGCACAGCGCACACCACTCCCTAGCATTCTTCTTGCCAATGTCCAGTCTCTTGACAACAAGGTTGATGAAATCCGAGCAAGGGTAGCATTCCAGAGGGACATCAGAGACTGTAACGTTCTTTGCTTCACGGAAACGTGGCTTACTGGAGAGACGCAATCCGAAGCGGTGCAGCCAACAGGTTTCTCCACGCATCGCGCAGACAGGAAAAAACATCTTTCTGGTAAAAAGAGGGGCGGGGGCGTATGCCTTATGACTAACGTGACATGGTGCGATGAAAGAAACATACAGGAACTCAAATCCTTCTGTTCACCTGATTTAGAATTCCTCACAATCAAATGTAGACCGCATTATCTACCAAGAGAATTCTCTTCGATTATAATCACAGCCGTATACATCCCCCCCCAAGCAGACACATCGATGGCTCTGAACGAACTTTATTTAACTCTCTGCAAACTGGAAACAATTTATCCGGAGGCTGCATTCATTGTAGCTGGGGATTTTAACAAGGCTAATCTGAAAACAAGACTCCCCAAATTTTATCAGCATATCGATTGCGCAACCAGGGGAGGAAAGACCTTGGACCATTGTTACTCTAACTTCCGCGACGCATATAAGGCCCTGCCCCGCCCCCCTTTCGGAAAAGCTGACCACGACTCCATTTTGTTGATCCCTGCCTACAGACAGAAACTAAAACAAGAGGCTCCCACGCTGAGGTCTGTCCAACGCTGGTCCGACCAAGCTGACTCCACACTCCAAGACTGCTTCCATCACGTGGACTGGGAGATGTTTCGTATTGCGTCAGATAACAACATTGACGAATACGCTGATTCGGTGTGCGAGTTCATTAGAACGTGCGTTGAAGATGTCGTTCCCATAGCAACGATTAAAACATTCCCTAACCAGAAACCGTGGATTGATGGCAGCATTCGTGTGAAACTGAAAGCGCGAACCACTGCTTTTAATCAGGGCAAGGTGTCTGGTAACATGACCGAATACAAACAGTGCAGCTATTCCCTCCGCAAGGCTATCAAACAAGCTAAGCGCCAGTACAGAGACAAAGTAGAATCTCAATTCAACGGCTCAGACACAAGAGGCATGTGGCAGGGTCTACAGTCAATCACGGACTACAGGAAGAAACCCAGCCCAGTCACGGACCAGGATGTCTTGCTCCCAGGCAGACTAAATAACTTTTTTGCCCGCTTTGAGGACAATACAGTGCCACTGACACGGCCTGCAACGAAAACATGCGGTCTCTCCTTCACTGCAGCCGAGGTGAGTAAGACATTTAAACGTGTTAACCCTCGCAAGGCTGCAGGCCCAGATGGCATCCCCAGCCGCGCCCTCAGAGCATGCGCAGACCAGCTGGCCGGTGTGTTTACGGACATATTCAATCAATCCCTATACCAGTCTGCTGTTCCCACATGCTTCAAGAGGGCCACCATTGTTCCTGTTCCCAAGAAAGCTAAGGTAACTGAGCTAAATGACTACCGCCCCGTAGCACTCACATCCGTCATCATGAAGTGCTTTGAGAGACTAGTCAAGGACCATATCACCTCCACCCTACCTGACACCCTAGACCCACTCCAATTTGCTTACCGCCCAAATAGGTCCACAGACGATGCAATCTCAACCACACTGCACACTGCCCTAACCCATCTGGACAAGAGGAATACCTATGTGAGAATGCTGTTCATCGACTACAGCTCGGCATTCAACACCATAGTACCCTCCAAGCTCGTCATCAAGCTCGAGACCCTGGGTCTCGACCCCGCCCTGTGCAACTGGGTACTGGACTTCCTGACGGGCCGCCCCCAGGTGGTGAGGGTAGGCAACAACATCTCCTCCCCGCTGATCCTCAACACTGGGGCCCCACAAGGTTGCGTTCTGAGCCCTCTCCTGTACTCCCTGTTCACCCACGACTGCGTGGCCACGCACGCCTCCAACTCAATCATCAAGTTTGCGGACGACACAACAGTGGTAGGCTTGATTACCAACAACGATGAGACGGCCTACAGGGAGGAGGTGAGGGCCCTCGGAGTGTGGTGTCAGGAAAACAACCTCACACTCAACGTCAACAAAACTAAGGAGATGATTGTGGACTTCAGGAAACAGCAGAGGGAACACCCCCCTATCCACATCGATGGAACAGTAGTGGAGAGGGTAGCAAGTTTTAAGTTCCTCGGCATACACATCACAGACAAACTGAATTGGTCCACTCACACAGACAGCATCGTGAAGAAGGCGCAGCAGCGCCTCTTCAACCTCAGGAGGCTGAAGAAATTCGGCTTGTCACCAAAAGCACTCACAAACTTCTACAGATGCACAATCGAGAGCATCCTGGCGGGCTGTATCACCGCCTGGTATGGCAACTGCACCGCCCTCAACCGTAAGGCTCTCCAGAGGGTAGTGAGGTCTGCACAACGCATCACCGGGGGCAAACTACCTGCCCTCCAGGACACCTACACCACCCGATGTCACAGGAAGGCCATAAAGATCATCAAGGACATCAACCACCCGAGCCACTGCCTGTTCACCCCGCTATCATCCAGAAGGCGAGGTCAGTACAGGTGCATCAAAGCTGGGACCGAGAGACTGAAAAACAGCTTCTATCTCAAGGCCATCAGACTGTTAAACAGCCACCACTAACACTGAGTGGCTGCTGCCAACACACTGACACTGACTCAACTCCAGCCACTTTAATAATGGGAATTGATGGGAAATGATGTAAATATATCACTAGCCACTTTAAACAATGCTACCTTATATAAATGTTACTTACCCTACATTATTCATCTCATACGCATACGTATATACTGTACTCTATATCATCGACGGTATCCTTATGTAATACATGTATCACTAGCCACTTTATACTATACTATGCCACTTTGTTTACATACTCATCTCATTTGTACATACTGTACCCGATACCATCTACTGTATCTTGCCTATGCTGCTCTGTACCATCACTCATTCATATATCCTTATGTACATATTCTTTATCCCCTTACACTGTGTACAAGACAGTAGTTTGGAATTGTTAGTTAGATTACTTGTTATTACTGCATTGTCGGAACTAGAAGCACAAGCATTTCGCTACACTCGCATTAACATCTGCTAACCATGTGTATGTGACAAATAAAATTTGATTTGATTTGATTTGAACTATGCCACTTTTCTTCCTCATTGCCAAACTTCATAAATACTGCATCCTCAACTGCAAAACTCTGGAAAGAAACTTAAATGATTTGTTTTGTTGAATGGTTTGAAATATGTGTCGTAAGATGACGGTGGCGAAGGTTTTCATTGCTACTTACCTCAGATACAAGTTCAGTTTTGAGATCCATTGGCGTCGGCTTAGCTAGACATTTCTTACTGGTCTTGGAACTGACAACGTGCAGCCTCTCCCCACTTGGCTCGATGGGATATGTAGTGATTTTGCCAACACATCCAGATATGTACACAGTCTTGTACCCTTAACCTGTTTTTAAACTGACTATCGTATTTGTTAAATGAATCAAGATGTTTATTAATATAATGATTAATCCAGAAATGCCAATGACTAAATTACTTCTAGACACGAAGGATCGGCGGCGCTTCTTCACACCACACTCTATTGGCCATGTGAATTCGTCATATAGTCACGTCTCAACATTGCCCCCAAGTCCCATGTATTAACACTTTTTCCCGTTACTACATAGTTTTGGTGTCTTCACTATTATTCTACAATGTAGAAAATAGTACAAAATAAAGAAAACCCCTTGAATGAGTAGGTGTTCTAAAACTGTTGACTGGTACTATGTTATTGATATTATACATGTCTATTTCCCCATACAGGAAGTCCCCCTTCTAAGGTGTACGGTAACATCAGGGTCGTGGCCAGCAGGACAGCAGAGAGATTCTAAAGTCACACGTGGATTTATATTCTCGTCTCCTGATGAAAGTCAGGTATTCCCCAAGATTCTGATCGAAGACCGGTTTTGCCTTCTTTTTTTTTTTTTTTAAACCTAAGGTAATATGGATGGGTGGACCTGGTCCTAGATCAGCACTCCTGAGATGCTTTTTGGATGTGGGCCCTTGCCTGACATCTTCCAGGACTTTTGTTGTTGAAGCTGGACATATTGATCTGGGGAGTGCCTACCTGCCTTTGACATCTGGACTGGCCTGTCTCTTCCCACAGGGGATATTTGCATGTAAATGATTTGCCCCTTTTCCCTAATTTGTCTTTTGGATTTCAGTTTGATTTAAATAAAATCTGAACCTAAAAGTATTTGGAGGCCAACAATTAATTGTTACACATAAAGTGAAAATTTGATTTAATGTAAATAAAAATGCAGAAACCCTAGTGTGAGACTGTAAAGTGCCAAATTAATCCAGAAACCCCACGACACAACAGGGAAAGAAAGTGATCACACACACAACTCGTACTTAAAATGTTTCAGTGTTTTATTATTATTATTATTATTTAAATTTTCATACAATATCAAGTTTCCAACAGTCCCACAGCATCAGATGCACCATGCAGAGAAAGGGGAGAATAACTATTAGTCAAACTTAACCGTTTCAGTTTCCACACACAAATAAAAGAGCACCGAGTCCCCTTCAAAGGAAATAGAGAAAGTAGTACTTGCAGAACAAAAAATCTGAACTATGTAGATGACGGAATGGAAAGATTCTATACAAAACCGTGTCGAGTGGCAGTTGAATTTGGGACCAGCTTTTTACAGGAATAGAGTCCTCATCGCGCTGATCCGGGGGGGGGGATACAAAGTTAACATGTAGTTCAGTTCGTTTGGATTACTGCTCCATAATGTGAACATTTTAACAAAGTTAGGACAAAAACCAATATGTTTCCCAGTAGATTATTAAATATCGTTTTTACTGACCTCACCATTCACGTGTTTTAACGAGGATTTATTTAAATAGATCATCTACATGCAGGAAAATCATCATGCAAACATAGGAGACCCAAGCAAAGCCACTTGTACAGTGCCCTATATATGATGCACTCATTTTGACCTGAGCTATGGGCCCTGGTTAAAAAGTAGTACACTATGCAGGGAGGCATTTGAGACGTCTCACTAAAAACAATGGTTTCCAAACCAACTATCAAATCATTAAAATACAACCCACCGCCATTTTTGTTACAATTCTATTCTCGGGATGCCCATTTCACCTTAAACTTGTGTCAGTCTCCCTACTGTGAATGCCACGGAGGGAGAGGAGCGATGAGGCGATCGTGATGATAGGTTCTTAAATCTTCACTTTCTAATGTACTCTCAAATGTACCGTATGTCCATTGATCATGCCAAACGTTTACGAGTAACTCCGTTGTTGCGTTAGAAAGAACCCTGTACTGTAAATGCACTACTGATGGGGGGGGGGGGGGGTTGACATTGGCTGCTGCAGCCTCTCTCTCTACTAAGATGAGCAAACATTGACCTAATATACAGTTACTATGCTGCCTGCAGTTGAGTCTCAATAACATGCCATAACATTCTATATTCCCTCAATAACTCACTGACATTCATTCAATCTTTCTCATCTCGATATTTTAGGATATTCCTCAGTTTAAGATATAATAAAATACAAATACATAGATGGTCCATGTTAGAGATTATTATTTTTTTGAACTTGAGTGATCAAGCTGTACAAGATCCTTTTGTTCGTTCAATTGTACACAAGGTGCAACAGAACATTTGACTTTATCCCAAGACACACACACACACACAGGTTAGAGCAGGGGACTCTGCCATACTACGGCGCCCATGGAGCAGTTGCTGTGGGGGGAGGGTTAAGGGTCTTGCTCAAGGGTACAACGGCAGGTTATGCCATCTAGGATTTGACACCAGCAGCAACCCTCTGGTTACCAGCTCACTTCCCTTCAGATTTTTCCCGTCTCACCCGGGATTCAAATTAGCAACCCTCCGGTTGCTGGCTCGCCTCTGACTGCTAGGCTACCTGCCGCCCATTTAGTTTGCATTGGGGGATTGTCATATGGTTCAACGTAAAAACGTGTCGTTAAAGTAAGTAAAAATACAAATTAGTATGACATCACTTTCTCTACGCTTAGAATAATAATCTCAAAGTATAAACATAATAAAACAGCCTTTCACTCTAAACTTCCAACAGGTATTGTATGTTTAATGTGATCGGAAGCTTAATTTACCTAATCCAACCTGCTCAGGAGTCAAATGTCTTAATTGATCTAATCCAACCTGCTCAGGAGTCAAATGTCTTAATTGATCTAATCCAACCTGCTCAGGAGTCAAATAATGCAAAAGAAACTGCTGTTTATTTTTGAAAATGAAATTTGCATCTAACCATTAGTGATCTTGCAGCGAGCGTTTGACTCATCACAGACCAGTCCATCACTGACCGCAATGGTGGACACTTAATAATAACAATACCATATGTCCTGGTTGGCACTTTATACCCTACGTTTTGAATTGTAACCCAAATCAAGTATATTATTTAAACGCAACACCTCAGATAATGACACATTTCCCCACTAAATAAACATTTATAGATATACTTGTCTATAAAAAAAGAGACCAGAACAAAAATAAATATTAAAAAAAAAATAACATTACAATTTTTTTGGGGACAAAATATAATCAAGCCAACCTTTCCCCTCCCTCCCTCAAACTGGGATGCTCTTACAAACAAAAAATAGCTGTCCTTCAGGTTATCGAGAGGATCGGAGTTCAATAACACAACTAAATTGGCTTCGCGAAGCTTGTGGCTTGTTTAGGGGGGGGGGGGGGGCTTCACGGGGAGAGAGAAGACTTCCATTGATACACGAAGTGTTTGCCAGACGTCTTGAGCAGATCTTCAGAGACCGATGGAGAAGAAAGCGAGGGGAGGGAGAGGAGCGGAGGGACATGCTCACACGTCTACCACCATCTTTTTGTGTATGTCAAGGCCACCCACCACCTAGGGGAAGAGAGGAGGAACAGAACCAAATAGTTATTATTGTAGTTCTAATTCCAATTCTAGAGTAAATTGTAGTTCTAATTCCAATTCTAGAGTAAATTGTAGTTCTAATTCCAATTCTAGAGTAAATTGTAGTTCTAATTCCAATTCTAGAATAAATTGTAGTTCTAATTCCAATTCTAGAATAAATTGTAGTTCTAATTCCAATTCTAGAGTAAATTGTAGTTCTAATTCCAATTCTAGAGTAAATTGTAGTTCTAATTCCAATTCTAGAGTAAAAGCAGGCGGGAACAGATTGATTCTTAATGCTATTGGCTAAATTAGCAGAATTCAAAATCATGCAACATGATTCCAACTAAGAGAGGCAACTTAACACTTGTATAACTACAGTGTCCTGTTAACCCCTTAACACTAGTATAACTACAGTATCCTGTTAACTCCTTAACACTAGTATAACTACAGTATCCTGTTAACACTAGTATAACTACAGTATCCTGTTAACTCCTTAACACTAGTATAACTACAGTATCCTGTTAACACTAGTATAACTACAGTATCATGTTAACTCCTTAACACTAGTATAACTACAGTATCCTGTTAACACTAGTATAACTACAGTATCATGTTAACTCCTTAACACTAGTATAACTACAGTATCCTGTTAACACTAGTATAACTACAGTATCCTGTTAACTCCTTAGTATTACAGAAAATACGTCTTACACTCTCAGCTATTTTAATGAATGAGTCTCTTCAAACGAAGTCACACAATCCCTTCACGACAACCTTGGGCTGCTCCAGCACAAACCAACTATAACCACGCTCCAACAGTTGTCCTGAAGATAATACTCCCACAAGAACAGTGTTTCAGTTCAAGACTCTAGAGCAGTGTTTTCCAACCTGTGTTCAGCCAATTATTTTTGATAAATGTAATGAAATACAAATTGATTTTTTTCTTCCAGAGAAAATAACAGTTGGGAGTATTAATTGTATTATAAGCAATTTGACATTACTTTTCAAAATTCCAATAGTTTATTATAATAGGACTAATTTGTTAAATTCACTGCTAAATTTTTACTGCCAATGGTGGTCCTCGAGAGCTTTTGACGGTGATTTGGTGGTCCCCGGAACGGAAAAGTTTGGGAACCGCTGCCTTAGAAAAATATGTGCCTAATATAGCTTATTTAGAAGAGTGAAACAGAATACAGAACTTTCTTAGTGAAATGGGGCTGGAATCATGCTCTATACATAACATTACCCTCCACTGAATGAGCCATCTGGTGTGTTCGAGCTGGGTAGGAGAAGCCATCAACCATAACAGACCTCCAAAACTGGAGTTACCCCCCAATAGGGTTGCACAATTCTGGAAAATGTCCTCTGCGTGCAGTATGAAGGAAGTTAGAGGTAGTTTCGCAAGCCAATGCTAACTGGCTAAAGTCTACAGGTACAGTAGCATCCTGTAGTATCCTTTTCAACCCCAGTTCGCCTGCCACCCACGACCCCAGTTCCCCAGCCACCCACGACCCCAGTTCCCCAGCCACCCACCACCCCAGTTCCCCAGCCACCCACCACCCCAGTTCCCCAGCCACCCACGACCCCAGACTTACTAAGCAGAACTCTTCGAAGGATATCCTGCCGTCTCCGTCCTTGTCTGCGTTGATGATGGTCTTGTCCACGATCTGCTGCAGCTGGGTGTCCTTCAGATTGTTTCCTACCATCATCTTCAGCACCTGGAAGAGCTCTCCGTTGGAGATGTAGCCATCCTTGTCCATGTCGTAGATCCGGAAGGCAACTAGAGGGGGGGGTCAGGGGTCAGGGAAACGTGGAAGGATGTGGAGGTCAGTCAGCGATCCTGAACACAGACCTTTTTGGTTTTGTATTTTGGAGAAAGACTCATCGTTGATGCGATCAGCCATTCTGTTTCTACCCAGGCAAGTGGGGGGACAGGGGGATGGGTTTTTGTCTTTGTAGATCAGATCATTTAACTTTGTGTGGTGAAGACGTGTATAGATGTAGGATGGAGTAGATTTGTCTACTTACACCGAAGTTTTGACTCCTTGTCCCCCTTGACACTGAATTGTGAGACTCCCTCAATGAATTCTGATGGGGGGGGGATAGATGGTTTAGAGTCAGACATTATTTGACTTCTTATACTGTACGCAATCATTTTATATAAATCGGACTGATCAAATACACTACTTATGCATTCATAAGTTCAATCAATATCAGTAGCAAATTACTACAATCCATGTTTAGGGCTATATCCAATCAGAACGCCCCTTTTCCTCTATGCAACTTCTTTCGCGGAGACCGCATTCACGGTAAACGATGGGACATGTCGGCTCAATCGGAAATGATCTTTAAAATGTAAATCGTGTTGTATCCGGATGGAATCCGGGCTATCTAGTCCTGACTGTCCTGCGTTAAGTGTTACTACTTCTTCTGCAGGTTCTGTTCGGCAGAGTAGACCCGAGAGAAACACTGGAAGTCTGACCCAGTCCAGGCCAAAGTACCAACTTATCTCCCTGGTCATCAAGATCCTTTTTTGTTAATCATGCAATGTGATTAAAGGCCCAATGCAGCCATTTTATATCAATATAAGATTATTTCTGGGTAACAACTAAGTACCTTACTCTAATGATTTCCATTAAATTGTATAAAAATAGCTATTTCTCAAGTAAGATTCTTGCTAGGACTGTCTGGATATGTTCTGAGTGGGGAGGGGAAAACTGAGAACTCGGTTCAGAACTTCTTTGTTATTGGTCTATTAATGAATTTACAGCATGGTGATATGGAAACCTGCTGATTAGAAGGTCCTGTGTAGATTGTATATTTAACCAACAACTATCAGGAAGCAGGATCAATGAGTTAGCCAGCTAACTTTGATGAACAGACAGAAATAATCTTCTGGTTAATTAAGAAAGCTAAACTTAGATATGTGTGTGTTTGGTTGTTGAGTCAATGCCCATATCAAGCTTTTCTTGCTAAAAAATAAAAAGTTATTTCAGACAATTCATTTTCTGGACCGCTCATTGACCCTGGTTTGTATTATACCCCTCTGGTGTAGGCCACCATGTACTGTGCTGGGACATTCTCAGACAGGAGGACAATAGACACGTTAACCAACACTGATGTCCCTGATTTATTGACCTTGATTTCAGCAAATGAACTTAAATTCAAAGACATTGTCGGTCCCAAGCATTTATTCACTAGTAAAAATTGTCATACACAATGGTATAGGCAAAAGCACAAACAGATCTGGGACCAGGCTATAGAAGGAGACAACAGATCTGGGACCAGGCTATAGAAGGAGACAACAGATCTGGGACCAGGCTATAGAAGGAGACAACGGGTCTGGGACCAGGCTATAGAAGGAGACAACAGATCTGGGACCAGGCTATAGAAGGAGACAACAGATCTGGGACCAGGCTATAGAAGGAGACAACAGATCTGGGACCAGGCTATAGAAGGAGACAACAGATCTGGGACCAGGCTATAGAAGGAGACAACAGATCTGGGACCAGGCTATAGAAGGAGACAACAGATCTGGGACCAGGCTATAGAAGGAGACAACAGATCTGGGACCAGGCTATAGGAGGAGACAACAGATCTGGGACCAGGCTATAGAAGGAGACAACAGATCTGGGACCAGGCTATAGAAGGAGACAACAGATCTGGGACCAGGCTATAGAAGGAGACAACAGATCTGGGACCAGGCTATAGAAGGAGACAACAGATCTGGGACCAGGCTATAGAAGGAGACAACAGATCTGGGACCAGGCTATAGAAGGAGACAACAGATCTGGGACCAGGCTATAGAAGGAGACAACAGATCTGGGACCAGGCTATAGAAGGAGACAACAGATCTGGGACCAGCTACTCTTGCGCTCTGGCTTACCCTTGAAGTCCACCTCTCCGTTTCCATCGGTGTCGAAGATGTCGATGACCCTCTGGACCAGCGGGTTCTGCTGAAGTTCAGGGAGGGACATGAACTCCTCCACACTAAGGGACCCAGAGTTATCAAGGTCCAGTTTCTTAAACCTCTTTCCCAGACGCTTAATCTCATCAGCATCGACTGGAGTAGAGAGAGAGAGACGAGAAAAGAGAGACAGGAGAAAAGAGAGAGAGACGAGAGAGAGTGATGAGAAAAGAGAGACCGACAGACAGATGGGAGAAAAGAGAGACGGCAGACAGACGGGAGAAAAGAGAGACCGACAGACAGATGGGAGAAAAGAGAGACCGACAGACAGATGGGAAAAAAGAGAGACCGACAGACAGACGGGAGAAAACAGAGGCCGACAGACAGATGGGAGAAAAGAGAGACCGACAGACAGATGGGAAAAAAGAGAGACCGACAGACGGGAGAAAAGAGAGACCGACAGACAGATGGGAGAAAAGAGAGACCGACAGACAGATGGGAGAAAAGAGAGACCGACAGACAGACGGGAGAAAAGAGAGACCGAGATGGGAGAAAAGAGAGAGCGAGACAGGAGAAAAGAGAGAGCGACAGACAGATAGGAGAAAAGAGAGAGCGACAGACAGACAGATAGGAGAAAAGAGAGAGCGAGACAGGAGAAAAGAGAGAGCGAGAAAGGAGAAAAGAGAGAGCGAGAAAGGAGAAAAGAGAGACCGACAGACAGACGGGAGAAAAGAGAGCGAGAAAGGAGAAAAGAGAGAGCGAGAAAGGAGAAAAGAGAGAGCGAGAAAGGAGAAAAGAGAGAGCGAGACAGGAGAAAAAGAGAGAGAGGGATCATGAACAAAATTAGACGTTACATTTTGGTAATTATTTGACACTTATCCAGAGCGACTTCCAGTCAGTGTATTCAACCAACGTAGGCAAGACAACCACATACAGTATCACAGTCATAGCAAGTAAAAACCTTTGCCGTTAAAAGTAGCCGTCAGCTTACCTAGATCTCCTGGAATATGGACACGCAACACATTACCACATTAACACGAGTAGATCTATGCAGGTAGGCACCCAGCAAACCCTGTACCCACACACATACATAATGTGGTCTAATGACGGTATGTAGGCGAGGACTACTCTCTTCCTCCCCACCTACACCGACCCAACAGTGCCTTTAAAACACAGGCGGGGGGGGGGGTCAAGTTAACTACACAAACATTGCCTGAAATCTTCCAGTTGAGTGAACTTACATCTGTTGTTGGTCATGTCGATGTGGGTAGTACAAACAGCCCTAGCTGTCCCAGTCCCCGAGGAGAGCTTGTTGCCCTGTGCCTTGTGAGCTCCTGCCATTACAGAGAGTACTGATCCCACCTAGTTTCTGTTGTCCCCTCTCACAGTAGCATGGGGTAAGCCTTGTAATAACATAGATACTAACTACAGTATAAGCTTATTCAGACACGCTATGATCACGTGAACCGGTCTACTGCCCCCCCTCCCCCCCCCCTCCCCCTCCCCACACAATACTACTATAATCTGTCCTACCTTATAGTCAGATATAGCTATTCATCTTTAGACAAACCTCACAGAATGGAGAGAGAGAGAGGAGGGGGGAGTTCAACTGAGAAGGTAGGTAGGAAAGAGAGAGAGGAGAGAAAACAGAGACACTTAGCTGTTGCAGAAAGCTATGAGCCAGAGAGAAATGGAATGAGTGTGAGAGAAAGGGAGAGGGAGGTGTGTGTGTGTGTGTGTGTGTGTGTGTGTGTGCGCATTTTGGGTTGGACGACGCCACCATGCATTAGCCTGATGACTAAACAGAAGCTAGAGGGATGACTGTGTGAGTGGTATACGAGTATAGAGGCAGCATTTGCTGCAGGCACTCCATAGCCAGATCTCTGGGGAACAAATCTGCCTTGTGCCATCTGTCTCTCACTACTTTTTCTTACTTTTTCTTAGATATATTGACAATGTACCAACTGACATTTGTTTAGGCCTAATGAAAGTGGTTAACTAGATTGCAGTACACAGATACAGTAGATTATGATATTTCTGTGTGTGGGACTGAACCCAATGTCTGAGATTATCCCCTAATGCAGGGCTATTCAAATATTCCTGTTCTACCTGATAATTAAGTGGTTTTTCAAGTTATGTAACTTTTTCAAAATACAGATATCATCTCCGTATGATGCTGTGTTTAACATCACACGATGCTGTGTTTTACATCACACGATGCTGTGTTTTACATCACGATGCTGTGTTTTACATCATGATGCTGTGTTTTACATCACACGATGCTGTGTTTTACATCACGATGCTGTGTTTTACATCACGATGCTGTGCTTTACATCATGATGCTGTGTTTAACATCACATGATGCTGTGTTTTACATCATGATGCTGTGTTTAACATCACACGATGCTGTGTTTTACATCCTGATGCTGTGTTTTACATCACACGATGCTGTGTTTTACATCACACGACGCTGTGTTTTACATCATGATGCTGTGTTTAACATCACACGATGCTGTGTTTTACATCATGATGCTGTGTTTAACATCACACGATGCTGTGTTTTACATCCTGATGCTGTGCTTTACATAATGATGCTGTGTTTTACATCACACGATGCTGTGTTTTACATCACACAATGCTGTGTTTTACATCACACGATGCTGTGTTTTACATCACACGATGCTGTGTTTAACATCATGATGCTGTGTTTTACATCATGATGCTGTGTTTAACATCACACGATGCTGTGTTTTACATCACACGACGCTGTGTTTTACATCACATGACGCTGTGTTTTACATCATGATGCTGTGTTTTACATCATGATGCTGTGTTTTACATCACACGATGCTGTGTTTTACATCACGATGCTGTGTTTTACATCATGATGCTGTGTTTTACAACATGATGCTGTGTTTTACATCATGATGCTGTGTTTTACATCACACGATGCTGTGTTTTACATCACACGATGCTGTGTTTTACATCACACGATGCTGTGTTTTACATCATGATGCTGTGTTTTACATCACACGATGCTGTGTTTTACATCACGATGCTGTGTTTTACATCACGATGCTGTGCTTTACATCATGATGCTGTGTTTAACATCACATGATGCTGTGTTTTACATCATGATGCTGTGTTTTACATCGCACGATGCTGTGTTTTACATCCTGATGCTGTGTTTTACATCACACGATGCTGTGTTTTACATCACACGACGCTGTGTTTTACATCATGATGCTGTGTTTAACATCACACGATGCTGTGTTTTACATCATGATGCTGTGTTTAACATCACACGATGCTGTGTTTTACATCCTGATGCTGTGCTTTACATAATGATGCTGTGTTTTACATCACACGATGCTGTGTTTTACATCACACAATGCTGTGTTTTACATCACACGATGCTGTGTTTTACATCACACGATGCTGTGTTTAACATCATGATGCTGTGTTTTACATCATGATGCTGTGTTTAACATCACACGATGCTGTGTTTTACATCACACGACGCTGTGTTTTACATCACATGACGCTGTGTTTTACATCATGATGCTGTGTTTTACATCATGATGCTGTGTTTTACATCACACGATGCTGTGTTTTACATCACGATGCTGTGTTTTACATCATGATGCTGTGTTTTACAACATGATGCTGTGTTTTACATCATGATGCTGTGTTTTACATCACACGATGCTGTGTTTTACATCACACGATGCTGTGTTTTACATCACACGATGCTGTGTTTTACATCATGATGCTGTGTTTTACATCACACGATGCTGTGTTTTACATCACACGATGCTGTGTTTTACAACATGATGCTGTGTTTTACATCATGATGCAAAATACATCATACACGGATGATTCTTAAATTTGAAAAGTTAGATAACTTTTAAACTTGATTGCTGAAAAGCAAAACATTTTAGGACTATGTCAACAATGGATTAATGAAACAAATACCAAAATATAGTTTTTGGAGAGAATTTTCCTTTAATTTATGCCTTGCTACTTCACACTTACAGTAAACTGTCCCTTCCTCCAAAATGAGTGTTTGAGTCTGACTGACACCACTATTAGGTGACGTGTTTGAGTCTGGCTGACACCACTATTAGGTGACATCATGTGTTTGAGTCTGGCTGACACCACTATTAGGTGACATCATGTGTTTGAGTCTGGCTGACACCACTATTAGGTGACATCATGTGTTTGAGTCTGGCTGACACCACTATTAGGTGACGTGTTTGAGTCTGGCTGACACCACTATTAGGTGACATCATGTGTTTGAGTCTGGCTGACACCACTATTAGGTGACATCATGTGTTTGAGTCTGGCTGACACCACTATTAGGTGACGTGTTTGAGTCTGGCTGACACCACTATTAGGTGACATCATGTGTTTGAGTCTGGCTGACAACACTATTAGGTGACGTGTTTGAGTCTGGCTGACACCACTATTAGGTGACATCATGTGTTTGAGTCTGGCTGACAACACTATTAGGTGACATCATGTGTTTGAGTCTGGCTGACACCACTATTAGGTTGTACACTGGACTGTTAGTTAAAGTCTGTACTAGGAGTGATAGACTATACAGGTATACATACATACATACATACACATATATACAGTATATCACAAAAGTGAGTACACTTTTTGTAAATATTTGAGTATATCTTTTCGTGTGACAACACTGAAGAAATGACACTTTGCTACAATGTAAAGTAGTGAGTGTACAGCTTGTATAACAGTGTAAATTTGCTGTCCCCTCAAAATAACTCAACACACAGCCATTAATGTCTAAACTGCTGGCAACAAAAGTGAGTACACCCCTAAGTGAAAATGTCCAAATTGGGCCAATTAGCCATTTTCTCTCCCCGGTGTCATGTGACTCGTTAGTGTTACAAGGTCTCAGGTGTGAATGGGGAGCAGGTGTGTTAAATTTGGTGTCATCGCTCTCACACTCCCTCATACTGACTGGTCACTGGAAGTTCAACATGGCACCTCATGGCAAAGAACTCTCTGAGGATCTGAAAAAAAGAATTGTTGCTCTACATAAAGATGGCCTGTGCTATAAGAAGATTGCCAAGACCCTGAAACTGAGCTGCAGCACGGTGGCCAAGACCATACAGCGGTTTAACTGGACAGGTTCCACTCAGAACAGGTCTCACCATGGTCGACCAAAGAAGTTGAGTGCACGTGCTCAGCATCATATCCAGAGGTTGTCTTTGGGAAATAGACGTATGAGTGCTGCCAGCATTGCTGCAGAGGTTGAAGGGGTGGGGAGGTCAGCCTGTCAGTGCTCAGACCATACGCCGTACACTGCATCAAATTGGTCTGCATGTCTGTCGTCCCAGAAGGAAGCCTCTTCTAAAGATGATGCACAAGAAAGCCCGCAAACAGTTTGCTGAAGACAAGCAGACTAAGGACATGGATTACTGGAACCATGTCCTGTGGTCTGATGAGACCAAGATAAACTTATTCGGTTCAGATGGTGTCAAGCGTGTGTGGCGGCAACCAGGTGAGGAGTACAAAGACAAGTGTGTCTTGCCTACAGTCAAGCATGGTGGTGGGAGTGTCATGGTCTGGGGCTGCATGAGTGCTGCCGGCACTGGGGAGCTACAGTTCATTGAGGGAACCATGAATGCCAACATGTACTGTGACATACTGAAGCAGAGCATGATCCCCTCCCTTTGGAGACTGGGCCGCAGGGCAGTATTCCAACATGATCACGACCCCAAACACACCTTCAAGACGACCACTGCCTTGCTAAAGAAGCTGAGGGTAAAGGTGATGGACTGGCCAAGCATGTCTCCAGACCTAAACCCTATTGAGCATCTGTGGGACATCCTCAAACGGAAGGTGGAGGAGTGCAAGGTCTCTAACATCCACCAGCTCCGTGATGTTGTCATGGAGGAGTGGAAGAGGACTCCAGTGGCAACCTGTGAAGCTCTGGTGAACTCCATGCCCAAGAGGGTTAAGGCAGTGCTGGAAAATGACGGTGGCCACACAAAATATTGACACTTTTGGCCCAATTTGGACATTTTCACTTAGGGGTGTACTCACTTTTGTTGCCAGCGGTTTAGACATTAATGGCTGTGTGAGTTACTTTGAGGGGACAGCAAATTTACACTGTTATACAAGCTGTACACTCACTACTTTACATTGTAGCAAAGTGTAATTTCTTCAGTGTTGTCACATGAAAAGACATACTCAAATATTGACAAAAATGTGAGGGGTGTACTCACTTTTGTGATATACTGTACATGCATATATACATGTTCAACTATACAGTTGAAGTTTACATACACCGTAGCCAAAATAAACTCAGTTGTTCACAATTCCTGACATTTAATCCTACTAAGTATTCCCATGTGCAGTTGCAAACCATAGTCTGGCTTTTTTATTGTGGTCTTGGACTCGTTTTACTGTGGATATAGATACTTTTGTACCTGTTCCCTCCAGCATCTTCACAAGGTCCTTTGCTGTTGTTCTGGGATTGATTTGCACTTTTCGCACCAAAGTACATTCATCTCTAGGAGACAGAATGAGTCTCCTTCCTAAGCGGTATGACGGCTGCGTGGTCCCATGGTGTTTATACTTGCGTACTATTGTTTCTACAGATTCATGTGGTACCTTCAGGCATTTGGAAATTGCTCCCAAGGATGAACCAGACTTGTGGAGGTCTACAATATTTTTTCTAAGTAGGCCTTGAAATACATCCACAGGTACACCTCCAATTGACTCAAATAATGTCAATTAGCCTATCAGAAGCTTCTAAGCCCTGACATCATTTTCACAGTCAACTTAGTGTATGTAAACTTCTGACTCACTGGAATTATGATACAGTGAAGTATAAGTGAAATAATCTGTCTGTAAACAATTGTTGGAAAAATGACTTGTGTCGTGCACAAAGTAAATGACCTAACCGACTTGCCAAAACTATAGTTTGTTAACAAGACATTTGTGGAGTGGTTGAAAAACAAGTTTCAATGACTCCAACCTAAGTGTATGTAAACTTCTGACTTCCACTGTATATTTTACCGCTTGGTGATGTAATTCAGAAACATAATGTTAACTTTCACTGCTATGCGGATGATACACAGCTGTACATTTTCAATGAAATGTGGTGAAGCCCCAAAATTGCCCTCCCTGGAAGCCTGTGTTTCAGACATAAGGAAGTGGATAGCTTCCTGTTAAGGCAAGGGCTGATTTCAAGTTTTTACTGCTAAACCACAAAGCATTACATGGGCTTGCTCCTACCTATCTTTCTGATTTGGTCCTGCTGTACATATGTACGCTACAGTCACAAGATGCAGACCTCCTAATTGTCCCTAGAATTTCTAAGCAAAGAGCTGGAGGCAGGGCTTTCTCCTATAGAGCTCCACTTATGGAACGGTCTGCTTACCCATGTGAGAGACGCAGACTCGGTCTCAACCTTTAAGTCTTTACTGAAGACTCATCTCTTCAGTGGGTCGTATGATTGTGTGTAGTCTGGCCCAGTAGTGTGAATGTGAACGTAAAGGCACTGGAGTGACGAACCACCCTTGCTGTCTCTGCCTGGCTGGTTCCCCTCTTTCCTCTGGTATTCTCTGCCTCTAACCCTATTACGTGGGCTGAGTCACTGGCTTACTGGTGCTCTTCCATGCCGTTACTAGGAGGGGTGCGTCACTTGAGTGGGTTGAGTCACTGACGTGATCTTCCTGTCCGGGTTGGCACCCCCCTCGCGATTGTGCGGTGGGGGAGATTTTCGTGGGCTATACTCAGCCTTGTCTCAGGGTAGTAGGTTGGTGGTTGAAAATATCCCTCTAGTGGTGTGGGGGCTGTGCTTTGGCAAAGTGGGTGGGGTTATATCCTTCGTGTTTGGCCCTGTCCGGGGGTGTCATCGGATGGGACCACAGTGTCTTCCGACCCCTCCTGTCTCAGCCTCCAGTATTTATGCTGCAGTAGGACTACCTGGCCTGACTCCTCCTTGCTGTCCCCAGTCCACCTGGCCGTGCTGCTGCTCCAGTTTCAACTGTTCTGCCTGCGGCCATGGAACCCTGATCTATTCACCGGATGTGCTACCTTGTCCCGGACCTGCTGTTTTGGAACCTCTCCACCGCACCTTCTGTCTCTATCTCTGAATGATTGTCTATGAAAAGCCAACTGACATTTACCCCTGAGGTGCTGACCGGTTGCACCCTTGTACAACTACTGTGATTATTATTATCTGACCCTGCTTGACATCTATGAACATTTGAACATCTTGGCCATGTTCTGTTATAATCTCCAATCGGCACAGCCAGAAGAGGACTGGCCACCCCCCAGAGCCTGGTTCCTCTCTAGGTTTCTTCCTAGGTTCCTGCCTTTTCTAGGGAGTTTTTCCTAGCCACCGTGCTTCTACATCTGCATTGCTTTCAGTTTGGGGTTTTAGGCTGGGTTTCTGTTCAGCACTTTGAGATATCAGCGGATGTAAGAAGGGCTTTATAAATAAATTTGATTGATTGTTTGACTGTCGGTTAAAGTCTGTACTAGGAGTAGTAGACTGGATTGTCAGTTAAAGTATGACAACATTTGAGACCATCAGTATGCGCAAACATAACAGAGTTGTTGTCCTCTGTAGCTCAGTTGGTAGAGCATGGCACATCGCTAAGACAGTTGGATCGATTCCCGCTGGGACCACTCACATGAAAATGTATGCACGCACGACTAAGTCGCATTGGCTAAAAGCGTCTGCTAAATGGCATATATTGTATTAGTTGGCTTGGTAACCTCACACCCCAGCTTGAAATGTCTCCAACCCATGCTACAGAATCATTACTCTTCAATAGTGTCATTGGCTAAGAGACGTTGCCAAGGGGGTGGTCACGTGTGTTAGTTAGTGAGGGAGAGAGAGAGAGGACCTATGGATCGAGCACAGTGAGAGACAAGGGATGAAGCTAAACTTAAAAAACATATATATATTTAACTAGGCAAGTGTTAAGAACTAATTCTAATTTACAATGACGGCCTTCCCCCGGCCAACGCTGGGCCAATTGTGCGCCGCCCTATGGGACTCCCAATCACGGCTGGATGTGATACAGCCTGGATTTTAAACCAGGGACTGTAGTGGCCCCTCTTGCACTGAAATGCAGTGCCTTAGACCGCTGTGCCACTCGGGATCCCAATACTATACTGTGATGTCTGATACACAAGGCAAGACATAGGATTGCTAATCAGAAGCCTTTACTGAAATGCAGTGCCTTAGACCGCTGTGCCACTCGGGATCCCAATACTATACTGTGATGTCTGATACACAAGGCAAGACGTAGGATCGCTAATCAGAAGCCCTTACTGAAATGCAGTCGACATTTTGATTAGTCTCGTTGAGATATGCTAATGATGTCCTGCTTGGAGGGATGTCCTCCTTAGTGACTAAAATAATTATGATGATACTCCACACAGCAGAAAGAGACCATTTGCCCATCAATACTGGATTCACTTTTAACTGTGTTACTAGGCAACAAGAACCTGCTGCTAGCCACCCCAAACCACACACACACACACAAACAAACAAACACAGACATGAGCACACAGAGACACACACACACACACATAAATAGACATATAAGCTGAACATTTGACCGACAGCATTTAAAATTGACCGGACCCATATGCGTTGGGTCAGTAACCTGATTAGGGCGTCCACCCACGGTGCTCAGAATGACAGAAATCCCCTTTTAGATGATGGTAATTCAGAATAACAGAACACGCAAGTCTAGGATGCAACGATGTGCACTAATTATTACCTAATTCTGATGAGCACTTTGAAGATGTTTGAAGGACTGTCCACATGAACTTTTTTTCTCAGACAACAAGACAAGTAACGAACATCAAAATCACTAGCCTGTCAATCTACTGTCCCCCATAGAAGAAAAAGTTGATCTATTCTATTAGTCGGGGGCAGCAGCTAGCCTAGTGGTTGAGAGTGTTGGGCCAGTAACTTAAAAGGTCACTGGTTTGAATCCCCGAAACGACTAGGAGAAAAATCTGTCGATGTGCCCTTGAGCACGGCACTTAATTCTAATTGCTCTGGATAAGAGCGTCTGCTAAATGACTAAAACATCAGCTTGTCGAGAAAAATATTTCGAAACAAACTGTGGGATGATAGATCCCATATTCATTGTTTGTTTTTTTTTCATTCTTCTTCTCCCGGACGGGAGGCAATTGTATTTATTGGCTTTTCAACAACAACAAAAAAAATATATATATATATATATACAAAATATATAAAAAAATGTATTGGCCAAAAGCCGGCTATTACTGGAAAAAAACCTGGTATGCATGGTACGCAGGCACACACACAGCTCCTGGCTTTCATTTTTCAGAGAATAAAAAAACTGTTGCGCAACGAGCAATCAAATGAGCATTGTAGCAGTACATTCATCTCACCACACAGAAAGATTACATCATTGTTTTGTCCATTAGACCCCTGTGTCTGTGGGGGTGTGTGTGTACTTTTAAATGAGCAGCCTTGTACTTATGCTGCCAGGCCGACACATGACACCAACCCTATTAGCATAATGGATTTTTATTGAGCCAATGAGGCTGTGTGTGTGGTGTGGAGGGGGAGGGATTCTGGATTATAGTGCAACTGACAGAATGAAGGCTAGTGGATGGATAATGGCTAGGACAGCAGTATGTAATGAAGGCTAGTGGATGGATAATGGCTAGGACAGCAGTATTTAATGAAGGCTAGTGGATGGATAATGGCTAGGACAGCAGTATGGAATGAAGGCTAGTGGATGGATAATGGCTAGGATAGCAGTATGGAATGAAGGCTAGTGGATGGATAATGGCTAGGACAGCAGTATGGAATGAAGGCTAGTGGATGGATAATGGCTAGGACAGCAGTATGGAATGAAGGCTAGTGGATGGATAATGGCTAGGATAGCAGTATGGAATGAAGGCTAGTGGATGGATAATGGCTAGGACAGCAGTATGGAATGAAGGCTAGTGGATGGATAATGGCTAGGACAGCAGTATGGAATGAAGGCTAGTGGATGGATAATGGCTAGGATAGCAGTATGGAATGAAGGCTAGTGGATGGATAATGGCTGGGACAGCAGTATGGAATGAAGGCTAGTGGATGGATAATGGCTAGGACAGCAGTATGGAATGAAGGCTAGTGGATGGATAATGGCTAGGACAGCAGTATGGAATAAAGGCTAGTGGATGGATAATGGCTAGGACAGCAGTATGGAATGAAGGCTAGTGGATGGATAATGGCTAGGATAGCAGTATGGAATGAAGGCTAGTGGATGGATAATGGCTAGGACAGCAGTATTTAATGAAGGCTAGTGGATGGATAATGGCTAGGACAGCAGTATGGAATGAAGGCTAGTGGATGGATAATGGCTAGGACAGCAGTATGGAATGAAGGCTAGTGGATGGATAATGGCTAGGATAGCAGTATGGAATGAAGGCTAGTGGATGGATAATGGCTAGGATAGAAGTATGGAATGAAGGCTAGTGGATGGATAATGGCTAGGACAGCAGTATGGAATGAAGGCTAGTGGATGGATAATGGCTAGGACAGCAGTATGTAATGCTCCCTACAGGGATTCTGTTGTGCAGCAAACTCTACATGAAATCTATACGTAAAGTTTTCAGCATTCAGACTGATAGTAATATCTCCACATTCATTGGACTGCAGGCTACATCATTCAGTAGAACAGTTCTAATACAATAGTTTTAGGCTCATAAATCTATGGCAGTGGGTGTCCTGTCCTCCTTATAAACCATTGTAATGGAATCTCTCCCCCCCCCCTCTCCCCTCTCCTCGACAACCGTTGCTCCGGCTCTGGGAAACCCCTAGCAACAAGGAACTCCAACAAGCAGGCCTTGGTTATTTTGGGAGGCTGCATACAGGCACTGGCTGTTGCTAGTGCTATGCGTGTTTGTGTGTGTTTCATTGGGGGTGGAGCATGGGCTGTGGGGAGTGGGAGGGGGCGGGTCCTTGCGAAGCTGGAAATATCCAGGAATGGTGAAGTCCTTCCACGGTCTCGGCTCGCCACGGGTCAGGGTCACACACCTTATCCTCGGTCTACCGCGGCAACTACTGTTGGGCTGCCTGCTTGTCCCTTAGTGTCCCTGAGTGTGTCCCTGAGTCTCCTCTGAGTGTGTCCCTGAGTGTGTCCCTTAGTGTCCCTGAGTGTGTCCCTGAGTCTCCTCTGAGTGTGTCCCTGAGTGTGTCCCTTAGTGTCCCTGAGTGTGTCCCTGAGTCTCCTCTGAGTGTGTCCCTGAGTGTGTCCCTGAGTCTCCTCTGAGTGTGTCCCTGAGTCTCCTCTGAGTGTGTCCCTGAGTCTCCTCTGAGTGTGTCCCTGAGTGTGTCCCTGAGTCTCCTCTGAGTGTGTCCCTGAGTGTGTCCCTGAGTCTCCTCTGAGTGTGTCCCTGAGTCTCCTCTGAGTGTGTCCCTGAGTCTCCCCTGAGTGTGTCCCTGAGTCTCCCCTGAGTGTGTCCCTGAGTCTCCCCTGAGTGTGTCCCTGAGTGTGTCCCTGAGTTTCCCCTGAGTTTCCCCTGTGTGTCCCTGAGTCTCCTCTGAGTGTGTCCCTGAGTCTCCCCTGAGTGTGTCCCTGAGTCTCCCCTGAGTGTGTTCCTGAGTCTCCCCTGAGTGTGTTCCTGAGTCTCCCCTGAGTGTGTTCCTGAGTCTCCCCTGAGTGTGTCCCTGAGTCTCCCCTGAGTGTGTCCCTAAGTCTCCCCTGAGTGTGTCCCTAAGTCTCTCCTGAGTGTGTCCCTAAGTCTCTCCTGAGTGTGTTCCTGAGTCTCCTCTGAGTGTGTCCCTGAGTCTCCTCTGAGTGTGTCCCTGAGTCTCCTCTGAGTGTGTCCCTGGCTCCAGCAGAAAGCCCCTGTGTGGTGTTAGTCTAATTTATATATGCTGTCCTTTTTGTTGGGTGGCATTTGAGCATTTGAAGCTCTGTTATAATGTTGAATACTCAATACAAGCTCAGACAAGCAGAGAGCGGAGGGGAGTGAGAATAGTTTCATTTTCTGATGTTGATGCCGGACAAACAAAAGCAGTTAGTTAGTAATTCAAAGATACTTACAATGCGAGCACATTTCCAGGGGGTAACTTGCCTCATTTCCCTGAAGAGGAGAAACAGGAGACCATAGGTGAGACATACAGGAGACAGTTAGGTGAGACATACAGGAGGCAAAGGTGAGATATACGGGAGGCAAAGGTGAGATACAGTGCCTTGCGAAAGTATTCGGCCCCCTTGAACTTTGCGACCTTTTGCCACATTTCAGGCTTCAAACATAAAGATATAAAACTGTATTTTTTTGTGAAGAATCAACAACAAGTGGGACACAATCATGAAGTGGAACGACATTTATTGGATATTTCAAACTTTTTTAACAAATAAAAAACTGAAAAATTGGGCGTGCAAAATTATTCAGCCCCTTTACTTTCAGTGCAGCAAACTCTCTCCAGAAGTTCAGTGAGGATCTCTGAATGATCCAATGTTGACCTAAATTACTAATGATGATAAATACAATCCACCTGTGTGTAATCAAGTCTCCGTATAAATGCACCTGCACTGTGATGGTCTCAGAGGTCCGTTAAAAGCGCAGAGAGCATCATGAAGAACAAGGAACACACCAGGCAGGTCCGAGATACTGTTGTGAAGAAGTTTAAAGCCGGATTTGGATACAAAAAGACAACAGGGGCTAAAGACAACAGGCAAGCTAGCGAGTAATAAATGACATGCCATTTAGCAGCTGCTTTTATCCAAAGCGACTTAAGTCATTTGTGCATACATTTTACATATGGGGGTGGTCCCCGGAATCAAACCCGAAATCCTGGCATTGCAAGCGCCATACTCTACAAACTGAGCCATCAAATCAAAGTTCATAGGTCACGTACATAGTATTGCAGATGTTATCGCAGGTGCAGTGAAATGCTTATGTTTCTAGCTCCAACAGTGCAGTAATATCCCCACCCCCCAAAAAATGTTTTTAAAATCATTTAAGACCAGAATATAAATATACATGTACAGTAACTTCAGAAAGTATTCACACCCCTTGACTTATTCCACATTTTGTTGTGTTACAGCCTGAATTCAACATTGATTAAATATATGTTTGTAAATGGATTGAAAATGAAATACAGAAATATCTCATTTACATAAGTATTCACACCCCCGAAGCAATACTTTGTAGAAGCACCTTTGGCGGAAAGATTACAGCTTTGAGTCAGCTTAGGTATGTCAGTATCAGCATTGAGTCATCTTGGGTATGTCTGTATCAGCTTTGAGTCATCTTGGGTATGTCTGTATCAGCTTTGAGTCATCTTAGGTATGTCAGTATCAGCTTTGAGATGTCTGTATCAGCTTTGAGTCATCTTAGGTATGTCTGTATCAGCTTTGAGTCAGCTTAGGTATGTCTGTATCAGCTTTGAGTCATCTTAGGTATGTCTGTATCAGCTTTGAGATGTCTGTATCAGCTTTGAGTCATCTTAGGTATGTCTGTATCAGCATTGAGTCAGTTTAGGTATGTTTGTATCAGCATTGAGTCAGCTTAGGTATGTCTGTATCAGCATTGAGTCAGCTTAGATATGTCTGTATCAGCTTTGAGTCAGTTTAGGTATGTCTGTATCAGCTTTGAGTCAGTTTAGGTATGTCTGTATCAGCTTTGAGTCATCTTAGGTATGTCTGTATCAGCATTGAGTCATCTTAGGTATGTCTGTATCAGCTTTGAGATGTCTGTATCAACTTTGAGTCAGCTTAGGTATGTCTGTATCAGCTTTGAGTCAGCTTAGGTATGTCTGTATCAGCTTTGAGTCAGTTTAGGTATGTCTGTATCAGCTTTGAGTCAGTTTAGGTATGTCTGTATCAGCATTGAGTCAGCTTAGGTATGTCAGTATCAGCTTTGCACATGTGGATTTTGGGATTTTCTCCCATTCTTCCTTTCAGATTTAATCAAGATCTGTTAAAGTAGATGGGGAGCAGTGATGATCTTCAAGTCTTTCCACAGATGTTCAATGGGATTCAAGTCTGGGCTTTGGCTGGGCCACCAAAGGACTTTTACATTCTAGTTCTGAAGCAATTCCAGCGTTGCTTTAGCTGTATGCTTGGGGGTCATTGCCCTGTTGGAACGTACATTTTTCGCCACAGTCTAAGGTTGTTTGCACTCTGAAGCAGATTCCCTTTAAGGATTTGCCTGTATTTGGCTCAATTTATTTACTTACCAGTCTCCCAGTCCCTGCCGCTGAAAAGAATCCCCATAGCATGATGCTGCCACCACCATGCTTCACAGTAGGGATGGTGTTAGATGGGTGATGGGCTGTGCCTGCTTTTCTCCAAACATTGCGCTTTGCATTCTGGCCAAAGAGTTTTTTTTTAAATTATCATGCCACAGAAACTTTTGCCTGGTGCCTTAAAAGATTTGCACTTTTCACACCAAAGGACGTGCATCTCTAGGAGACAGAATGCGTCTCCTTCCTGAGCGGTATGACGGCTGCGTGGTCCCATGGTGTTTATACTTGCATACTATTAACTTTTGCTAAGTCCAGGCGTGCTGTTATGTGACTTTTTCTCAGGAGTGGCTTCCGTCTAGCCACTCCCAAAAAGCCCAGATTGGTGAAGTGTTGTAGAGACTTGTCTTTCTGGCAGGTTCTCCCATCTCAGCCAAGGAACTCTGTAGTTCTGTCAGAGTGGTCATTGGGTTCTTGGTCACCTCCCTTACCAAGGCCCTCCTTGCCCCGTTGCTCAGTGTGCCAAGATGGCCAGCTCTAGACAGAGTCTAGGTTGTTCCATATGTTTTCAATTTCCCAATGATGGAGACCACCGTGCTCTTGGAAACTTTCAACATTGTAGAATTTGTTTTATACCTTTCCCCAGATATATGCCTCATCACACTTCTACTTCGGGGATGCATGGACAGTTCCTTGCACTTCCTGGTATAGTTTATGCTCTGACATGTCAACTGTATAGGCCTCTTTTTGTTTATTTTTCTTTACATAACAGTTTTTTTTCTTTTTGAGCCGAATTATAATGTCTCTGTATGTATTTCATACTTTTGATTTATTTTTAGTGGCAGCTCGCGGTTGGTTACATGTTATATAAACTGAATAAATGAATCGAAATTGTAGAATTTTTTTTTTTTTTTTTTTTTTTACTTGGTCCCAGAAAATATATACACTGAGTGTACAAAACATTAATGACACCTGCTCTTTCCATGACATAGACTGACCAGGTGAATCCAGGTGAAAGCTGTGATCCCCTATTGTTGTCACTAGATGTCACTAAATCCATGTCAATCAGTGTAGATGAAGGGGAGGAGACGAGGCTTGAAAACCCTTCTTTAACCTGAGACAATTGAGACATGGATTGTCTTGATAATTCAGAGGGTGGCAAGACAAAAGACATATGTATACACTGTTAATTGAAATGCATTCCAGGTGACTACCTCATTTTATTTATTTATTTTAACCTTTATTTAACTAGGTAAGTCAGTTAAGAACAAATTCTTGTTTACAATGCCGGCCTTCACCGGCCAAACCCGAACAACGCTGGGCCAATTGAGCGCCGCCCTATGGAACTCCCAATCACGGCCGGATGTGATACAGCCTGGATTCGAACCAAGGCGTCTGTAGTGACGCCTCTAGCACTGAGATGCAGTGCCTTAGACCGCTGAACCAGGGTCTGTAGTGACGCCTCTAGCACTGAGATGCAGTGCCTTAGACCGCTGAACCAGGGTCTGTAGTGATGCCTCTAGCACTGAGATGCAGTGCCTTCGACCGCTGAACCAGGGTCTGTAGTGACCCCTCTAGCACTGAGATGCAGTGCCTTAGACCGCTGAACCAGGGTCTGTAGTGATGCCTCTAGCACTAAGATGCAGTGCCTTCGACCACTGAACCAGGGTCTGTAGTGACCCCTCTAGCACTGAGATGCAGTGCCTTTGACCGCTGCGCCACTCAGGGGCCCATGAAGCAGGCTGAGAGAACGCCAAGAGGGAGCAAAGCTGTCATCAAGGCAAAGGGTGGCTACTTTGAAGAATCTCAAATATATTTTTATTTATTTAATACTTTTTTGGTTACTACATGATACCATGTGTGTTATTTCATAGTTTTGATGTCTTCACTGTTATTCTAAAATGTAGAAAATAGTAAAAAATAAATAAAAAACATGGAATGAGTAGGTGTGTCCAAACTTTTTTACTGTATATACACAGAGTTTTCCAAACATTAGGAACACACCTTTCTAACATTGAGTTGACCCCGCCCCTTTTTGTCCTCAATACGTCAAGGCACGCACTCTACAAGATGTCGAAAGCGTTCCATAGGGATGCATGTTGACTCCCAATACTTCCCAGAGTTGTCAATTTGACTAGATGTATTTTGGATGGTGGACCATTCTTGATACACACGGGAAACTGTTGAGCATGAAAAACCCAGCAGCGTTGCATTTCTTCACACAAACTGGAGCGCCTGGCACCTACTACCATACCCCCGTTCAAAGGCACTTAAATCTTTTGTCTTGCCCATTCACCCTCTGAATGGCACACATACACAATCCATGTCAACTGTTTCAAGGCGTAATAATCCTTCTTTAACCTGCCTCCTCCCGTTCATCTACACTGATTGTAGTACGCCATTTTCGGGGACCACTTTTGTCTCGTGAGCGTTACTTTCAGAACTACTGGCTAGAAAGTATACAAAAGTACCGGAGAATCTCTTTAAACGCATGGAAGTATTTTGGAGTATTGGAAAATACACTGTGTTTTTAAATACATGCCAAATGTCTTTGAAACACCCTAAATACTATTTGAATCCAGGTCTGGTACTATATATAAGTCACCCTAAATACTATTTGAATCCAGGTCTGGTACTGTCTGTAAGTCACCCTAAATAGTATTTGAATCCAGGTCTGGTACTATATATAAGTCACCCTAAATACTATTTGAACCCAGGTCTGGTACTATATATAAGTCACCCTAAATAGTATTTGAATCCAGGTCTGGTACTATATATAAGTCACCCTAAATAGTATTTGAATCCAGGTCTGGTACTGTCTGTAAGTCACCCTAAATAGTATTTGAATCCAGGTCTGGTACTGTCTGTAAGTCACCCTAAATACTATTTGAACCCAGTTCTGGTACTATATACAAGTCACCCTAAATAGTATTTGAATCCAGGTCTGGTACTGTCTGTAAGTCACCCTAAATAGTATTTGAATCCAGGTCTGGTACTGTCCGTAAGTCACCCTAAATACTATTTGAATCCAGGTCTGGTACTGTCTATAAGTCACCCTAAATACTATTTGAACCCAGGTCTGGTACTGTCTATAAGTCACCCTAAATACTATTTGATCCCAGGTCTGGTACTGTCTATAAGTCACCCTAAATACTATTTGAACCCAGTTCTGGTACTATATACAAGTCACCCTAAATAGTATATGAACCCAGGTCTGGTACTGTCTATAAGTCACCCTAAATAGTATATGAACCCAGGTCTGGTACTGTCTGTAAGTCACCCTAAATAGTATATGAACCCAGGTCTGGTACTGTCTATAAGTCACCCTAAATACTATTTGAACCCAGGTCTGGTACTGTCTATAAGTCACCCTAAATACTATTTGAACCCAGGTCTGGTACTGTCTATAAGTCACCCTAAATACTATTTGAATCCAGGTCTGGTACTGTCTGTAAGTCACCCTAAATAGTATTTGAATCCAGGTCTGGTACTATATATAAGTCACCCTAAATAGTATATGAACCCAGGTCTGGTACTGTCTATAAGTCACCCTAAATAGTATATGAAACCAGGTCTGGTACTGTCCGTAAGTCACCCTAAATACTATTTGAACCCAGGTCTGGTACTGTCTATAAGTCACCCTAAATACTATTTGAACCCAGGTCTGGTACTGTCTATAAGTCACCCTAAATACTATTTGAATCCAGGTCTGGTACTGTCTATAAGTCACCCTAAATACTATTTGAACCCAGGTCTGGTACTGTCTATAAGTCACCCTAAATACTATTTGATCCCAGGTCTGGTACTATATATAAGTCACCCTAAATAGTATTTGAATCCAGGTCTGGTACTGTCTATAAGTCACCCTAAATAGTATTTGAATCCAGGTCTGGTACTGTCTATAAGTCACCCTAAATACTATTTGATCCCAGGTCTGGTACTGTCTATAAGTTACCCTAAATACTATTTGAATCCAGGTCTGGTACTGTCTATAAGTCACCCTAAATACTATTTGAACCCAGGTCTGGTACTGTCTATAAGTCACCCTAAATACTATTTGAACCCAGGTCTGGTACTGTCTGTAAGTCACCCTAAATACTATTTGAACCCAGTTCTGGTACTATATACAAGTCACCCTAAATAGTATATGAACCCAGGTCTGGTCACTTCTGCATTAGCTTGCTTGAAACAAGGCAGTGACGTAGGGCCTAAGCCTGATTATGACATAGCGTGACATAGACCTAAGCCTGATTATGACATAGCGTGACATAGACCTAAGCCTGATTATGACATAGCGTGACATAGACCAAAGCCTGAATGTTAGTGACTTCCGACATAGACCAAAGCCGGACTGTGCAAATGAGCCAGAGCAGAAAGAGAGAGATGTGTGTGTGTGTGTGTGTGTGCAGAGCCTCTGGTCTGAAATCTCATTGGTGTAAATTCCACCCATTTAAGACACAACAGGCTATTATCTGGTTTGTTACAATGTGGGGCAGAATTCCTCAGATAGTCATTCAGACGATCTACGTTCTATTATAACTAACGGCAGAACAAACAAGAGGGATGGTAAATCAGACCGGCTGCACAGCCTATGTAACACTTCCACATCTGGAGAGAAAGGTGACAGAGCTAGAGAGGTGTTTGTCAGACCCTGTGACATCCTGAGAATCAGTCTGTATCGTCCAAGCGGTCTACCAACTTATTAGCCTACAACCTATTATGACCCTCTATGGAAAGACGAGACACTTACGAACACAATGGTGTTCTCCGTTTTGCTCTATGGCCTCCTCAAGTGTCAGGAAATTTGTGTCTCCGTAGCATTCAAACCGTCCGGGCTAGACTCTAATATGACCCCCCCTCTGCGCAACGGTGACTCTCACGAACATGTACTGTGCATGTTTTGCTCTAGGATACTCACAGGCCTCACAAAACTTGTCTGAAGCTCCGCCAGTACCAGTTGAAAAAATGTATGGAAGTACAGTATATATGGGGACAGTTTAATGCCAAAAATGTGGGGGGGGGGGGGGGAATAAGAAAAAAAATATTTCAAAATAAAAATTCCCAATCGTTCTTATCTCTCAGATATAGGAGAGACACTTCAGAACAAACTTCCTTTTGATATTTTTTGGGGGGGACTATCTGTTGTTCCATGCGTTTGAATGGGCTAATAGCAGGAAGACATTCAAGGGGTCTTAAAATAAAAAATGAGCTAAATGATCCTTGGTATGACCTTCTTAAAACAATTCCAAATAGCTTAGTACCTTCTTAAAACAATTCCATATAGCTTTGTAGAACCCCCCTCCCCTGGCTTAGACAGGGCTTAGACTCTGATTGGTTAAATTAAATATTGGGTAAAAAGGCAAACTCGTCGCCATCATTCATTGAATCAGATGCCTCTCATCACAAAACCCACTGATATTGCCAACTACTTCAATGATTTTTTCATTGGCAAGATTAGCTAACTTAGGCATGACATGAAAACAACAAAATCCGAACCTTCAAGACAAGCATTGTAATTTATATTCAGTAAAGTGCATGTGAACGAGGTGAAAAACAATTTGTGCTGTCTATCAACAATGACAAGCCACTTGTTACGTATACACCGGGAGTCAGGAAGCAGGTGCAGAAGGTGAGTTTAAGAATGAATAAATGCAGATAAACAAAACATAAGACGTGTGCAGAATGTGCATTAAAACAATACTACCTAATGACTAATGGCTACTGAGGGCTAAATAAAGGGGGAGTAATCAAGGAAATAATGATGTCCAGGTGTACGTAGTGATGGTGAACAGGTGTACGTAGTGATGGTGAACAGGTGTGCGTAATGATGGTGAACAGGTGTGCGTAATGCTGGTGAACAGGTGTGTGTAATGATGGTGAACAGGTGTAAGTAGTGATGGTGAACAGGTGTGCGTAATGATGGTGAACAGGTGTGCGTAATGATGGTGAACAGGTGTACGTAGTGATGGTGAACAGGTGTGTGTAATGATGGTGAACAGGTGTACGTAGTGATGGTGAACAGGTGTGTGTAATGATGGTGAACAGGTGTGCGTAATGATGGTGAACAGGTGTGCGTAATGCTGGTGAACATGTGTGTGTAATGATGGTGAACAGGTGTACGTAATGATGGGGAACAGGTGTGCGTAATGGTGGTGAACAGGTGTGCGTAATGATGGTGAACGGGTGTACGTAATGACGTTTGACAGGGCCGGTGGTTAGTAGACCAGCGACGTCGAGCACCGGAGGGAAGGAGGAGGAGTAGGCATGACACCACTCCTATTAGCCACCTCTTCAAACTAAGCCTACAGGGAAAGTGTGTGCCCTCAGGCCTGGAGGGAAGCAAAAGTAATTCCACTACCTAAGAACAGCAAAGCACCCTTTACTGGCTCAAACAGCCAACCAATCAGCCTGTTACCAACATTTTTGGACAAAATTGTGTTTGTCCAGATACAATGCTATTTCACGATAAACAAATTAAAAAACAGACTTTCAGCACGCTTATAGTGAAGGGTATTCAACATGTACTGTGCTTTACACAAATTACTGATGATTGGCTGAGAGAAGATTGTAAGAGTACTGTTTTGTTAGAATTCAGTGCAACTTTTGACATTAACAATCAAAATCTGCTGCTGGACAAACATTTGTGTAATGGCTTTACAGCTCATGTTATATTGTGGAATGAGAGTTACCTGTCTTAACAGAACACAGAGGGTGTTCTTTAATGGAAGCATCTCCAACATAATCCAGGTAGAGTCAGGCATTCCCCAGGGCAGCTATCTAGGCCCCTTTCTTCTTTAAAATCTTAACTAAATGTCATGCCACTGACACTGACTAAAGCCTGTGTGTCTATGTATGCTGATGACTCAACACGATACACATCAGCTACCACAGCAATTGAAATCACTGCAAACCCTTAACAAAGAGTTGCAGTCAGTTTCAGAATGGTGTCAAGAAATAAGCTAGTCCTAAATATTTAAAAAACTAAAACCACTGTGTTTGGGACAAATTGTTAACTAAACCCTAAACCTCAACTAAATCTTGTAATGAATGATGTGGCAATTGAGCAAGTTGAGGAGACTAAACTACTTGGAGTAACCCTGGATTGTAAACTGTCATGGTCAAACATACAGATGCAATGGTAGCTAAGATAGGGAGAGGTCTGGCCGTAATAAAGTGCTGCTCTGTTTTCTTGACACTGCTATCAACAAAACAAGCCCTACAGGCCCTAGTTTTGTCGTACCTGGACTACTGTCCAGTCATATGGTCAAGTGCCACAAAGAGGGACATAGGCTAATTACAATTGGCCCAGAACAGAGCAGCACAGTTTACCCTTCAATGTACACAGAGAGCTAACATTAATAATATGCATGTCAATCTCTCCTGGCTCAAAGTAGAGGAGAGATTGACTTCATCACTACTGTTGACATGTTGAAAGCTGTCTGTCTAAACTACTGGCACACAGCTCAGACACTCATGAATAACCCACAAGACATGTCACCAGAGGTCTCTTCACAGTCCCCAAGGCCAGAACAGACTACGGGAAACACATAGTGCTACATAGGGCCTTGACAACATGGAACTCCACTCCACATGATGTAACTCAGTCAAGCAGTACAATCAGATTTAAAGAAAAATATAAAACTAGACCTTATGTAACAGCGTGGACTGTGGAGACACACACACACTTTACACACAGGTACCTATGGATTATGTATTGTAGATGTAGTGTGTAATAATGTGTTGTGAAGTGTAATGTTTTCACTGTTTTAAGTGTATGTAAATTGACTGCACACACACACACACACACACACACACTTTACACATACACACACTTTACACACACACGCACACACACACACTGTGTTCCCTCCAGTCCAGACGTGCTAAGGTATTTTAAGCAGCGAAGAGCAAGGGGATAGATGGGATTAGAATTTAACTTTCCACAACGCTAACTTGGCTACTTCCCTGGTGTTACATACATACTAGAGGTCGACCGATTATGATTTTTCAACGCCGATACAGATACCGATTATTGGAGGACCAAAAAAAGTCGATACCGATTAATCAAACAATTTTTTTATTTATTTGTAATAATGACAATTACAACAATACTGAATGAACACTTATTTGAACTTAATATGATACATCAATAAAATCAATTTAGCCTCAAATAAATAATGAAACATGTTCAATTTGGTTTAAATAATGCAAAAACAGTGTTGGAGAAGAAAGTAAAAGTGCAATATGTGCCATGTAAGAAAGCTAACGTTTAAGTTCCTTGCTCAGAACATGAGAACATATGAAAGCTTTGACTATTGGATGTTCTTATAGGCACTTTAGTATTGCCAGTGTAACAGTATAGCTTCCGTCCCTCTCCTACCTCCTACCTGGGCTCGAACCAGGAACAAATCGACAACAGCCACCCTCGAAGCAGCGTTACCCATGCAGAGCAAGGGGAACAACTACTCCAAGTCTCAGAGCAAGTGACGTTTGAAACGCTATTAGCGCACACCCTGCTAACTAGCTAGCCATTTCTCATCGGTTACACCAGCCTCATCTCGGGAGTTGATAGGCTTGAAGTCATAAACAGCGCAATGCTTGAAGCCTTGTGAAGAGCTGCTGGCAAAACGCACGAAAGTGCTGTTTGAATGAATGCTTACGAGCCTGCTGGTGCCTACCATCGCTCAGTCAGACTGCTCTATCAAATCATAGACTTAATAACATAATAACACACAGAAATACGAGCCTTAGGTCATTAAAATGGTCGAATCCGGAAACGATCATTTCGAAAACAAAACGTTTATTCTTTCAGTGAAATAAGGA
Source organism: Oncorhynchus clarkii lewisi (assembly GCF_045791955.1). Lineage (NCBI taxonomy): Eukaryota > Metazoa > Chordata > Actinopteri > Salmoniformes > Salmonidae > Oncorhynchus > Oncorhynchus clarkii. The sequence continues at coordinate 6,803,967 of NC_092162.1, read as the reverse complement.
ACCGTTCCGTATTTTATCTAACGGGTGGCATCCCTAAGTCTAAATATTCCTGTTACATTGTACAACCTTCAATGTTATAATTATGTACAAATCTGGAAAATTAATGACGGCCTTTGTTAGGAATAAATGGACTTCACACAGTTCGCAACGAGCCAGGCGACCCAAACTGCTGCATATACCCTGACAGCTCGCACGGAACGCAAGAGAAGTGACACAATTTCCCAAGTTATAAGAAATTCATGTTAGCAGGCAATATTAACTAAATATGCAAGTTTAAAAATATATACTTGTGTATTGATTTTAAAGAAAGGCATTGATGTTTATGGTTAGGTACATTGGTGCAACGACAGTGCTTTTTTCGCAAATGCGCTTGTTAGGCACCGCATCCATTATATGCAACGCAGGACACGCTAGATAAACTAGTAATATCATCAACCATGTGTAGTTAACTAGTGATTATGTTAAGATTGATTATTTTTTATAAGATAAGTTAAATGCTAGCTAACAACTTACCTTGGCTTCTTGCAGCCCTCGCGTAACAGGTAGTCAGCCTGCCACGCAGGCTCCTCGTGGAGTGCAATGTAAGGCAGGTGGTTAGAGCGTTGGACTAGTAACTGGAAGATTGCAAAAACAAATCCCCGAGCTGACAAGGTAAAAATCTGTTGTTCTGCCCCTGAACAAGGCAGTTAACCCACCGTTCCTAGGCCGTCCTTGAAAATAAGAATGTGTTCTTAACTGACTTGCCTAGTTAAATAAAAGGTGTAAATTAAAATAAATAAATAAATAATTCAATAAAGTAAAATCAAAATTGGAAAATCGGTGTCCAAAAATACCGATTAACGATTGTTATGAAAACTTGAAATCGTCCCTAATTAATTGGCCGACCTCTAATACATACATACATACATACATTACACTTTGTCATAGGGACAGCATCAATCCCATTCGAAAGACGTGGCAACGCATGCAACTAGGCCTGTTTTCAAAATAAAGGTTTACATCTGTTAATGAAAGAGAGCTGTTTTTTAGGATGTATAGAATTATGTGGAATACTAGTTTAGCCAGAGGAGGTAAGGTCAGTCTCATTCCAAGACGTGGCAACACATGATGTAACTATTTTCTAAATAAAGGTCTGTTTATAAAAATGCTCTGGGCGTATGTAGCCCACACTGGTCAAATAAATGCAGGTTGAGTGAGGTAAGGATTTAGGCCTACAGGAAAGGAGATTGGGAGTGTTTAGGATTATAGAGTTACTAAGTTTAGGCCTCAGGTCAACTGTCTAGCGTTTGGTTGCTTCAGAAGTAACACATCTTCTGTGTCAGAAATAATGCGGCTGGTTGTGTCAGAAATAACACGGCTGGTTGTGTCAGAAATAACGAGGCTGGTTGTGTCAGAAATAACGAGGCTGGTTGTGTCAGAAATAACACGGCTGGTTGTGTCAGAAATAACACGGCTGGTTGTGTCAGAAATAACACGGCTGGTTGTGTCAGAAATAACACGGCTGGTTGTGTCAGAAATAACACGGCTGGTTGTGTACGAAATAACGAGGCTGGTTGTGTCAGAAGTAACACCTCTTCTGTGTCAGAATTTTTAAAATTACCTTTATTTAACTAGGCAAGTCAGTTAAGAACAAATTCTTATTTTCAATGACGGCCTAGGAACAGTGGTTTAACTGCCTTGTTCAGGGGCAGAACGACAGATTTGTACCTTGTCAGCTCGGGGATTCAATCTAGCAACCTTTCAGTTACTAGTCCAACACTCTGACCACTAGGCTACGCAGTTGGTTGTGTCAGAAATAACATGGCTGGTTGTTTTGTTTTTCCTCTCATCAATAAACAAGTTGTGTTAATTAAGCTCATATCTTAATATGCCGCTTAAAATGTAAATTAAGCCTCTCAGAGGGTAGAGTTATGGAGAGGGGGACAGAGAAAGAGGCAGCTGGAGAGAGAGCGAGAGAGGGATTGATAGAGCGAGAGAGCGATCGAGACAGAGAAAGAGAGAGAGCCACCGACTGTGTTTTCTCATCAATAATGTATGTTTCATTCAGAATCAATTAGCACACAGCACAAAACACACATTTTTTTCATGATTAACAATCTGGCAACACTGTTGGTTCAGCTGATGGATCTCTACAGTAAACAACGCCTAGCTAATTAGAAGAGATACCTATCTGGATAAAGGGAACCCCTAGGGAGAGGATGTGTGTCTGGTCTAACTCTCCTTGTTATTTCTATTCCGGTCCAAACAAGCAGGAGTCGTGTCGTCCAAATCACAATCAGGCCTTCAAAACGAACGCCAAAATAATCTCCCGTTTTGACCGTATCTCATAATAGTATTGTATATTACACATGCCAATTATAAGATAATATTGTAAGTAGATGCAGGGCCAACTTCCATATATAATTGGCACCATTAACACTCACCATCTGGCCTGACACCAGACATGACATACATCAAAGGTCTGTGCAGTACACACGGGAAATGTATTTACACAGATGATATGTTAGACTAACTAATGCAGAGAGCATGTATATTGATTAGACTGACTTTTCAAGCACTTCTTTGGGCGGGTTGGAGGTTGAAACTAAGTCTGCGATTACACAGGCAGCCCAATTCTGATATTATGTCCAAATATTGGCAAAAAAAAAAAACTGATCTGTTTGGTAAAAAGACCAGTTAGTTGAAGATGATCAGAGTTGGGCTGCCTGTCGGCCGTGGGTTCGATTCCCGCCGGGGTCGCCACACTAAAATGTATGCATGGACTACCGTTGGATCAAAGCGTTTTGGTGAGACTATTTTGGTTTAAGCGTCTGCTAAATAGCACCATTCTTTCTTTACTATAATGACTCATTTGATTACAACTAACCTGCTTGATTTGTTTTAACAGAATAGTTACCATTTGCCATCTTTGAGGCTATTATTTTGGCCCTCTTGTCTCAATGAACTGTCTGTAGCAGCACCAGTCAGAACATGATTCCTGGCTGCTACCACATGAATGGAAGAGAGCTAGAGAAACACTATGTGGACGGATTACGTGCTAATCTGAAAATAATAATCTAAATATCAGCAGGCTAAATACTCTCACTAGCTAATCCTCTCGTGTGTGTGTGTGTGTGTGTGTGTATGTGTGTGTGTGGGTGGGTGTTTAGGGCAGGGTGTCAAACTATACTCCTGAAGAAAGGTTGTAAACCAGCTGACTTTCCTCCTTCCATTGGATGCTTCTGTCAGAGTTGGTGGATGGTGTGGATTTGGTAGGGTTTGGGTGGGTGGTCAAGAGGGAATTGGTATGTATTAAGAATAAACTGCCTGAGTGTAAAGTCCAAGTCTGAGGCACAGAGGTGAGAAAGCCTACACGAGGCACCGTGACTGTAAAAGCTAGCTCTATATGGTATATACTGGCTTATGTTTGGCCAGACTGTGAAAAAGTTGAGATGCAGGATTGATTGATTGATTGGTTGCCCGTTGGACTGTTTGAAACCTTTTAGGCAGGAGGTCTTCAAAGCTCATTGAAAAAAAAAAATCACATTTCCAAGAACGGGTGGTGTATACACCTTTCATTGGGCTACCTGGACTCAAGAGATCTGCGTTTACACCCGGAAGCTCAATTCTGATCTTTTGCCCAATTAGTGGCTAAAGATCTGATCTGATTGGTCAAAATATCAATTAAAGTGACTGAAGAGCTGATCTGATGGACCAATTAAGTGGCAAAATGTCAGAATTAGGCTGCCCGTGTAAATGCAACCTTAGCTCCTTGTTCTAGAACCCATTCAATGCACAGTTATCATACTATAGCCAAGATTTGTCCAGAGGTGCATGTTTCATTAGCTCACCTGGACTCATGAGATCATATAGGCCTGTTCACAATTGTATTAGCTCCTTGCGCTAAGAAGCAATGCAACAGTTATGCTAATAAATCCTGTGTGAGTGGGCAGACATGCACTGACAGGCACCACACAGGGAGCGTCTCCAGGCAGCCAGGCAGGATGAATCATGACTTGTGCTGGTAATTAGCCACGTCTTTTATCTCTTAGTTTAGTGCTACCCGGCTAGCGCTCAGTCGATATGTATGTATGTGGGTGGTGCTCGATTGCTAGGCAGCATACGGTCCCTGTATCAGGTCATTCATGCTTAAGCAAGTGCCGCCGTCCTCCTTGCACCCCACCTCAGTCACTCACAACCCAAAGTAGCCTAGCCGTGTAGCCTCCATCGATGGGGTAGCCTGTTGGCTAGCCTAAAATGATCTACACTATATATACAAAAGTATGAGGACACCCTTCCAAATTAGTGGATTCGGCTATTTCAGCCACGCCCGTTGCTGACAGGTGTATAAAATTGAGCACACAGCCATGCAATCTCCATAGACAAACTTTGGCCACAGAATGGGCTTACTGAAGAGCTCAGTGACTTTCAATGTGGCAACAAGTCAGTTCATCAAACTCTGCCCTACTAGAGCTGCCCCGGTCAACTGTAAGGGCTGTTATTGTGAAGTGGAAACATCTAGGAGCAACAACGGCTCAGCCGCGAAGTGGTAGGCCACACATGCTCACAGAATGGGACCACTGAGTACTGAAGCGCGTAGAGCGTAAAAATCACCTGTCCTCGGTTGCAACACTCACTACCGAGTTCCAAACTGACCCTGGAAGCAACGTCAGCATAAGAACTGTTCGTCTGGAGCATCATGAAATGGGTTTCCATGGCCGAGCAGCCGCACACAAGTCTAAGATCACCATGCGCAATGCTAAGCGTCGGCTGGAGTGGCGTAAAGATCACCGCCATTGGACTCTGGAGCAGTGGAAAGGCGTTCTCTGGAGTGATGAATCACGCTTCACCATCTGGCAGTCCAACGGACAAATCTGGGTTTGACGGATGCTAGGAGAACGCTACCTGCCCCAATGCATAGTGCCAACTGTAAAGTTTTATGGAGGAGGAATAATGGTCTGGGGCTGTTTTTCATGGTTTGGGCCCCTTTGTTCCAGTGAAGGGAAATCTTAATGTTACAGCATACAATGACATTCTAGATGATTCTGTGTTTCCAACTCTGTGGCAACAGTTTGAGGAAAGCCCTTTCCTGTTTCAGCTTGACAATGTCACCGTGCACAAAGCGAGGTCCATACAGAAAGGGTTTGTTGAGATCTGTGTGGAAGAACTTGACTGGCCTGCACAGAGCCCTGACCTCAACCCCATCAAACACCTTTGGGATGAATTTGAACAGAGACTGCGAGCCAGACCTTATCGCCCAACATCAGTGCCCGACCTCACTAATGCTCGAGGCTGAATGGAAGCAAGTCCCCTCAGCAATGTTCCAACATCTAGTGGAAAGCCTTTACCAGAAGAGTGGAGACTGTTATAGCAGCAAAGGGGGGGACCAACAACATATTAATGCCCATGGTTTTGGAATGAGATGTTGGACGAGCAGGTGTCCATGTTGTGCTGCTGCCATGTTGTTGTCATGTTGTGTTGCTACCGTGCTGTGTTGTCGTGTGTTACTGCCATGCTATGCTGTTGTTTTAGGTCTCTCCTTTTGTCGTGTTGTCTCTCTTGTCAAGATGTGTCTTTCGTCCTATATTTTTATTTTTCATCCCAGCCCCCGTTCCCGCAGGCCTTTTTTCCTTTTGAAAGGCCGTCATTGTAAATAAGAATGTGTTTCTTAGTTAAATAAAGATTAAATAAAGTTGCTAGAGATCGAGAGCGCGACAGTAGCTGCCTTGTAATCTTGATCAGAACTAAGTCACACTGTAGCGAGACGAAATGAAAGGGGGTTATTGAGTGTTGCAACACCAAGGCTACATGCTTCGGTCTTTTCTCATCCCCCCTCCTTGATTTGTTTATGTCTAGTCCTGCCTGCTAAATGCAACGTACACACCATGTAATCTTATTTATAAAGCAGATTACAGCAAATTAGGGTAGGCTACAGATCGGTCAAGATAGCCACTCACTCACGGTCAGGGGAAACAACATGAAAGCAGAACATGTAAATCTCCTAGTGTCGCACAATATGGTTTTTCCCCCAACATGTTATGATAGAGAGTGTTGACTTGTATCTACTTTAGGATAACAACATATCGCAGGATTTACAGCGTAGACAGGGTTAGGACTGGGAAGGGCATATCTCGGCCATTGCACTGCCCAATAAACAGAGGCGAAATTGGCACGGAAAGCGTTTCCTCTTCCCTTGCGAGGGAGGGCGGTATGGTTTCGTCTCACTCTGCGACACATATAACACGGTAATAACACAACAAACTGTCAAAAAACCGTAGACTATAGTCCCTCTACCTGCAGACATTTGACCATATTTACTGTGGCGTTTCTCTGTCGTTTGGTGGGTAACAATAAGAGTCGCGGCCGTTTGCTTACCATTTTGCCGGTTGGATGATGAAATAGGTTGACCCGGAGATGTGAACGAAAAGAAAAAAAACGATATAAACTGGGGGTCTCGCTATTACAAAACACGGCGCTCGTGATATTCAGGTTGTTTACTTTTTTAACCAGATCCTCTTTTACAGTTGGTTTCACCGCAGTGGCACAGGGAAACCCGCAGGGCGGGTCAGTAACGAGGAGGAGGAGGGACAAGGTAGGTGTGGAGGGGGGTGAGAGGAGCCAGCATGCAGCCTGCATTTCTAAATAAAAGTCCATATGTTTTAAAGGGAAAGTTCAACATTACTTATTTGTTTCCTTACTTTAGAGCAGTATATGGACAAGGAAAGACTGCAATTCATGCTTTGGGTCTAGCCACTGCCAGTCTTCCAATGTAGCCTACCCCAAATAGAAAAAGAGAGTGGGTTCTGCCAATGTTCAAGGGCACATCCCTTCAGTGCTATGTGAAACAGATCACTTTTATTTTGAAGATCTCAGCACATCCTCAACGCCATGTTGTGGATTAATGTTGCGTTCATAACACGTGGGAAACTCGTAAACTCGTAAAATACTTGATTTACAGTACATCCGGGGAACTCAGGTCTATTTTTTTCTCATCCAATGTCTGTTTGCACAAGTGCACCACTCAGTGGTGGAAACTGTGCAGTGCATGCAGGAATATCCCCATTGTCCAGACCTACTGTTGGGCTACCGCTATGTTTTGACAGGAGCCATAAGGGCCCTGTGGAGGTCGTGTCCAGTCCCCCCCCATCCCTTTCGTTAGGGACAGGGGGTCCTATGGGCTTTATCATCCAGCATTGACCCCTAAAGTTCTCACATATCCTCGTGAGTGGCACAGTGATCTAAGGCACTGCATCTCAGTGCAAGAGGCATCACTACAGTCCCTGGTTCGAATCCAGGCTGTATCACATCCGGCTGTAATTGGGAGGCCACGGTAGGCCGTCATTGTATTGGGGTGGTAGGGTAGACTAGTGGTTAGAGCGTTGGACTAGGAACCGGAAGGTTGCAAGTTCAAACCCCCGAGCTGTTCCTAGGCCGTCATTGAAAATAAGAATTTGTTCTTAACTGACTTGCCTGGTTAAATAAAGATAAATATGTTCTTACTTGACTTGCCTAGTTAAATAGATGTTAAAAATACAAATCCTGCCTAATCTCCCATAGCCAACAGTAAAGCTGATGTAAAGTGTCTAACATAACACACTGTGTATAATATCAGCCATTTAACCCCAAAAAACATACAGTCACGCAGTTTGTAAATGTATTTAACCAGGCAAGTAAGAAAAATAAGAACAAATTATTATTTACAATGACGGCCTACGGATTAACTGCCTTATTCAGGGGCAGAAAGACAGATTTTTATCTCGTCAGCTCGGGGATTTGATCTAACAACCTTTCGGTTACTGGCCCAACGCGCTAACCACCAGGCTTCCTGCCGTCCCTACACTCTAACCACTAGGCTACCTGCCGTCCCTACACTCTAACCACTAGGCTACCTGCCGTCCCTACGCTCTAACCACTAGGCTACCTGCCGTCCCTACGCTCTAACCACTAGGCTACCTGCCGTCCCTACACTCTAACCACTAGGCTACCTGCCGTCCCTACGCTCTAACCACTAGGCTACCTGCCGTCCCTACACTCTAACCACTAGGCTACCTGCCGCCCCTACACTCTAACCACTAGGCTACCTGCCGCCCTTACACTCTAACCACTAGGCTACCTGCCGCCCCTACACTCTAACCACTAGGTTACCTGCCGTCCCTACACTCTAACCACTAGGCTACCTACCGTCAATACACTCTAACCACTAGGCTACCTGCCGTCCCTACACTCTAACCACTAGGCTACCTGCCGTCCTTACACTCTAACCACTAGGCTACCTGCCGCCCCTACACTCTAACCACTAGGCTACCTGCCGCCCCTACACTCTAACCACTAGGCTACCTGCCGCCCCTACACTCTAACCACTAGCCTGCCGCATGTATTCTTTGTATGGGTGGTCCCAGCAGTGTTGCAAGCCACAGAGGACCACAACATTATTAATCAACCTACTTAAAGAGTGCATTTTCATGCAAGATTCATCACAGCAGAATGTTTTCATGCCTCATTTCCAAGGCATGCAAGTCCCCGACGTCATACCAGAATGCTACGGATGGATACATAGCACGCTTCTTTCATGTTTTCTTAGACTGTAAAACCTAAGAAGATTTTGTTTAAATTTTTTAAATAAAAAATAAGATGCAACTGACCCAAAACCACAATTAACTGGGTTGAACTTTACTATATTCTAGGGTATAGAAATGTCCAGGTATTAAGAAATTACATGGAAAAGTAGTAATTACATAGTAATAACCTAAGACTTACTTGTTGTTTCCTAGCATTCAAATTACAAAAAAAAAAACACACACAAATGTCTTCCCAAATATATTTACTATATTTACAAATACCTCCACAAAATGTTAAAACAACCATGAATAAGATTAACAACATATCCACAATCTAATAAAGATGTCGTAACATTGCACAGTGCTCTGATAATTAAACAACATTTTGTTGCATTTTCACTACATATCTCATAGTAAGTTATATTGTTTAAAAAAATATATATATGCAGAACAACAAAATAAATTCAACATTGCAACAATTTCAAAGATTTTACTGAGTTACAGTTTGGCCCAAATTTATCTCACACTTTACATTTACGTTGCGTATATATTGTTGTTCAGTATTGATAGTGTTTTCCCAACTAATATAATAAAACTTTTAATTTGACAAAAATAAAGAGAGATATAAGATACACAAGTGCTGGCTAACAACTTGTTACAGAAATATGATATTCTGAGGATCGATTTTTGATTAGTCAAAATCAGCCCAATTCAAAAATAAGTTAATTTTAATGATTTAATTAGTGAAAATATTTAGTAAAATCTTCTAAATGTAAACACTCACTTCTACAGATGTCCTATACTACTTGTACTCTGTCAACACATGGGAAAACGACACATGGGACAACATTTTAATTGAACAAAAAAAGCTAAAACAATTTTTAAATAAATAAATAAAAACACAGACTGCTCATTACAGTACTATAACACACGCAACATCTGCACATACAGTGTACATATTAACACACTGCCTTCATGCATACGCATAGATACACACACACACACACACACACACACACACACACACACACACACACACACACACACACACACTCACACACTGCCTTCATACATATAAATAGATATCACACACACACACACACACACACACACACACACACTGCCTTCATACATATAAATAGATCACACACACACTCACACACTGCCTTCATACATATAAATAGATATCACACACACACACACACACACACACACACACACACACACACACACACACACACACACACACACACACACACACACACACACACACACACACACACACACACACACACACACACACACACACACACACACACACACACACTGCCTTCATACATATAAATAGATCACACACACACTCACACACTGCCTTCATACATATAAATAGATATCACACACACACACACACACACACACACACACACACACTGCCTTCATACATATAAATAGATATCACACACACACACACACACACACACACACGCACACACACACACACACACTGCCTTCATACATATAAATAGATCACACACACACTCACACACTGCCTTCATACATATAAATAGATATCACACACACACACACACACACACACACTGCCTTCATACATATAAATAGATAACACACACACAAGCCCTCCATGGAACAGAATACACCTGAGGGTGAACATTATGCCACAACAGACTCTGAGGAAAAGATGTTTGGGTTGACAGTTTCACGAGTAGTCAACAAATGATCCACTTTGAGGGGTTTACAGGCTGGCTACAGCTGAAACACACAGCAGCTGATTGTCATCCATCTCTCATTTCAGTGACATCAGGGTCGTGTTCATTAGGGCACACCGTAGCAAAACATTTTGCAACGGAAAACTGTAACAGGTATTTTTGGTTAATTTCGGGTGAGGCGTTTTCCTTTCTGTTTTCCATGAGTTTGCCTACAACTCCAGTACCTGCGGAAAGCACCTGGATGTGCGTATGTTCTTCAGCTTTTGTAATTTCAGGTAGTACCGCCCAGTTTCACTACGTTAACTTCCGTTTTGGTGCCTAATGAACACAACCCTGATGCTGTCTGTGTTGGTTGGTCCATCAGACGAACAGCTCCTTGTTGACCCACATCAGGCTGCGCGTCTCGTTGGGCTTGCACTCGTACTCGATGCTGTTGAAACTGTTGCCCCCCTGGCAGTGGTCCCTCTTCTTGTAGTTGTAGTACTTTACCTGCCACACCACTTCAAAAGAGCCCACCTCTGGGAACTGAGAGGGGAAATATTTAGGTCTGTCAGAGTGAATCAGTTAACTCAAGTTAACGTTTTGTCATTTTAAGTGCACACATTTGTTTTTCTTTGCGATTGTCTGAAAGAGCTCAAAATACACTGAAAACATCCCAAAATACATCATCTATACAGCTATACAAAAATATAAAAAATGCGATGTCAAAACAAGTTGACATTGAGGTTAAAGAAGGTGTGACAGCCCTAAAAACACAATACATTTACATGTTAGTCATTTAGTACATTCATCTTAAGGTAACTAGGTGAGAGAACCACTTGTCACAGTCACAGTTAGTACATTTCTACTCAATAAAGTAGCTAGCTATAAGCAAAGTCATGTCTAGTAAGAAAAGACAAATAATAATAATAATAATAATAAACAGACACTGCTTCAGAGCTTTCCTCATAATTTGCATCATGAACAGTTGACGCCTGATAATGAATATCCTACATGTGTAATGGGCTATCGGGATTGTTGTGAATGTGTTCGTATGGATCATGCATAGCCTGGTTTCCAGATCTGTTTGTGCTGTCTTGCCCCAACACCTATGGTCATGGCATGACGACGCACATAGGAGTTGGCTATACCACACAAACAGATCTGGGACCAGGCTATATGATACAGAAATTAAACAGATCTGGGACCAGGCTATATGATACAGATATTAAACAGATCTGGGACCAGGCTATATGATACAGATCTGGGACCAGGCTATATGATACAGACATTAAACAGATCTAGGACCAGGCTATATGATACAGATATCAAACAGATCTGGGACCAGGCTATATGATGTAGATATCAAACAGATCTGGATCCAGGCTATATGATACAGACATTAAACAGATCTGGGACCAGGCTATGTGATACAGATCTGGGACCAGGCTATATGATACAGGTCTGGGACCAGGCTATATGATACAGGTCTGGGACCAGGCTATATGATACAGGTCTGGGACCAGGCTATATGATACAGATATCAAACAGATCTGGGACCAGGCCATATGATACAGACATTAAACAGATCTGGGACCAGGCTATATGATACAGATATCAAACAGATCTGGGACCAGGCTATATGATACAGAACTGGGACCAGGCTATATGATGTAGATATACAGAAATGAAGTCTCAAATAGCCACCTGCCCCTTTTAATAGGCGGGCAACGGCCCACATTTCAGCAAATCAACGCCGGGTTTCAAATGAACGCAGGGTCTAAATGAATTGTTTACGGGGTCAGCATTAATTATCATGAATTGTTTTGCCAGGTTTAATTTGTAACGTTAAATCATACAGTAATGACTCTAAAAAACGATGTCAATCATCCATTTTTATCACCAGTTAGAAACTGCTAGCCATTGGCTGTTAAGAATGCTGGCAAGCAAAAAAAACTGTCAACAACTTCGGGAGTACAGACCCCAACCAATCGTCCGATCGCCCTCTACTAACAAATGTAATAACAGTCAAAGAGGATAACTATTTTTTTTACTAGAGGCATATTTTTTAATAATTTTTGTAATGTTTTATGTAGGTCGTTTTTAATTTTATTTTTTTACAATAAACAAAAACATACATAAACAATGGACAACTTGTCATGGAAATAATTACATTTCCTATTACCATGTCAATTACGGTTTCTATGCATTTAGATTTCCACGTGGGCCAATTTATCGGTGGAATCTGAAAAGCTAAATTACCCATTGTTCCTCTTTAGTGCATTTAACAATATATCGCAAGTAAAAGCCTTGGGTGGCGAGTTGACACAATTCCAAATCTGTAAGGTTAAAACCACCCTCAGATTTAGAGACATATTTCCAATTTATTCTATGAATTGTATTTGCCCATATGAAGTCTGTTATGGCCGAATATACTTTTTTAAAGAATTTCTTCGCTGAGGTAATTGGTATTACCGAAAATAAATGGGCCATGCCATTCTAAATGGGAGCCATGCCATTCTAAAGAGGTTTATTCTACCTGTAAGATTTATGGGGAGATTGTTCCATTTAATTAGGTCTGCTTTCATATTGTTGAGTAATGGGATAAAGTCATCTTTATATATTTGTTTGTTGTCACTTATTAAGCATCCTAAGTATTTAATATTTGTTGTGGTCCACTTAAAGGATTGCTGTGGATCATGAGTTATTCTTTTTCCCATTGCCATTGTTTTGTTTTTTCCCACGTTCATTTTATATCCTGCGATTGTAGAGTATTCCGAAAATATTTTTAATAAGGTGGACATTGCCTTTTCAATATTAGTTTATTATATCAGGATATCGTCTGCAAATACGTTTATTTTATATTCGTGTTTACCAATACTGATACAGTGCCTTGCGAAAGTATTCGGCCCCCTTGAACTTTGCGACCTTTTGCCACATTTCAGGCTTCAAACATAAAGATATAAAACTGTATTTTTTTGTGAAGAATCAACAACAAGTGGGACACAATCATGAAGTGGAACAACATTTATTGGATATTTCAAACTTCTTTAACAAATCAAAAACTGAAATTGGGCGTGCAAAATTATTCAGCCCCCTTAAGTTAATACTTTGTAGCGCCACCTTTTGCCTGGGATTACAGCTGTAAGTCGCTTGGGGTATGTCTCTATCAGTTTTGCACATCGAGAGACTGACATTTTTTCCCATTCCTCCTTGCAAAACAGCTCGAGCTCAGTGAGGTTGGATGGAGATCATTTGTGAACAGCAGTTTTCAGTTATTTCCACAGATTCTCGATTGGATTCAGGTCTGGACTTTGACTTGGCCATTCTAACACCTGGATATGTTTATTTTTGAACCATTCCATTGTAGATTTTGCTTTATGTTTTGGATCATTGTCTTGTTGGAAGACAAATCTCTGTCCCAGTCTCCGGTCTTTTGCAGACTCCATCAGGTTTTCTTCCAGAATGGTCCTGTATTTGGCTCCATCCATCTTCCCATCAATTTTAACCATCTTCCCTGTCCCTGCTGAAGAAAAGCAGGCCCAAACTATGATGCTGCCACCACCATGTTTGACAGTGGGGATGGTGTGTTCAGCTGTGTTGCTTTTACGCCAAACATAACGTTTTGCATTGTTGCCAAAAAGTTCAATTTTGGTTTCATCTGACCAGAGCACCTTCTTCCACATGTTTGGTGTGTCTCCCAGTTGGCTTGTGGCAAACTTTAAACAACACTTTTTATGGATATCTTTAAGAAATGGCTTTCTTCTTGCCACTCTTCCATAAAGGCCAGATTTGTGCAATATACGACTGATTGTTGTCTTATGGACAGAGTCTCCCACCTCAGCTGTAGATCTCTGCAGTTCATCCAGAGTGATCATGGGCCTCTTGGCTGCATCTCTGATCAGTCTTCTCCTTGTATGAGCTGAAAGTTTAGAGGGACGGCCAGGTCTTGGTAGATTTGCAGTGGTCTGATACTCCTTCCATTTCAATATTATCGCTTGCACAGTGCTCCTTGGGATGTTTAAAGCTTGGGAAATCTTTTTGTATCCAAATCCGGCTTTAAACTTCTTCACAACAGTATATCGGACCTGCCTGGTGTGTTCCTTGTTCTTCATGATGCTCTCTGCGCTTTTAACGGACCTCTGAGACTATCACAGTGCAGGTGCATTTATACGGAGACTTGATTACACACAGGTGGATTGTATTTATCATCATTAGTCATTTAGGTCAACATTGGATCATTCAGAGATCCTCACTGAACTTCTGGAGAGAGTTTGCTGCACTGAAAGTAAAGGGGCTGAATAATTTTGCACGCCCAATTTTTCAGTTTTTGATTTGTTAAAAAAGTTTGAAATATCCAATAAATGTCGTTCCACTTCATGATTGTGTCCCACTTGTTGTTGATTCTTCACAAAAAAATACAGTTTTATATCTTTATGTTTGAAGCCTGAAATGTGGCAAAAGGTCGCAAAGTTCAAGGGGGCCGAATACTTTCGCAAGGCACTGTACCTGTTACGTTTGGGTCCTGTCTATTTCTTTCTGCTAGTGGTTCAATTGCCAATGCAAACAGGAGGGGGGAGAGATGACATCCTTGTCTCGTGCCCTTTTCTAAAGCTATTTCACTGGATAGTGTATTGTTTGTGTATATTTTTGATTTAGGATATTTATATATTATTTTTATAAAATGTATTATTTCAGCTGGAAAGTTAAATGCTTCCAAAGATAAATAAAAAAGGCCACTCAAGCCGGTCGATAGCCTTTTCAGCATCAGCAGCAATTATTGATAAATCTACCATCTTGTACTTTAGCGTATTGTATTACACTGAAACATGTTTTTGTATGTAAGTGTCTATTTTAAATAAACCTTGTTTGATTATAATGTAACATGACTGGTAAGACTTTTACCATTCTGTTGCTTATGGGTTTTGTTATTTTATTGTCGCAATTGACTAAACCTATGGGTCTGTAAAAAAAAGAGGTAAGTCTTTTGTCATTGGGAATAATAATCTCCAGATGTCCTGGAAAATATTTGTAGAGATTATATTGTTCAGTCTCTTTGGAGGCTCCCTGAATTTCCCTTTTTTTATTGCTATGTCTGACCAATTTGCTAAATGCTTGATTTAGGTCACCAGCTAAAAAAAAAAAATATTGTCTGGGTTTGATCTAATATAGCTTGAATTATATCTAAAAAACAAACAAGGTTTACCCCTGTGGGGGATATACAATGGAGTCAATGTGTTTTTTTATCCCTATTTAAGGAACAATCAAAAAATGTGAACATGTCCTTCTTGGTCCGTGTGCTGGGATATAAGGGGAAAGGGTGTGTTCTTATTTATCAGGACGCCTACACCTCTGCTGTTACTACAGTAGGTGGCAGCAGAGGCCTCTCCAACCCAGTTCCTCTTTAAATATTCTATTTCTCCTTTTTTTGAAGTGTAGCTCTTGCGGGAAAACCACATCTGCTGGCAATCTAATTAAATGTTTATAAACCTGATGCAGACTTATGTCTTATGAGGGCGGTGGACATCCCATGGATAATGGAAGGGTCATGGTATGAATACATAGTTATTGTGTACATTACACATATAAAATATGTGAACATGTAGGCTGAGCAAACATTTAACAGAGAACACACAAAAAACACAAAGCAAATACTTCTTTGTACTGTGAACTATGCCTTTATAGGGCTTGAAGCTCCTCCTCCCTTTATTCTCAGACACATTTACACCCAATTCATACATCGATGGACTTACTCGTCCATTCTCCTTCATTCACATGCAGAACAACATATAACCTATGCATCCACACATCCCATTCTCTCCCGGCCTCCTACACATAAGTCATATTCACCCTCCCGCACACTCCCATTCATATGCACAGACACACCCACACCCATCCATAGAACAGATATTGACATACAGTATCGGGGATGTGCATGAGCCTCCCAGTATAGAGGCATACTAAGACAAACTAAACATTTTGACACAGTGTGTAAATTATAACACATTAGTGCAGGGAATGAAAACATGTATTTTTAAAATGCAGGAAGTGAATGCTGAAATTAAACAATGAACTATGCAAATGAGCAAAAAGCTGGTTTAGCTCTAATAAACGGCTTTTGTGTTCAGTGATTTAAGCAAATAAATGCCCAAGCTAGTCATTGAAGTTTTAAGGTATTTGTAATGGGACTGGTGAACTGCTCTGAATTAACTTGTCTACTAGTTAATAGTTTTGTCTACTTGTTAATTGACCCTTCGCTAAGCCCCACCCCATAATTGTGGGCAACCAATCACAGCGCTCCAATGGATAACAAGCTCACAATTAAATCGCATGAAAGCCAGTGAGGTCTAAAGCAAAAACAGAGTTTTCTTCCAAAAGTAAATGTTTAAATGGCTAAATAATTGAACAGTTTGTTCAATTATTTTCTACTGTACTTGCTAACTGGAGTAGTTGCTAGTGTGATTCCTGAGCCTGTTAGAGAAGTTCTTTAATCCCAAATTATACTTGTGTTACATTGTTTGCAAGCTAAACTGCTTAGCTCTCAGTCTCATTGACCATCAAACGTTGCTAACGCTAGCTAGCTAGCCACTTAATATAATTTGTTTTCTCAAAATGTATTTTAGCTAGCTAAAATGAATACAACTTCCATCTGCTGTTGACATCAGGATACGATTTGAGAGCACTAATTATCTCCAAAGTGGTTATAGCTTTGACTACATGCAGGCATGGTGAATTGAGAGCCATTCAGTGGCTACCTACACTATAAACTTATTTTTTACTAGGTTCCCGTGAAGTAATTGTAATGACAGTCCACCACAACACACCCAATAGTTTCCTTATTAGCAAGGGGTAGTCTGTGTTTCATTTCATTGTGTATTAGAAACACAATTTGAGATCTTTGTGAGGGAATTTCCCCAGTAGTTGAATGAGGAATTGGGCTTTCTGGGAAAATGTTGTTTGAGGTAGCAACAGTAACCAAGGTGGGCGGGGCTTAGCGAAGGGTCAATTGTTTTGTCTACTTGTTCATAAAAATTAAAAAAAATTAAAAGTACTTTATGTCTGTAATCCCAGGAAGACGACACCCGTCGTCATGTCATAATTTGCCTTTATTACCTGCAAGCTGATCTGTACAGCTTGTCTGTCTCCACTCTTGGTGTGAGTCACGCCCTCTGTGTTGTAGACGCCAGTGTAGACTACAGACTGGGGGTCTCTAGACTTCTGCTCCAAGGGGAAGATGACTCCGCCTACACTCATAGTGCTGAGGACAGGACAGGAACCATAACAGTTACATCACACAGACAATACTTTGGTGACCGCTTGACTGGGGCAGGGGTTGGGGGTGGGGTGGGGGGGGTTGATTGGTGATACTGGGGTTGTTTGACATTGTAGCCGACAGCGCAGGAGACTGTCGAATGACTGACCTACAAATCACCTTGCATCATATGTAACTACTCATTATTATTTGTAGATGAATCAGTCAAAGGTACAGATGGATGAAGGGATGTGGATAGAGAGGTGAAAGCTAGATCAGTGTAATTTATCATTCTAGAATAAATGGAATGATAAATTACAAAGACAGGAATGAATAACCAAATACAGAAACACATTTGAGTGCATGTTTATCCTACTACTGTAGAAAATGCACAAAAAACTAGGTAGCCTTCAAACATGCTGGAAGCCTAATGTCACACATGCTGGAGGCCAGGACAACAACCTCTTCCTCAACGTCAGCAAGATAAAGGAGCTGATCCGGGACTACCGGAAACGGATGGCCGAGCACGCCCCCATTCACATCGACGGGGCTATAGTGGAGCGGGTCGAGAGATTCAAGTTCCTAGATGATCCACATCGCTAAGGACCTACTGTATCATGGTCCACTCCAAACACACCAACACAGTTGTGTAGAGGGCAGGAGAACACATATTCCCCCTTCAAGAGGCTGAAAAGATATGGCATGGGCCCTTAGATCCTCAAAAACTACAGCTGAACCATTGAAAGCATCTTGACTGGCCGTATCACCGCTTGGTATGGCAACTGCTTGGCATCTGACCGTAAGGCGCTAAAGAGGGTAGCAAGGAATGCCCTAAAAATGGTCAAACTCAAGCCACCCAAGTCATAGAATGTTCTCTGCTACCGCGTGGCAAGCGGTACCACACGGCAGGTATTTGACCAAAAGGCTCATAAACAGCTTCTTCCTCCAAGCCATAAGACTGCTGAACAGTTAATCAAATGGCCACCTGGACTATTTGCGTATAGCCCACTTTTTGTTGTTGTACTGACTCAATCAATACCCACACACTCACACATACTACACTGACACTCCAACACACACATACTGCCGCTAATCTGTTTATTATCTATCTCGATGGCCGAGTCACTTTCACCCCTACATACATGTACATATTACTTCAATTAACTAAATTACGTCGTACCCCTCCCCCGTCGCACATTGACTCGGTACTGGCACTCATTGTATATTGACTTGTTATTGTTATGTTATTGTGTTACTATTACATACAATTAGTTTAGCCAAATGGTCTTACTTTAACTCTTAATTGTTGGGAAATGGCTCGTAAGTAAAGCATTTCTAGGTGAAGTCTTAACGTTACACGTATTCGGCATGTGACAAATAAAATTAGAATTGAATCGGTAGTGGATTTGACACAATCTGGCAGCGACTTCTGTCTCCCTGCACCTTCCGGACACAAACCTAAACCAAACCCTAACCTTAACCAAACTGCTTAACATTATGCATAACCATTACCTTAAATTAAGTCCAAAAACGTATTCTTGTTCTTATACATTTGTAGTCTATGATATAGGCCTTGCAAATTTAGACTGCAGTTTGAACATCTAACGTTAGTGGGAACTCTAACCGCGCACTCTCTCACACAACTCCAACATCGAATCACAACCTCCTACGGCGTGTGTCTTATCAATGTTCTCAATGACCAATTTAATTAACCTATACATTTAATTAGATTAAAGCAGCGACATAATATCCACGGGTTGTGATCTTTGCCAAGACAATATGCCGAATCATATTATTCACACTATGAAACACTGAGTTAGTATAATAAAAACGGAGCAAAAACATAAACAGGCAGTGATGGACAGTGACAGAATATTGTTTTCCTCAACAGAGAAATTGTCACAATTTAACCTATTGAAGTGGATAGACATTATATTGCCTGATGCGCGAGCGCCTGTAAACATTTCACCCCAACCATACTTACGTTGCCTCTGCAGCCCCAGGTTTGACAACCACTTCAATCTTGTACTTTGACCCCGTTAGCAATTTAATCGTCCTGGTTTGGCCAAATCTCCCACCGTCCGATTTGAAGAACACGGCACTGTTATTCGGTAGCATTTTCAATGAAATTCCGATCTTGACGATTGCGATGGCCATTCTTGTTGAGGTATGCGTTTGTGCTCAAATCCAATCCTACCTGAGTGAACAACAGAGAAGCGCAGATGTGAAACCGCGGCTGCACGCTGAATTCCAACAGAACGATTGATGTAGAATATTGTTGTAACGTGAAAGCACGGGTTTACAATGTCAAAACTCACGGCAGAAGGCAGAGCCTAAAGTAATTTTCACTGCCCTAGCGCGTAATCCCATGTACACACACATAATCCTCCTATACATGCAATCTAACGAGACAAAGATACAAGATTCGTTCTAAACAATAACGCCTTGTAGAGAAAAAAATAAACCTGCATCTGGGAGACCAGAGTGGACTAGACGACAGCCAAGCCTTGGGAGACCAGACTGGACTAGAGGACAGCCAGGCCCTGGGAGACCAGAGTGGACTCGAGGACAGCCAGGCCCTGGAAGACCAGAGTGGACTCGAGGACAGCCAGGCCTTGGGAGACCAGAGTGGACTAGAGGACAGCCAGGCCCTGGGAGACCAGAGTGGACTAGAGGACAGCCAGGCCCTGGGAAACCAGAGTGGACTAGAGGACAACCAGGCCCTGGGAGACCAGAGTGGACTAGAGGACAACCAGGCCCTGGGAGACCAGAGTGGACTAGAGGACAGCCAGAATATATTGCGTTTATCAGTTGTAGCATATGTTACGTTTCTTCATTTGTAGCATACATTACGTTTATAATTTGTAGCATATGTTTATCATTTGTAGCATTATGTGAAGATTTATTTCCATTTATGGTACAGCAGGGTGAGCTGGCATTTTCCCTAACACTTTTGATTCGCTTCATAGTTTGTCAACTCGTGCACAATTAATCTGCGCTTCAGTCTGATCAACTGTACCCTAATGAATACAGCCACAGCTGCAGAGAGCCTAGAGAAGCCTATGCACTCTGGTCCCCTCTGGCCAGGGTAAACGAAGCAGTAACGTCATGTATTTATAGTCCAAGCTATGTATTTATAGCCTAAAATAGGCTTATTTATTTGTGTAAAGATGAAAATGTGAATTTGATCAAATTTGGTTTATTTAGAAAACTCAGGGTGGCTAGGTGACCTAAACTCAGCAAAAAAAGAAATGTCCCTTTTTCAGGACCTTTGTCTTTCAAAGATAATTTGTAAAAATCCAAATATGTCCGTACTGTGAGACGCCGCTACCGGGAGACAGGACGGACAGCTGATCATCCTCGCAGTGGCAGCAAACTTAACATATGTAAATATTTGTCTGAACATAAGATTCAACAACTGAGAGGAAGGCCCTAAAAATGGTCAAAGACCCCAGCCACCCCAGTCATAGACTGTTCTCTCTACTACCGCATGGCAAGTGGTACCGGAGTGCCAAGTCTAGGACAAAAAGGCTTCTCAACAGTTTTTACCCCCATGCCATAAGACTCCTGAATAGGGAATAGGTAACCAAATGGTTACCCAGACTATTTGCATTGTGTGCCCCCCCCCCCCCCCCCCAACCCCCTAACCCCAACCCCTCTTTTACGCTGCTGCTACTCTCTCCATAGTCACTTTAGCTATACATTCATGTACATACTACCTCAATAGGCCCAACTAACCAGGGCTCCCGCACATTGGCTAACAGGGCTATCTGCATTGTGTCCCACCACCCCTCTTTTTTACGCTACTGCTACTCTCTGTTCATCGTATATGCATAGTCACTTTAACCATACCCACATGTACATACTACCTCAACCAGCCTGATTAACAGGTGTCTGTATAGAGCCTCGCTACTCTTATTTTCAAATGTCTTTTTACTGTTGTTTTATTTCTTTACTTACCTACACACACACATACTTTTTTTTCTCTGCACTATTGGTTCGAGCCTGTAAGTAAGCATGTAAGGTCTACTACACCTGTTGTATTCGGCGCACGTGACAAATAAACTGTGATTTGATTTGATAGTGAGAACATGGTGACAGACCAGGGCCCGTATCCACAAAGCTTGTGGTTTTGTAGTTTTTTAAACTTGTAGTTTTTCAAGTTGTCTGTCTGTAATTGTGTAATGACTTGTTGCTGCCTATCTTGGCCAGGACGCTCTTGAAAAAAGAGATTTCAAATCTCAATGATCCCTTCCTGGTTAAATAAAGGTTACATTTTTAAAATAGCCCGTATCCCCAAAGCCTTATTTCAGATCAGAACTTTTAGATCACTGTGAATGTGATTACATGGACGAAGGGGACCTGATCCTAGATCAGCACTCCTACTCTGAAAGGCTTGATAAATACGTCCCCTGGTCCCCCCTGTTATTCTGCTCTCGTAAAACCCTGGGTTTTCTGCACGTCAACACTAGAATCTTATTACCTAAAATGGATCAACTGAAAGTGTGGGTTCACAGCTCCAATCCAGATGTGTTGGTCATTACTGAGATGTGGTTAATGAAAGTGTGGGTTCACAGCTCCAATCCAGATGTGTTGGTCATTACTGAGATGTGGTTAATGAAAGTGTGGGTTCACAGCTCCAATCCAGATGTGTTGGTCATTACTGAGATGTGGTTACTGAAAGTGTGGGTTCACAACTCCAATCCAGATGTGTTGGTCATTACTGAGATGTGGTTAAGAAAGAGTGTTTTGAATACTGATGTTAACCTTTCTGGTTATAACCTTTTTCGTCAAGTTCTTCCAAAGGTGGGGGAGGGGCAATCTTTACCAAGGAACACCTTCAGTGCTCGGTTGTCTCCACCAAGTCTGTCCCCAAACAATTTGATTCGCTGGTTTTAAGCATTAAACTTTCAAATAACTCTTTGTTGACTGTTGCTGGGTGGTATCGTCCTCCATCAGCACCGGCCTGTACCCTACCTGCCCTAAGCTCTCTCCTGGCCCCTTACACCAAGTCTGAATTTGTCCTGCTAGGTGACCTAAACTTGGAAATGCTTAAACCACCTGACCAAATCCTAAAGCAATGGGACTCCCTAAATCTTTCTCAGATTATTACCAATCCCACAAGGTACTGTATGACTCCAAACACCCAGGAAATGCTGCTCTCCTCTCCTGTTTTCCTCTCAAATATTCCTGATAGGTATCCGTCTGCTGGTTTCTGTAATGACCTTAGTGGTCACTGTTTTACAGCCTGTGTTCGTAATGGCTGCTCAGTGAAACGTCCTGTCCTGATTTGTCATAGACGCTTGCTAAAAAACTTTAATGACCAAGCCTTCCTTCATGACCTGGCCTCTGTAAAATGGTATAGAATCAGCTTGATACCCTCTGTCCAAGACGCTTGGACCTTCTTTTTTTGGATATTTTCAGTGGTATTGTTAACAAACACGCTCCCATAAAGAACATAAGAATTAAAAACAGGTTCAGCCCCTTGTTCGACAGTGATCTTGCAGAGTTACTCCACCTCAAGAATTGCATTTGGTGAAAGGCTCGGCACACACATACTCAGGCTGACTGGCTCTCGTTCAGGAAAATGAAAAATAAGTGCACTCAGGCTATCCGGAAGGCCAAAGTTGGTCACTTTAAGGAGCAGTTCTCTCTCTGTGGAAATGGTTAAAGACCTGGAGAATAAACCCTCCTCCTCACAGCTGCCCATGTCCCTTAATATTGATGATGTGGTTGTTACTGACAAGAAGCGCATGGCTGAGCTCTTTAATCACCACTTCATTAAGTCAGGATTCCTATTTGACTCAGCCACGCCTCCTTGCCTGTCCAACATTTCCTCATCTCCCACCCCTTCTAATGTGACTAGCCCTGACGCTCCTCCCTCTTTTTGCTCCTCCCTCTTTTCCCCCTGCTCCGCTACAAAGTTTCTCCCTGCAGGCGGTCACTGAGTCACTCTCATCCATTTATATGCAGATGATACAGTCTTACTCAACTGGCCCCTCCCAGGATTTTGTGTAAAACGCTCTATAACAAAGCTTTCTTAGTGTCCATCAATCTTTCTCTGCCCTTAACCTTGAACACCTCCGAAACAAAGGTCATGTGGTTTGGTAAGAAGAATGTCCCTCTCCCCACCGGTGTGACTACTACCTCTGAGGGTTTAGAGCTTGAGGTAGTCACCTCATACAAGTACTTGGGAGTATGGCTAGACGGTACACTGTCCTTCTCTCAGCACATATCAAAGCTGCAGGTTAAAGTTAAATCTGGACTTGGTTTCCTCTATCGTAATCACTCCTCTTTCACCCCAGCTGCCAAACTAACCCTGATTCAGATGACCATCCTACCCATGCTAGATTATGGAGACGTCATTTATAGATCGGCAAGTAAGGGTGCTCTCGAGCGGCTAGATGTTCTTAACCATTCGGCCATCAGATTGTCTTGCTACCATGCTGTCATGTTATGTTGCTACCATGCTGTGTTGTCATGTTGTGCTGTCATGCTGTGTTGTCATGTTGTGCTGCTACCATGTTTTTGTCATGTTGTGTTGTTACCACGCTGTGTTGTCATGTGTTGTTGCCATTCTGTGTGGCCAGACAGGTCGTAGTAGACAGCAATACTGCATGGAAACTATATTGACTTGACCCTTAAATATAATACCTATGTTATTTTCTTATTGCATTGGGAATGAATATTGTTTAAGAGGATGAAGCCTCTGAGATTATTACTCTGGTTTGAGTAGGCAGAGATATTGTACTATTAAGAGACAAGGTGAGAGAGACAGTTCCTCTATTTGGGGTTCTTTAATGTTGATTGTAGATTAACAAATTATCACACTTCTGTGCAGTTATCACTCAGCTATGATTATCCAATGAACTGCAGCAGGGTGGGGCGGCAGGGTAGCCTAGTGGTTAGAGCGTTGGACTAGTAACCGGAAGGTTGCGAGTTCAAACCCCCGAGCTGGCAAGGTACAAATCTGTCGTTCTGCCCCTGAACAGGCAGTTAACCCACTGTTCCCAGGCCGTCATTGAAAATAAGAATTTGTTCTTAACTGACTTGCCTGGTTAAATAAAGGTAAAATAAAATAAAATAAAAACTACCTACCCATTTATCACTACACGACATGGTCTGGAACTATTAAACATGAATACAATGGCATCACTACTATGAAATACATTTAATTTAGCAATATCAAAACGAGATACAGCTCTCATCTATTTGTTATAATAATAAAATGACTGAAACGAAAAAAATACAGGTATCTAAGGAACAATCAGTTATAAATCAGTTATAAACAGATAGAAAATAATAATGCAAAAAAAAGAGCTGATATTTTGGTCACGGGGCGGCAGCTAGCCTTGTGGTCAGAGCACTAAGGGATTGAATCCCCGAGTTGACAAGGTCGTTCTGAACATGGCAGTTAACCCACTGTTCCCCGGTACGCCGTCATTGTAAATAACAATGAGTTCTTAACCTACTTGCCTAGTTAAATAATGGTTCAATGGCCAGCTGCACTTGCAGCTTTGCGCTAGCTGTGACGTCATCATTCCCTCTTAAAGGGACCGTCTTTCTTACAACTATTATATATTTTATAGAGGATGTTCCATCATCTATTTTATTCTGTGGTCAATATATGACATATTTAATTATTTGCAGAGTATATCGTTATTGGAATTGATTTGAAATGAATGTCAATTCTCTTGAATGCAAAGAATAGTATGTAACCCCCTGGTTAATTTTAGCTCAGACTGCACTGTGGTCAACATTGTTGTATGTGGGACACATTTTAAGACAGGCAGCAAGCGATTTGTTTTTGTTTTTTCTCAACTGTCATCCAAACTGTCTTGTACTGCTGGTGAGTGAGTAGGCCGAATTACTGTTGTAAAAGATCGACAACAAAAGTTTTAGAAAAGGGACTGAAATCGTTTTTCTGAGGGATATATTTTTGGAATAAAACAAATTATTTAAAATAAAAGTGATTTTAAACTATTTGACAATGACACCAATTGTAACTGGAAAAATGTGTTCCTAGTACTTCAGTACTTGTTTTTTTTTTCTTGAGGATTTAATCTGAGGATTTATTTTAGGACCAATTGCGCCATCTAGTGCACATTCATAACTAGTGTCTTTGAATGCAATTCCCAATATATATATATTTTTGTTGTTGTTAGTATTTAGTTTTTTGTTGTTGTTTTGATTACTATTATTTTTTTAAATGTATAGTATTTTAAATTATCTAATTTATATATATTTTTTGTGTATTTAAACAAATATATATATATATACATTTATTTATCCTTTAAAAATGCACACAAAAAAAATAAAAATAATATATATATATATATATATATATATATATATATATATATATATATATATATATATATATATACACATTTATTTATCCTTTAATTTTTTTGCAATTCTGTAAATCTGGTTTGGGGAAATGTCTAAATAACAGAAGCCCCAATGTAATGTATCAAGGCGGTATTGCAGCCTAAATGTTGCCAAAAGGCTCGCCCATTGAAACACCATAAAGGTACTACTTTTCTTAATGCAGTTCAAAATATATGGGTTCAATATTTCTCCCCTGGTGTACTGTATGTGAGAGTACTCCTGCCTCCACCTGAGGCCCTGGCTTTCATGGTGCAGGGATGCAGGGAGAGGTGTTCTCAGGTTAGGTTTGGGATGACTGGCCAGTGAAGGTGCAGTGGTGTGCTGGATGGCAGACAGACAACATCCTGGAAATCTCGATCTCTATTCAGTAGTATTCAAATTTGTTGGTAGAGCATGGCACCTAGCAACACCAGGGTTGTAAGGTTTACTTTCTGGGGCCACCCATATCAAAATGTATGCACACATACTACTTACTGTAAATCGCTTTGGATAAAAACATCTGAGGTCTGGGATTGGGCCAATAGTGGCCTTGGCAGATTAGAATTCTATTGTTCATTCACAAGATAATCAGGGTAAAGGAGTCTCCACCTGCTATAGTCGTCTAATTTATGAAAAAAAAGAGAGCTCCAATAAACAAAACTTAATTGCACCATTGTTGATGAGTTAATTGTGCCAAAGTCCTGCCCTACCTTCTTCGAACAACAGGCCAACTGTCGTCAACTTGAAAGACTTGTTTTTTTTTTCAATTTCATGGGTTGTTTCTGAGGGAGGGGAAGGCTTGCAGCAACTAGATTGTCACACGGTGGTCATGCTGGTTGAGAGGGATACTCCCTCTTAAAACTACATGTTGTTGTAGCCTACTACTGTATTCCTATTTCCCAACCCCTGACTGAACTGGCTACTGGAGGGCTGCTGGTGTCAGGTTATTGCCACCATCCACTACCGTTGTGCTCTTGAGCAAGGCACTTAACCCCAAAAATAGCTCTCCATTCAGCGGCTGACCTTGTTGCTCACAACATAGAAGACACATTTTCGAAGGCAGAAAAAACACATTTCTGTTCTAACCAAGTGTCTGTGGTACTGGGTGGTGGCTGTGACCCTGGGTGGTGTCTGTGCTACTGGGTGGTGTCTGTGACTGTGGGTGTTGTCTGTGGTACTGGTTGGTGTCTGTGACCGTGGGTAGTGTCTGTGACCCTGGGTGGTGTATGTGACCCTGGGTGGTGTCTGTGACCCTGGGTGGTGTCTGTGACCCTGGGTGGTGTCTGTGGTACTGGGTGGTGTCTGTGGTACTGGGTGGTGTCTATGACCCTGGGCGGTGTCTGTGGTACTGGTTGGTGTCTGTGGTACTGGGTGGTGTCTATGACCCTGGGTGGTGAAGTGGCACTGGGTGGTGTCTGTGGTACTGGGTGGTGTCTGTGGTACTGGGTGGTGTCTGTGGTACTGGTTGGTGTCTGTGGTACTGGTTGGTGTCTGTGGTACTGGGTGGTGTGTGTGGTACTGGGTGGTGTCTGTGGTACTGGGTGGTGCCTATGACACTGGGTGGTGTCTGTGGTACTGGGTGGTGTCTGTTGTACTGGGTGGTGTCTGTGGTACTGGGTGGTGTCTATGCCCCTGGGTGGTGTCTATGACCCTGGGTGGTGTCTGTGGTACTGGGTGGTGTCTGTGACCGTGGGTGTTGTATGTGGTACTGGGTGGTGTCTGTGGTACTGGGTGGTGAAGTGGCACTGGGTGGTGTCTGTGACCCTGGGTGGTGTCTGTGACCCTGGGTGGTGTCTGTGGTACTGGGTGGTGTCTGTGGTACTGGGTGGTGTCTATGACCCTGGGTGGTGAAGTGGCACTGGGTGGTGTCTGTGGTACTGGGTGGTGTCTGTGGTACTGGGTGGTGTCTGTGGTACTGGTTGGTGTCTGTGGTACTGGGTGGTGTCTGTGGTACTGGGTGGTGTCTGTGGTACTGGGTGGTGTCTATGACACTGGGTGGTGTCTGTGGTACTGGGTGGTGTCTGTGGTACTGGGTGGTGTCTGTGGTACTGGGTGGTGTCTGTGGTACTGGGTGGTGTCTATGACCCTGGGTGGTGTCTGTGGTACTGGGTGGTGTCTGTGACCGTGGGTGTTGTATGTGGTACTGGGTGGTGTCTGTGGTACTGGTTGGTGTCTGTGGTACTGGTTGGTGTCTGTGGTACTGGGTGGTGTATGTGGTACTGGGTGGTGTCTGTGGTACTGGTTGGTGTCTGTGGTACTGGTTGGTGTCTGTGGTACTGGGTGGTGTCTGTGGTACTGGGTGGTGTCTGTGGTACTGGGTGGTGTCTATGACACTGGGTGGTGTCTATGACACTGGGTGGTGTCTGTGGTACTGGGTGGTGTCTGTGACCGTGGGTGTTGTATGTGGTACTGGGTGGCTGCTGAAAAATTGGGGAATGCAAAATAAATAGTCTACTTCAAATCTTCATATGTTTATTTCGTAAATTATGTTAATTATGTTGTGGTGCTCACAATGTGGCCTTCAAACTGATTTCCCAAGCCTTATATGACACCCACCCCCCCCCCCCCCCACCCCCCACCCCCACGTTTCTTCTACCTGTAGATGTGTGCCAAGTGGCCCCCAATTAACTTGTGTAATGTGTATGATTCAGCGACCTTCAACCTGGGTAATATAGCAAGAAAAGCATAGCGGCTAGCAAGTCGGCCCATTAACTAGTATTGACCCTGAAACTACATGCCTTAGTAATCACTCGCCACTATCATCCTGGTTATCATCCTGGCTATCATCCTGGTTATCGTCCTGGTTATCATCCTGGTTATCGTCCTGGTTATCATCCTGGTTATCATCCTGGCTATCACCCAGGTTATCATCCTGGCTATCATCCTGGTTATCGTCCTGGTTATCATCCTGGTTATCATCCTGGCTATCACCCAGGTTATCATCCTGGCTATCATCCTGGTTATCATCCTGGTTATCATCCTGGCTATCATCCTGGCTATCGTCCTGGTTATCGTCCTGGTTATCATCTATGCTTTTGAAGCATGTGAGCCAACGTCAACGGAGTTGTTGCATAGGTTGAAGAGGGTTGTCTCCCTGTTTCAGAAAGATGGTATAAAAGACAAGAGCACACATTCTCATCCTTCAGTAGACTCATCATTCATTCTCATCCTTCAGTAGACTCAATCATTCATTCTCATCCTTCAGTAGACTCATCATTCATTCTCATCCTTCAGTAGATTCATCATTCATGCTCACCCTTCAGTAGACTCATCATTCATTCTCATCCTTCAGTAGATTCATCATTCATTCTCACCCTTCAGTAGACTCATCATTCATTCTCATCCTTCAGTAGACTCATCATTCATTCTACTAACGCTATAGCTCAGGAACAGAACTAGTGGTGAGTACCAATCAACTTTATCGTTGTTCATGATATAAATATTATTTATGCCCTGTTTGTTCTTAAGTACAGATGCAGATATACTGGTATGTTTGATTAAAGTATTAAATCCTCCAAATGACAAATTGATTTCCTTACCCTGTAAGTAGTCTATGAACAGCCTCCCGGGTGGCGCAGTGGTTAAGGGATATTATATTTATCATTGTGATACCATTAAAACACAATAATATGCCCCACCAACATTAGATAACTATCCAAAAAAACACTCAAATGACTGAAATAAGTTAATTGAATCATAGCAGAAATAACAGTAGGGTTGTCCTAGACTAAAACAATTATTGGCCAACCGAAAGTAGTCTTGTTCTTTCAACCAATCGAAACGTGTATTTTTCCATATGTAACCTTTCTTTTAAGAAAATCAACTGTATATGCATTGAGCTTGTGTGATGCTTTAAGCTCACTGTTTGATGAAATAAGACACACATTAGTTAAGACGGAGCCAGAGATCTAGTTAACCAGAAGAAGAAAAAAACGTAATCTGTCTAGGCGATCTCCGCCCGCTTCTACTGGCTTTCTCACATTCTGACATTACTCTCCTAAAGTTGCAGGTATTAGATTAAAGTGTGCAAAAAAAACAACAAAAAAAAAAACAAAAAAAAAAACGCTTTTTGGCCAAAAAACAATTTCTCAAGCAAAAATGTTGCTAAGATTGTCTAGGAGTGGTCCGAGTGGAGAGGGGAAAACTTGAAAACTAGCTGTTATTGGCAGAGAGGTTTAGAACTCTCTTTCTTATTGGTCTATTAACCAATTTCCAGCATGGGTTGGTGATGTCACCATGGAAAGCCGAAACTCCCAGCCATGTGAACCTGTTGTTTAGAAGTTCCTGTGTAGATTGAACTTTCAACCAGCAACTATAAGGAAATATCAAATCAAATCAAATGTATTTATATAGCCCTTCGTACATCAGCTGATATCTCAAAGTGCTGTACAGAAACCCAGCCTAAAACCCCAAACAGCAAGCAATGCAGGTGTAGAAGCACAGTGGCTAGGAAAAACTCCCTAGAAAGGCCAAAACCTAGGAAGAAACCTAGAGAGGAACCAGGCTATGTGGGGTGGCCAGTCCTCTTCTGGCTGTGCCGGGTGGAGATTATAACAGAACATGGCCAAGATGTACGTTGTCACACTTTTACAGTGTAGTTTCATCAGCTGTCGTACGATATGATATAAACACAGGAAAAATGTAATGTTTACTGCACTGGGTCTTTAAGGAGACTGCGCCTAAAAATAAGATGGGCAATGTCATTGTCATTTAGATGTCATTTTCTTTACTGATTGTTTGGTTATGACTGGAGGCTTATTGAAGTGGAGACACACTCTGATGACCTAAAATGATCCATCCCATGTTGGTCTTTCAGTCAGGCCAACTCAAGCTGTACTGTGCAGTAGGCCAACAGTAAACCTACTACTGAAATAATAGATAAATGGCCCTGTCAACTGAGTCAGAAATTCATAGGTTTCTGACCCCCCCCCCTCAAAGTCACACTTTTTCAATAAAAATACAGAAAATCAATGCTTAAATCACATCAGCAGACCACGTTTGAGGTCTGGGCAAAAAAAATCTAAGGCATTTTGATTTGAGTGTAGTTACCCTTTAATTCAAGTTTCAAGTTGTACTAGTCATATGTACGGGATATGCATGGTATACATTGTCCAGCGAAATGCTTACTTGCAGGTTCCTTGTCGACAACGCAACGACGTTGTGACTTTTGGCTAATTCATATTCAAGATCATTTACTGACGAATTACTAGAATAATTCATTGATCTGATTTAGGTAGCCTAATGGTTAGAGCTTTGGGCCAGTAACCGAAAGGTTGCTAGATCGAATCCCCGAGCTGACAAGGTAAAAAAAAAAATCTGTCGTTCCCCGGTAGGCGGTCATTGTAAATAAGAATGTGTTCTTAACTGGACTTGCCTAGTTAAATAAAATGTTCAATGTAAAAAATTTGGTTATCTTATCTAAATTATCTTATCTAAATTAATCTAAGAGGGGCACCATTAAGGGTTGGATATAGAGACCCTTGAATTAACTCCATCTGTAGTTATCATTAACCATTATACCATTAATTATATTTCAACTTGCACCAACTGTAATTGTTTTTTACAAAGTTAAATAAAAGAGTGTTCACATTTACCCATGCAATCGCACACACACAGAAATAGACACATTTAAAAGTGAATCAATAAGTTTCAAATCATAGGTCAAAATAAATTGTTGCTGTCCTTGGTTTTGAAACAGGTCGTCAAGGCAAGACTCCACTTTCCCATCTATTTCCATTGTAATGCTGTAGGCTACCAAGGCATACCTAATAAAGTGTAGCACATTTGAATGAATTTGATCCAGGACTGCATCACCTATGCCTACACATCAGCCAGAGACGAAGTTCTGAATGAGCACACCTTTCGGGGAGATTAAATATGCTTCATATTCACACTTCATATTCCTTCTATTAAATCCCTTTCATTGATTTTTAATTGGTAAGGTTCAATCTAATACATTACTTTGGGTGTGAACTGGCTCACAGCATTTGGAAATAACACACTGTCTAGCACTAGAGGAACATCGATATGTTTTTTTTTTATTATTGATAAATAAGTGATGGATTTGGATGGAATGACATATTGTGGAAATCAGAGGTCACACAGACAGTAGACACTACCTACACATTCTTAGCCCCCCCCCCCCCCCCCCCCCCAGGGGTGCACATTTACTTTTTTGCCCTGGCACTACACAGCTTATACAAATAATCTAAGCTTGATTGTTAAATTCATTATTTGATTCAGCTGTGCAATGCTAGGGCAAAAACCAAAATGTGCACTCCTTGGGTGTGAATGAATAAGCTGCTTGGCAGAAGTGATGCATGAAAAGTTCAGATCCAGCTACTAAAACGGGTTTAGTACAGGGCTGTGATCAATAGGGTAAACCGTAGCAAAACCTTTTTTTTTAAAAACAAAAAAAACAAGTATTTATCATGTTCGAGTCGGCTACCTCCTCGTTTCACTACATTCCACAAATGTTTCTTGCCTACTGAACACAACCCAGGAATCCAATTGGTATGTAGTATAGAACAAGTTTAGACTTGTTGCTTCCCCGTTAACAAACTTAGGGCAACGAAGCAATCCTTCCCGACGATTCATCTCCAACTAAGAAACCTGCAGAACCTTTATCTCCCAAAAATCCATTGAAAATTGACACCATTTACACAATTTGATTTCACAAGTTGAATCAAAAACGATCAAATCAAACCTCACCGTTTCCTTGACAACGCTTCAGTAGAACCAGACGTTTTTCCTAACCACATGACCTGACCATGGAAAAACTCTGGGCCCTAGTTATGGTTTTATGGACTATAACTATGTAAAGTACCTAGTCATGGCTTCCAATAAAAAGGTCCAGAGATATCCCTGATCAGGTCCCGTGGTCAGGAAAAACTCCCCGAGTATCAACCATAGAGAATGATAGAGGACTCTGGTATCCCAAAAGCCTGTTTTAGCATGGGCAGCGCCATTGAGGACTTTCACCATTTTGAAGTAGTCGACTTCCTATGGGTTAAGGAAGGATCACATAATTCCATCCAAGTCATGAGGAAGAGTCAGCCAATGAATTATACTCAGGAGTAAACACTCCATCACTGCAGATGGCAGTACAATCACCAACCTGGGTTTAAACAACACACTCCAGATGGGAGTATACACCCTTTCAGTTTGTTTACCAACTCATAGAAGTAGTAGAAGAAGAAAATTAACTACTTCAAAATGGAGATGGCCTCAATGGCGCTGCCCGTGTGTTCACAGACACCATACTGGGACCATATACAACGTTGTGATGTCTTTACATCTCTATGGTATCAAAACAAAAAACAAAAACATTGGAGGGCAGACATTGATCAAACATACAAGCAAGTCTTTTGCATTCTGAAAATCACTTAACGTACAGAGACCAAAGCTCAATTAAATAAATACAACCAGCCTTGCACTTTATTTTACAGTACTTCCACCACCCCCGTTTCCTCGATAATCACACTGAAATTATCTACCATCATTCTAGATATTATTACAACTAATTTCAACAATATTTTATAAACCGTTTGGTCCTGTGATAAGTGTTGCTTCGATCAATCAATAAATTACAAACAAAAAAAGTGATTATTTGCTTATTAACACAGAGTGTTACCGTTCAAATTTGGAGTAAATACCAGGTGTACACGTGTCGAGTCAACCTCTACCATCCTTTCTGTAGTGAAGAGCACTTGTTGGCGTCCGTATGTTAGCAGCGGCAGTCATGGGAATCAAATGGATGGATGGATGATTGATTGTTCAGGCCTCCTTTCTCTTCATGATGAGGGGACCGACGTTATCCCCCGTCTCCTCGTTATGTTTAGCATGAGCGCCGTCGCAGTAGGGAAACTAGGGCCAGAAAAGTTGTTAGAATGCAGTAAATACATCTTAAAATTCCAAGTAATAACATTGCCTTAATAGCCTCCAGTCTGTTTTAGTTGGCCGATTCCTCACAACCACATCTTTCCATGCTGTGTCTATGTATTTCTAGGGGTTGAGACAGGACTCATGTATAGGAGCCAAGTCTCAATACTTCTCTCTGATTCATTTCCATCAAACGGAAATCATACAAAGAGTATCAGAGTATCAGATCGACAGCGAGTATCAGATCAACAGCGAGTATCAGATCGACAGCGAGTATCAGATCGACAGCGAGTATCAGAGTATCAGATCGACAGCGAGTATCAGGTCGACAGCGAGTATCAGATCGACAGCGAGTATCAGAGTATCAGATCGACAGCGAGTATCAGAGTATCAGATCGACAGCAAGTATCAGATCGACAGCAAGTATCAGATCGACGGCGAGTATCAGATCGACGGCGAGTATCAGAGTATCAGATCGACAGCAAGTATCAGATCGACAGCGAGTATCAGAGTGTCAGATCGACAGCGAGTATCAGAGTATCAGATCGACAGCGAGTATCAGATCGACAGCGAGTATCAGAGTATCAGATCGACAGCAAGTATGAGTATCAGATCGACAGCG
The DNA here is from genome assembly GCF_045791955.1 of Oncorhynchus clarkii lewisi. Classification (NCBI taxonomy): domain Eukaryota; kingdom Metazoa; phylum Chordata; class Actinopteri; order Salmoniformes; family Salmonidae; genus Oncorhynchus; species Oncorhynchus clarkii. The sequence goes on along the minus strand of NC_092162.1, from coordinate 6,769,599 downwards.
AGTATCAGATCGACAGCGAGTATCAGAGTATCAGATCGACAGCGAGTATCAGAGTATCAGATCGACAGAAAGTATCAGATCGACAGCGAGTATCAGAGCATCAGATCGACAGCGAGTATCAGAGTATCAGATCGACAGCAAGTATCAGAGTATCAGATCGACAGCGAGTATCAGAGTATCAGATCGACAGCGAGTATCAGAGTATCAGATCGACAGCGAGCACTACCTTCTTGGACCTCCAACACCTGCAGTATACTGCCTTGTCCCCGAGATCTTCGATGTCAAAAGCATGCACCACTTTGGGGTCGTCTTTCTGCAGGTCCAGGTTGACCTTGGGCTTGACCCCTGACCCCTTGGAGAGGTACTGGAAGAGGAGGATGCCCGCAGCTGTAGCTCCTGCAGTCACGCCGATGGCTGCCACCAATTCAGCTGTAAAACAAAAAACAGACACTTAAGACAGGCTGCTTTGCGTGATGTTTTGGTGTCTCTACCTTCGTGCCCTTTGTGCTGTTGTCTGTGGCCAATAATGTTTGTACCCTGTTTTGTGTTGCTACCATGTTGTTCTGCTGCCATGTTGTGTTGCTACCGTGTTGTTGTCATGTGTTGCTACCATGCTATGTTGTCATGTGTTGCTGCCATGCTGTGTTTTTGTCTTAGCTCTCTCTTTTTGTAGTGTTGTGTTGTCTCTCTTGTCGTGATGTGTGTTTTGTCCTATATTTTTATTTTTGATCCCAGCCCCCGTCCCGCAGGAGACCTTTTGGTTGGCCGTCATTATAAATAATACATTTGTTCTTAACCGACTTGCCTAGTTAAATAAATGTAAAAAAAATAATAATACTTGATCCAGTATCTAGTTCAGGTAGGGCTCCAACCTCTGTAAAGAATCCATACCTTACAGTTGTCACATTTTGTTGCTTTAACGTTGCTACATTTAATGGAATGGGATGGTGGCTGCTTGCCAGAAGATACCCACCCTTCCGTTACGCTTGTTTACACTGAGATGCACGGGAGGTCCGAACGCAATCATTAGGACACCGTGGAGCCGGTGCGAGATAGGGGGTCGGAAAAAAAAACTCAATGCAGGGATGGGACATGCCATTGTACTCCACATTTTATCTTTATCCACACTGATACACCGAGAAGATTGAAATACTGCTCGTTTTCATCCTCATGCTAGTTACCAGTTGCCACCGCAGCCATTTTGGAAGGGCAGGGTCAGCCAATCAGCTCCTTTGTTCAACACATTGTGCAATTCCATAATGGTTGCTGTGGCTACTGGTATTTATATTTTATTACCCATTTTTCTTCCCAATTTCGTGACATCCAATTGGTAGTTACAGTCTTGTCCTATTGCTGCAACTACAGTACAGACTCGGGAGAGGCGAATGTCGAGAGACCTGTGTCCTCGGAAACACGACCCTGCCTCGCCGCACTGCTTCTTGACACACTGCTCGCTTAACTCGGAAGCCAGCTGCTAGAGCTCGATGGGACAAGGACATCCCGGGCCGGTCAAACCCTCCCCTAACCCGGACGACGCTGGGCCAATTGTGCGCCGCCTCATGGGTCTCCCGGTCACGACACAGGCTGGGATCAAACCCGGGTCTGTAGTGACGCCTCAAGCACCGTGATGCAGTGTCTTAGACCGCTGCGCCACTCGGGAGGCAGGCTCCTGGTATTATTGACAGTAGTATTTCAATCTGAAGGAGGTATGGTTTGAAGTGACTGAAATGCACCTGAAAGGTGTTGGGAAGTTCAGAAGATGATGTGGTAAGATCTTCTGTGTAGAAGATATATTTCCCCCCAGTCTGATTTATTGACTGGTCTTGTCGACTCAGTTCTAATGGGTTGTCGGCATAGTAGAGTGTGTACGTATGTGTTCCTGAGAGTCTTACCTTTCAGTAAAGGGGTCATAATATTTTGTAGCATAAACCATTCAAAAGAGACACATTTGTTGGAAGAAAACCGCTCTGTTTATTACAACCGCAAATAGATGCTACAGGATACCGGCATAAGCCCGGTTCTATGAACCGTGCACACATTTTCTCTCGCGACCCCATTTCAAATCAAGTCACGACCCCTAGCTTGGGAATCCCTGCCTTACAGAGAAATACTTTTCTCGGCCTCATATATGAACCCCTTTTCTATAACGTTATCGAGCGAAATTAAGAAGGAATGTCGACGTGACCTGTAGCAACATTAAATGCTAAATGTTGCAGGAGAAAAAGATCATTCGCCACATAATTTTCCATCAATGGATGTCGATTTAACTGTCATCCTTTTTGCGCATAACTATAAATACATCCGACAGGAGAGTTTTAGTGATGAGTTTGTGTCTCTCGGGATAGAGGATCTCGCCTACAATAGTATTGGCAAGATGTTAACTAAACTGAAAAATGTATCAAATTGACAGACTAATTTATTCAACCTGAATAGCAAGGCGATTTCAAGGTAAGACGTGCTTGTATTGCCTAATAGCCTATAAATGAATGCTGGAATAGGCTACTGATGATGGGGACTTAATTTCAATCACTGAATGAATCAAATATGAATCATATGAATATGAACTGAATAAACTTGTCAACAACCAGTGTTTGGCTTTTTACTTTAGCCTAACTTGTTTCTGTCAATCTAATGCAACCATTCAAACAGCTGTTCGGCAAATTGCAATAGAGGCGAGCTGTGACCATGATCACAATTGATAATTTCCAAATTAATTAACTAAACTTGGGCATTAATAATCGCATAATAACAGAAGGCTACAGCAGCAATAAGCAATAAACTGAAGTTATAGGCTATTTATTAAATCCTTTGCCAGCTACAGGTAGGATACACAAGTGCCAAAAATTGATTTGCAATGAATGACTCTGGTGATTTCGCCATTACAAAATATTTATTTGATCAAATGCAGGCTATAGTAGCCTAGAATGGCATCGAAATTAATGTGATGGCCAGATGGAAATGTATCAATGCCCCTATTTAATGTCCGTTTCATTGTGAACTTTTCCCCATAATAGAAGCACAAGACGGAGTTTCATAACTTCCACTTCAAATATCCAATCGCGCAGCTCTCGATAATTAACAACAGAGCAAAACCCTTAATAACTCGCTTGATATGGTTTCCCATAAACAAAGTCGAAATAAAATTATTTAGTTAAAACCACCTCTTCCGAGCGAGTTCACCTAAAGTCAATTTAATAAACAGTTTTCCCAGGTCGTTTTGTCGCAGTTATTTCTTGACACGCATCATAATAATTTATTTCATGGGAAAGGGGTTTTGTGAACTCTTTAGTAACTGCCTGGCTGAGCAAAAAAAACAGGAGGCAACAAGTCAAGGTCGCAGTCTTACGAAATGACAGGCATGCAAACTATTATGCCATCGTACTAAACCTTTACAGATTACATTAACCAATGTCATAAACTAGCTCCATTTTTTTTCCGGAAAATATTGCTAAATAACAACAGTTTTCGTAGCTTAGTACGTAAAGTTAGCTAGCTATAGCTGTCAAACTAGCTTCAACTTGTTTGCTAGTTAGCATGGAATATTTACCTTTTGACAGGGAAACGTTGTTGGAACTCATGGTTTGTAACTAACTATACGATTGATCTAAGGCAGTTTTGTGGAGAAGGTGTAGCAAACTATCGGTATGGCTCAAATCCTGCGTAGTAACTAGCACATATTTTAGATTAATTAGAAAATGTGAACACGCAGCTAACTATATTAGCGTTATGGCAGCAGCATTAGTGTCTCAGCAGCAACATTAAGATTACCGGATTTCCGATTTTGCCTTCAAAATAAAAGTCTGTGGTAAAACGCTATGCGTATATGAGACGAAATCAATCATTTTTACAGCTTTGCAGAGTGCATAATGTCAAAATAATGTCACAAAATTATAACTACATCAGGGGAAGAATCTAAGTTAAAGAAAATTGCTACTTTATACAAAATAGATAAGGTGGAGCACATTGAGAAATGGTGCTTAAAGTAAATTTATGTAAAAAACAAAAACAATATTCTACAAACCCTATTGATCTAGTGCTACAGCAAGCACCTGGATGATCATCAAGACTCTTGGAAGAAGGTTCTAAGGGAAGATGATTCAAAAGTATAACTTTTTGGATGACATGTGTCCCATTAATGGCGAAAACCAAACACTGCATTCCAGAGTAAGAACCTCATACCAACGGTGAAGCATGGTGGTGGTAGTGTGATGGTTTGGGGATGCTTTGCTGCCTCAGGACCTGGACAACTTGCCTTAATAGAAGGAACCATGAATTCTGCTCTGTATCAGAGTTCTACAGGAGAATGTCAGGCCATCCATCAGGGAGCTGAAGCTGAAGTGCAGCTGGGTCATGCAGCAAGACAATGATCCAAAACACACAATCAAGACTACATGAACATTTTTAAAAAGCAACACATGAAGTTTTGGAATAGCCTAGTAAAATTCCAGACCTAATCCCAATTAAGATGTTGTGGCAGAATTCAGAAACGAGTAGTTCATTATATGTTTCCTATAATCACACAAAAAATAATGTTATCGTATTCACAGGAGGCACGACACACCTATTTGTGTACACCGAGTCACAATCCATATTTTCAGTTTGCATTTGGTAAACTGGGACAGCAGCTTACATGAACTGGGACACCATTATTATAGTCCTAATTGTATTCCAATGGCAATTCAATACACTTTTGTGTGATTAGGAAACATCTGAGGATTTCAGAAATGCATCATGTGTTGGGCTAGTATGTGTGTTGGGCCACCATGTGTTCAGCTAGTATGTGTGTTGGGCCATCATGTGTTCAGCTAGTATGTGTGTTGGGCCATCATGTTTTGGGCTAGTATGTTGGATAGATGTCACTCAGAAGACAGAAATGCACTAGTAACAGTACTACAAGAACCAAGAGCCCTGCGTAAACTATTCAGAAATAAACCCACCAGGATTAAGCTGTCCCAGATTGTGATGTCCCACTCTTTCTGAATTCACTTGTACAAAACCGTGAAACTAGATTTCCCCAAAATAAACACACTTCTCGAACAATACAAAACAAAAATGTAGAAATACTGAAGCAAGAAACTATATATTTTTTGATACTCTGAGAAATGTGATTATGCTTATAGGTTGCAACCAACACCTATTATCTCCACAAATGTTTTCCCATCTGAACAAACCCCCCTCTCCCTGACAGCATCAAGAATCACAAACCCCCCCTCCCTGACAGCATCAAGAATCACAAACCCCCCCTCCCTGACAGCATCAAGAATCACAAACCCCCCCTCTCCCTGACATCATCAATAATCACAAAACCCTCCTCTCCCTGACAGCATCAATAATCACAAAACCCCCCTCTCCCTGACAACATCAATAATCACAAACCCCCCCCTCCCTGACAGCATCAAGAATCACAACCCCCCCCCCCTCTCCCTGACAGCATCAAGAATCACAACCCCCCCCCCCTCTCCCTGACAGCATCAAGAATCACCAATTGACACATCTCTATAGCTGTACAATTTTATTCCTTTCAGAAACAAAATGTACATTTCAGTACGCACACAGAATATTTTGTGTTCCTTTTCTTGTAATTTTTCTTAAGCAAGAGAGTTAAGCACTAAGCCTGCATTTACACAGGCAGCCCAATTCTGATCATTTTCCACTAAAATTGGTCTTTTGACCAATCAGATCAGCTCTTTTGCCCATAATTGGGCAAAAGATCAGAATTGGGCTGCCTGTATAAACGCAGCCTTACACACCGTAAATAACCATCAGGTTAGACATTTCATTAGCAGAGATTGCTGGTGGATATATTTATAGGTCTCCGTGTACATTCAGATCGATGATTAGAAGGTCCATCCTCTAAAACCTTCCAGAATAAAAGTATTGTTTTATGTCAAATTCAGCAGGACTGGAGCGGAAGAATCTCACTCAAAAAAAAAAAAAAAAACGGATTCTCAGAGCAGATGTTGCATAATTCTTAACAATACAAAACAGCTTTGAACAACCACTTACTTATTTTGGGTTATTGGCAGAGTTTGCAGCATTGCTAGGCCATTATACCGAAGAGATCAACACCGAAGCTACTGCATAGCATGTTCTCTGTTATCAGAGATTTAGACTCCTGTTCATTAACACTGTAATGAGAGGGTAGGGGAAAACTAAGACTTCTGCTTTAATACCAAATCACTCAATGGCGCTTTAGTATGGGCTTAAAGCGGGTGCATGAAGTAATTGCTGTCCTTGTGCTGTGGCAAGCAATATCTCTGTACACAATACTGTACAGAGGTCTTACGTAACACAGTTTTGATGGCTCAAATTCATGATACGCAAACACAGTGTGTAAACACTGAGGAAGAGGAGCTTCGTAATTGAGCCAGACTTTACATACTAAAACACTGACTTGAAGGGTCGTCACGTAGTCACAATGCTTCAATGCTAGACTTGTAGGTGGTCTTCAGGTGTGACGAATACGTGGTTATAACATATGGACCACTGCAAAAGGAATAATACTTTAGATTTAAACTAGACTCAACAATTTCACTGGCCAGGAAATTAGAGCTTTGGAAGCAAAGAGAAACGTCATTTCCTAATACTGCCTTCTCACAGCACAGGGACATCAGTCACTGACATCTTTCCAGGACATTGTTTAGAGCACGTGTCAAAACTCATTCCACCGCGGGCCGAGTGTCTGCGGGGTTTTCCCCTCCTCCCTCGTACTTGATTGATGAATTAAGGTCACTAATTAGTAATGAACTCCCCTCACCTGGGTGGTCTGGGTCTTAGTTTAAAAAGGAAAAACCAGAAGACACTAGGACCTCCGTGGAATGAGTTTGACACCCTTGGTTTAGAGACTTGAGGAGTTTCATCATTTCATCTTATCAGTAGTTGTGATACACACACATGTAAAATTGGGAAATGCCTTTCAAATGTATTTTTAAAAGTTATATTGGGGGTAATAAATAACGAAATGGTAATCCAAGGTTTAGCCATTGATCCAGACTAGTACCAAGGGCTAATTAATGTAAGGTCTAATCCAAACATAAGAACACACATGCAAAGTTTGGGAACAGTGCAAATTCTCTACAACGACGTTGGAGGCAGCTTATGGTAGAGAAATTAACATTAAATTATCTGGAAACAGCTCTGGTGGACAGTCTTACATTCAGCATACCAATTGCAAGCTCCCTCAAAATTTGAGACATCTGTGGCATTGTGTTGTGCGACAAAACTGCACATTTTAGAGTGGCGGTTTATTGTCCCCAGCACAAGGTGCACCTGTGTAATGATCATGGTGTTTGATCAGCTTCTTGATATGCCACATCTGTCAGGTGGATGGATTATCTTGGCAAAAGGAGAAATGCTCACTAACAGGGATGTAAACAAATTTGTTCACAAAATGTAATCCTTTTGTGCTTACAGAAAATTTCTAGGATCTTTTATTTCAGCTCATGAAATAAATGAAATTAGCTCAACACTACTTATTATTATTTAACCTTTATTTAACTAGGCAAGTCAGTTAAGAACAAATTCTTACATACAATGACGGCCTACACTGGCCAAACCCGGAAAACGCTGGGCCAACTGTGATACAGCCTGGATGTTGCGTTTTATATATTTTTGTTCAGTTTATTTTCACTAAAAACAACACAAAGGCAACACATAGGGTTGAGTTGAGAAGAGGATGGCACAGAGTAGCCAGTAAGTGAACGGCTACCCGGTTTAACAACAGAGTGGCACCTGACAGGATGAAGCCACTAACCAACATGGAGCGAAGGAACGACAGAACATTGTGTGACGTCATAATGCCAAAGGTTGAGACATTAGATGCAACAGTATTATTCTAACAAAGCAATTTAGAAGAAGTTGATGGATGAAATACATTGATATGTTTATTTTGAATACTTGACGCTCAGTTAATTTTTATTTAACTTGGCAAGTCAGTTAAGAACAAATTCTTATTTACAATGACGGCCTACCCCGGCCCAAACCCGGACAACACTGTTAATGCTGCCGTTTGAAATACCTAGACCAACCGATAATACATGTCTTGTGGTGGTCCTTCAATCTTTTAGTTACAAGCACATTCACATTGAATAGTTTTAACTGATGACTAGAACAAGAAAACAAATAGCAGCTATGAGAATTACTTTGGGGGCCAAATGACAGACTTCCTGTCCAAACTGCAGGTAATGGACCCTTTGCACTGGGTGAGGAACTCCCACAGACACAGGAATACAAATCTCTTAAATCCCTATATAAACTAACTGCTGGCAGTAGTTATGTACCTTTCTTACAACAGATACAAACACCAACAAGTCCTTACTAGGCAAATCAAACACAAGGCAATTCTACAGACTGTCTGTAGAGTGGGTGTCGTCATGGGCCAGGTATAGGAGAGGATGAGGCACTTTCTTAGTGAGGAAAGGCAGACTCATAATTCATCTCTGTAGTGTAGCATCTTCGAAAAACAACCAACGCACCAAGATCAAGGCATATCTTTCAAAAGTGACTGACAAACTAGCAGATCACAGAACTCCATCACTAAAAAGAGAGTTTGAGGAGGTTGCTGAACCAATGTTATTTTTTAAAAACATCCCCATCGCTGTTAACCATGCTCTGATAATAAAGCTATGATGATGGGTGTGCCACAGGCGAACGGAGAGTGGACCCTTGGTGTGACACACTGAATTAAAAGGGCCAGTCCATGACGATGAAACAGAATCTTGGTCCCTTCATTTGATACGAATGAAACTAACTAAGCAAATTTTCCTCTATACCTCAGACATAACTGGACTGTCAACACAAGTCCAATCTCAGCAGGTTTTGGCTTTAGTGCACCCTAGAACTACTACACAAATAGGTATTTACACACAGTACCAAAAACAAACACAGTTTTTGTGATCCTTAGCATTTACCTGCCACCCAGGGTTCATGACATGGGACATTACATTAGTTATATTAAAACCTCTATTTGAGGGGATTTTAGGGGAGGGAGTGAAAGGATATTTACAGTTCAATTATTAAATGGCTGTTCCCAGTTTTTCCCAGTTTCTTGTGGTGGCTTCCGTGAAAACCTTTCAGCAGCTTCTATACAGACGACATGGGCATGTCTTCATGGCTCCTCGGACGACTTTAACAGCTCCAGTAATGCCCCAACCGCTCCAAAATAGCCCTACAGAAAACATACGTGGTAAATATAGTATTATTACGAACACTCAAAATACAGTACGAGTACTATTACAATGCTCATTAATGGAATCAAGGAAATTGATTATGGATTCTGGGCGCTATTGGGGTAGAGTTGACAGCTTTGTTTACATCCAGTCTGACAGAATGTCTTAAGTCCAACTCAAATCAAGTGTTGTACCTCGTGCTCTAGGAACAGGGCCTTCAGTTGTCCCTTGGACCAGAAGTCCATGGCGTAGGCCAGCAGCTTAGTAGACACGGTGTTGATCCGTAAGAAATTCCCAACAAACACAACCCTCTCGATTTTCTGAAAGCGAAAAGATCATGGTAGTAAAATAGTTCACGTATATCCAATTTAAAATGTGTTTTCCACTAAGAAGCCCATTTATAAAACCAATAATCCTGCAAAAACACAGATTAACAGTTCGGAATCATAACAACAGGAACGGTCAACATTTTAACGTGTTTTCTTAGAGATGATTCAAGTTATTTTGACAAACTGATATTACAAAAAACACACAGAGAAGTACATACACATGGCAACATGGCAAGGAAAATACTCATTATGACCACAAGGTGGAGCTAAAAGACAGGAGTCTGTTGTATGTCATCGGCCCTGTACTCAATGTGAATCAATTTACAAAGAACTGCAGAACTGCAGAACACTAGTTGGACCTTGAAATGCTACATACATTATATCTACGGCTGTGTCCCTGTTGAACTAAGCTGCCATGTACTGATTGTCCTGTCTGTACTATCAGTGACGCTAAAAACAAGTTCCTATCAACCATTGTTGTTTGGCAATGAAGTATTCTATTCTGTAGTTCATGCTTTGGGGAAAGGTCTATGGGGCCAGTTAGTGGCGTTTGCTGAAGATCTGTGCTCTTTGATAGCGCTGTACAATGCTGCTTGATCAACATGCTACAAGGCAACACTGAAGAAGCCGAGGGCATACAGAAAACCACCCAAATGTATGTATGTATGTATGTATGTATGTATGTATGCATGTATGTATATATATGTGGTCGTCTCACCTAGCTACTTTAAGATTAATACACTAACTTTTAAGTTGCTCTGGGTTAAGAGCGTCTGCTAATTGACTAAACATGGAAATTCGAATAAAGCCCCTTAGACAACTACTTCTCGTAAAAACATACACTACATGACCAAAAGTAGGTCGACACCTGCTCGTCCAACATCTCATTCCAGAATCATGGGCATTAATATGCTGTTGGTCCCCCCCCATTGCTGTTATAACAGCCTCCACTCTTCTGGGAAGGCTTTCCACTAGATGTTGGAACATTGCTGCGGGGACTTGCTTCCATTCAGCCACAAGAACATTAGTGAGGTTGGGCAGTGATGTTTGGCAATTAGGCCTGGCTCGCAGTCAGTGTTCCCAATTCATCCCAAAGGTTTCTTGACAAACCATTTCTGTATGGACCTCGCTTTGTGCACGCACGGGGGCATTGTCCTGCTGAAACAGGAAAGGGCATTCCACAAACTGTTGCCACAAAGTTGGAAACAGAGAATCATCTGGAATGTCATTGTATGATGTAGCGTTAAGATTTCCCTTCAATGGAACTAAGGGGCCCGAACCATGAAAAGCAGTCCCAGACCATTATTCCTTCTCCACCAAACTTTACAGTCGGCCTATGCCTTAGGACAGGTAGCATTCTCCTTGCATCTGCCAAAGCCAGATTTGTTTGTCTGACTGCCAGATGAAGCATGATTCATCACTCCAGAGAACCTGTTTCCACTCCTCCAGAGACCAATGGTGGCGAGCTTTATACCACAGCAGCCAAGGCTTGGTATTGCACATGGTGATCTTAGGCTTGTGTGCTGCTGCTCAGCCATGGAAACCCATTTTATGAAGCTCCCGACGAACAGTTATCGTACTGACGTTGCTTCCAGAGGCAGTTTGGAACTCGGTAGTGAGTGTTGCAACCGAGGACAGACGATTTTCACATGCTTCAGCACTCAGCGGTCCCGTTCTGTGAGCTTGTGTGGCCTACCACTTCAGGGCTGAGCCGTTGTTGCTCTTAGACATTTCCACTTCATCAATAACAGCACTTACAGTTGACCGGGGCAGCTCTAGCAGGGCAGAAATTTGACAAACTGACTTGTTGGAAAGGTGGCATCCTATGACAGTGCCAGGTTGAAAGTCACTGAGCTCTTCAGTAAGGCCATTCTACTGATAAAGTTTGTCTATGGAGATTGCATGGCGGTGTGGTCAATTTTATACACCTGTCAACAACGGGTGTGGCTGAAATAGCCATATCCACTAATTTGAAGGGGTGTCCACATACTTTTGTATATTTAGTCTAAATGAGTGAATGAATGTTAATATGTAATTATGCAAACTGTATGGAGAATGTGTGCGTGGTTACCTCATTGACGGCACACATGCGTGCGATGGAGCCTATGTTATTGGTGATGGTAACCAGCATAGCCCGGGCCAGGTCCTCTTTGCTAATGGAGTCTCGTTTCTCTTTGCTCATCATGTGGCCAAAGCTGTATGTTAAAGATCACCCCAGAACAGAAACACAACAGAAGAATAAAAAAGGAGACTCTTATTAAAAAATAAAAAAAAGGTGCTTACATGAAAACCGACAAATATTTAATTTAATCAATACCAATTAGGGTTTCACAAGTGGAAGATTCCCAGAATCAAGAGGGAATAAGCAGCAAATCTAGAATCCTCTGACCAGCATTTCTGGAAAACCAGGGAATTTATTGGAAGTTCAAGGAATTTTGCAACCCTAATACCAAATAAGATTGTTGTGTTAAAAATGGAAGGGAATTGAACAAATCGACCATAAGGCCGAGGCTAGTGATAAAGATCACTTCTGGGACAAGGACACTGTTGTGTTACTGCACCTACAGGTAACTGCCTAGATAAAGGAAACACCTACGTAAGGTGTCTGAATAGGGTGTTGGGCCTCCACAAGACAGAACTTCTTCCAAGACACCTTGGCATAGATTCTACAAGTGTCTGAAACTCTATTGGAGGGATGCAACACCATTCTTCCACCAGAAATGCCATAGTTTGGTGTTTTATTGACGGTGGTGGATGGTTGTCTCAGACGCCGCTCCAGAAGGGTTGAGATGTGGCGACCGAGACGGCCGTGGCATATGGTTTACATCGTTTTTTTCATGCTCAACAAACCATTCAGTGACCACTCGTGCCCTGTGGATTGTCATCCTATGAGGGCGTGACCATGGTAGCCAAAAATAATGGGCAGCCCAGCATTTTTACACGTGACCCAAAGCATGATGGGATGTAAATTGTTTAACTCAGGAATCACACTGTGAATCCACTCACTGTGGAAGCACCTGCTTTCCCGATCCCTCATTTACTCAAGTGCGTCCATTATTTTGACAGTTACCTGTACACTGCGCCTTATATCTGTGTACCTGCTTTTACAGTTCATTAACTACCATAATAAACCCACTTAATACCGGGTAACCATTGGTAATTAATTACACAGAGATTTGTCACATACTGAATTATTACCAAGAATTAAGAATTAATTCAGGATTAGTTGCAGAATTACTATTGCGACTGAGTAGCAGCACCTTTCTTCCTCAGAGCTCTTCGGTGCCAGTGCTTCATTAGAAAATACCCCTGCATTTCTAAGAAACAAGAATTTAAATACCCAAATAATTATATATATTTCTAAAAAAAACAATCTCAGTATGGCATATTTTCAGAATGAGCTCTTGAAAATTATATTACAAAGTGTGTTTCACGTTTTATTTCTTACGAATAAAAGCCTACATAATTCCACCTAAATATGAAGGCGTGGCCGGCCGGTTTATCATGGTAGATATATATCCTGATGGTTAATATCAAAGTTAGGGGTCAATTACATATCAATCCCATTTAAATTCAGAAAGTAAACCAAATTCCAATACCACATTGAAGAGAAGTGGAATTTCAGTGTATTACCCGAATTTACTGGAATTTAAAATGGAATTAACCCCAACATATATTATCATAGTAGATATAAATGGTATACACACTCAGGGGCTAGACCCGGTCAGACCCCTTTGCCTCCAGAACAGACAATTATGTTCTGGGCATAAAAACATTCCACAAATGGTATCAATGGACCTAACGTAACTGAATGACTTCATGCCTGTCTTGTTTGTTTGTTTGTTTGTTTGTTTGTTTGTTTGTTTGTGTGTGAGATATATATATATATATCACACACACACTCAGTGAGCAGTTTATTATCTACACCACCCCGTTCATGGAAACGGTTCACTCCTACAGACAGTGAGTCACGTGGCTTGCTATATAAAGCAGGCAGACAGGCATCGAGGCATTCAGTTACTGTTACACTGAATGTTAGAGTGGGGAAAACGAGTGACCTAAGCAGTGACAGTTTCAGTATCTCAGAAACGGACGGCATCCTGGGATTTTCACGCACGACAGTGTCTAGGGTTTCCTGAGAATGACGCGACAAACAAAAAACATCCAGTCAGCGGCAGTTCTGTGAGCGAAAAACAGCTCGTTGATGAGAAGAATGGCAAGAATCATGCAAGCTAACAGGCGGGCCACAAACAAACAGGAAAATAACGGCGCAGTACAACAGTGGTGTGAAAAAAAAAACGGCATTTCGGAACGCACAACTTGTCAGTCCTTGTCACAGATGGGCTATTACAGCAGACGACCGGGTTCCACTCCTATCAGCTTAAAACAAGAAGAAGAGGCTCCAGTGGGCATGTGATCACCAACACTGGACAATTGAGGAGAGGAAAAACAAGTCGCCTGGTCCATTGAATCCCGGTTCCTGTTGCGTCATGCTGATGACAGAGTCAGGATTTGGCGTAAGCAGCGTTGAGTCCATGGACCCAGCCTGACTGGTGTCAACGGTACAGGCTGGTAGTGTTGGTGTAATGGTGTGGGGAATGTTTTCCTGGCACAAGTTAGGTCCCTTGATATCAATTGAGCAACGTTTGACCGCCATAGAGTTTCTGAACATTGTTTCTGACCAGCTGTAGCCTTTCATGGCTACAGGACGGTACAACCCGGTACTAGATGGGTGTACCTAATAAACTGGCCACCAAGTGTATATTAAGTGGTAGATATAGCTCATCATTCACTGAGTGTACAAAACATTAAGAACACCTTCCTAGTATTGAGTTGCACCCTTCCCTTTTGCCCTCAGAACAGCATCAATTCATCAGGTCATGGACTCTACAAGGTGTTGAAAGCGTTCCACAGGGATGCTGGCCCATGTTGACTCCAACGCTTCCCACAGTTGGCTGGATGTCCTTTGGGTGGTGAACCATTCTTGATACACAGGAAACTGATGAACATGGAAAAGCCCAGCAGCGTTACAGCTCTTGACACGGACCAGTGCGACTGGCACCTACTACCATACCACTACCATACATACCACCTACTACCATACATACCACCTACTACCATACATACCACCTACTACCATACCACCTACTACCATACCACACATACCACCTACTACCATACCACACATACCACCTACTACCATACCACACATACCACCGCTACCATACATACCACCACTACCATACATACCACCTACTACCATACATACCACCTGCTACCATACATACCACTACCATACCACTACCATACATACCACCACTACATACCACCACTACCATACATACCACCATACCACTACCACCATACATACCACCACTATCATACATACCACCTACTACCATACATACCACTACCATACATACCACCTACTACCATACATACCACCACTACCATACATACCACCTACTACCATACATACCACTACCATACATACCACAGCTACCATACCACTACCATACATACCACCTACTACCATACATACCACCACTACCATACCACTACCATACATACCACCACTACCATACCACTACCATACATACCACCACTACCATACATACCACCACTACCATAACACTACCATACATACCACCACTACCATACCATACATACCACCACTACCATACCACACATACCACCTACTACCATACATACCACCACTACCATACATACCACCACTACCATACATACCACCACTACCATAACACTACCATACATACCACCACTACTATACATACCACCACTACCATACATACCACCACTACCATACCACTACCATACATACCACCACTACCATACCACTACCATACATACCACCACTACCATACATACCACCACTACCATACATACCACCACTACCATACATACCACCACTACCATACCACCTACTACCATACATACCACTACCATACATACCACCACTACCATACCACTACCATACATACCACCACTACCATACCACTACCATACATACCACCACTACCATAACACTACCATACATACCACACCACTACCATACATACCACCACTACCATACATACCACCTACTACCATACATACCACCACCATAACACTACCATACATACCACCGCTACCATACATACCACCACTACCATACATACCACCACTACCATACATACCACCACTACCATACATACCACCATACCACTACCATACATACCACCACTACCATACCACTACCATACATACCACCACTACCATACATACCACCACTACCATACCACTACCATACATACCACCATACCACCACCATACATACCACCACCACCATACATACCACCACTACCATACATACCACCTATATGTTTTACCTTGCCCATTAACCTCTGAATGGCACACATACATGTCTCAAAGGTCTTAAAACGTAACAATCCTTCCTTAACCCGTCTCCTCCCCTTCATCTACACTGATTTAAAGTGGATTTAACAAGTACACATCAATAAGGGATCATAGCGTTCACCTGGATTCACCTAGTCAGTCTTATGGAAAGAGCAGGTGTTCTTAATGTTTTGCACACTCAGTGTATTATTATCATCATGGTAGATAGAATGGTATATATATTATCATGGTATATCCAGTATAATGTCCCAGTACTGAGTGGTCCTTTGCTCACCTGGAGGCCACAGCAGATCCTTGGAGGCTAAAACGCTCATAGTCTCCTCCGTAGATATCCTTCACCAGCTTGTCCACATTGCTGCTGTCCCCTCTGCTAGCCATATCCAGAGCCTCTTCAAACGTCTCACACCCCGTCAGCAAGCAGCACAGGCCCAGGAACGTACCCCCACCAAGACTGAGAGGAGGACACAGAGGAAGGGATCAGGCCCAGGAACGTACCCCCACCAAGACTGAGAGGAGGACACAGAGGAAGGGAACGTACCCCCACCAAGACTGAGAGGAGGAATCAGGCCCAGGAACGTACCCCCACCAAGACAGAGAGGAGGAATCAGGCCCAGGAACGTACCCCCACCAAGACAGAGAGGAGGAATCAGGCCCAGGAACGTACCCCCACCAAGACAGAGAGGAGGACACAGAGAGGAGGGATCAGGCCCAGGAACGTACCCCCACCAAGACTGAGAGGAGGACACAGAGGAAGGGATCAGGCCCAGGAACGTACCCCCACCAAGACTGAGAGGAGGACACAGAGGGGAGGGATCAGGCCCAGGAACGTACCCCCACCAAGACAGAGAGGAGGAATCAGGCCCAGGAACGTACCCCCACCAAGACAGAGAGGAGGAATCAGGCCCAGGAACGTACCCCCACCAAGACAGAGAGGAGGAATCAGGCCCAGGAACGTACCCCCACCAAGACAGAGAGGAGGAATCAGGCCCAGGAACGTACCCCCACCAAGACAGAGAGGAGGAATCAGGCCCAGGAACGTACCCCCACCAAGACAGAGAGGAGGAATCAGGCCCAGGAACGTACCCCCACCAAGACAGAGAGGAGGAATCAGGCCCAGGAACGTACCCCCACCAAAACAGAGAGGAGGAATTAGGCCCAGGAACGTACCCCCACCAAGACAGAGAGGAGGAATCAGGCCCAGGAACGTACCCCCACCAAGACAGAGGGATCAGGCCCAGGAACGTACCCCCACCAAGACAGAGAGGAGGAATCAGGCCCAGGAACGTACCCCCACCAAGACAGAGAGGAGGAATCAGGCCCAGGAACGTACCCCCACCAAGACAGAGAGGAGGAATCAGGCCCAGGAACGTACCCCCACCAAGACAGAGAGGAGGAATCAGGCCCAGGAACGTACCCCCACCAAGACAGAGAGGAGGAATCAGAGGAAGGGATCAGGCCCAGGAACGTACCCCCACCAAGACAGAGAGGAGGACACAGAGAATGGATCAGGCCCAGGAAAGTACCCCCACCAAGACAGAGAGGAGGACACAGAGAGGAGGACACAGAGAATGGATCAGGCCCAGGAACGTACCCCCACCAAGACAGAGAGGAGGAATCAGGCCCAGGAACGTACCCCCACCAAGACAGAGAGGAGGACACAGAGGAAGGGATCAGGCCCAGGAACGTACCCCCACCAAGACAGAGAGGAGGACACAGAGGAAGGGATCAGGCCCAGGAACGTACCCCCACCAAGACAGAGAGGAGGACACAGAGGAATGGATCAGGCCCAGGAAAGTACCCCCACCAAGACAGAGAGGAGGACACAGAGAGGAGGGATCAGGCCCAGGAACGTACCCCCACCAAGACAGAGAGGAGGACACAGAGAGGAGGACACAGAGAGGAGGGATCAGGCCCAGGAACGTACCCCCACCAAGACAGAGAGGAGGACACAGAGGAGGACACAGAGAGGAGGACACAGAGAGGAGGACACAGAGAATGGGATTGTTGAAACAGAGTTAAGGCGGAGAGATGCAGCTTCAAGGAAACTGAATGGACCATAGAATAAGAAATCAGAATACTTGTGTCTATGGAAAAGAGTCTCCAGCAAAAGCCTAAGGACCAGGAAGTATCTTATTTTTCCACTCAGGGTTGAAACCTAACCTGAGACATGCACATTATACTTGAATGCATTGACATCAATGGGAAATGTGTGACATTTTGTAGTTACACCCATGCGTGCTTAAAAGTTAGGGTTTCATCCCTTATGCTGGGGAAGGGTTATTGAAAGGGGTCCTAAATTAAAATTTACAGCAGAGGCCTAAAAAGGAGTCTCTTCTCAGCCTGAGACAGGGAGAGTTAGTGGGGGTAGGTAGAACAGGTCCCATAAAAACTGTAAGCTGAACCCAAGACCTCAGGAACGGTCACAAGGCCATGGGGAACGGTCACAAGGCCATGGGGAACGGTCACAAGGCCATGGGGAACGGTCACAATGACCTGGGTCGGCTCTCCTTGGTTACCCAAACACTTTTACCAATACAGCCAAGTTATCCTTCTTTGAAAGAGCTACAGTGCATTCAGAAAAGATTTTCCACATTTTGTTGTGTTACAGCCAGGATTTAAAATGGATTAAATTGAGAATGTGTCATCACTGGCCTACACACAATACCCCATAATGTCCAAGTGGAAGTCTTTACAAATGGAAAGCTGAAATGTCTTGAGTCAATAAGTATTCAACCCCTAAAGTTAAAGAGAGCCTTCATAAGTTCAGGAGTACAAATGTGTTTAACAAGTCACATAATTAGTTGCATGGACACTGTGTGCATGAATAGTGTTTAACATGATTTTTGAATGACTACCTCATCTCTGTACCCCAGAATTATCTGTACGGTCCCTCAGTCGAGCAGTGAATTTCAAACAGATTCAACCACAAAGACCAGGGAGGTTTTCCAATGTCTAGCAAAGAAGGGCACCTATTGGTAAATGGGTAAAACATAAAATAAAGAATATAGACATTGAATATTAATTTGAGTATGGTGAAGTTATTCATTACACTTTGGATGGTGTATCAAGACTAGAGATGCAACGGTACACAGTATGTTGTCGAACCGGTCGGTACGCCCCCTACGGTTCAATACGCATACGTGAACCACGGAATTACGATATGCCTGTCATTTCCTAAACTTGCTTATTGCGCTGCAGACGACACGCACGTTGTACATTCAGATTCACAAAACCAGACGCGCAGCTTGTGAACAGGCTTGGCAGGCAACTGCTTGGAGCCCCAGACCGTTTCTCCGAGTGCTGACAAACTTTACTCCACAGCAATGTCTCAAAATGTGGCAACCACAGTGACCGTAACCCCTTCCCCCTTAAACAACCAATGGACGATTTGCAATGACATCTCACGAGGAAACCTCCCTAAAGGGGCCCCATGAATAAACTAAATACAAGTATTTTCTCAGCTCCAATGCGACAATG
Organism: Oncorhynchus clarkii lewisi; assembly: GCF_045791955.1. Classification (NCBI taxonomy): domain Eukaryota; kingdom Metazoa; phylum Chordata; class Actinopteri; order Salmoniformes; family Salmonidae; genus Oncorhynchus; species Oncorhynchus clarkii. The sequence goes on along the minus strand of NC_092162.1, from coordinate 6,750,209 downwards.
GCGAGCGCTAATGAGACAGAGAGAAGCGCATTTGAAGAGTCACCGGCGTCTTTCAAAATCCACTGTGTGGGAACATTTTGGGTTCAGCGTTCAATACGACGACGAGGGTACGAAGACCGTAAGCAAACAAAGTACAGTCTGCAAGCGTTGCTTTGCCACTGTCGGCTACTCGAGTGGAAACACGTTTAGCATGTCATTTACGTGGCCATCACCCGGCCGTATCCCTTGCAGATGGAGCAAGGCGAGATCACTCGTTAGCGAAAACACAACACTCTCTCCCTGCTGCCGTCCAACAATTTACGACAAATTCAGAAAAACAAAGAAATAATCGAAAGCAGTGGGAGTAAACATAGCAGATTTGCAGCCCTGTTCGGTGGTTACTGACTCGGGATTTCGTCACCCGATGAAAAAAATGTTTTGAACCGGGTTACAATGTCCCCTCCCGCACACAATTCAGCAGCAAAGTAATTCCCAAACTCTATGAAACATCACAGAGAGACAGACGTTGAAAAGGAATTGACACAGACACCCTTTCTAGCTCTCTCCACTGATAGTTGGACCTCCAGAGCAACTCAAAGCTACCTCTGAAGGTTCACTATGTTCTGGAAGCTACCCCACTGTCACGGTTCACCATGTTCTGGAAGCTACCCCACTGTGTCTCTGTGACGGTTCACCATGTTCTGGAAGCTACCTCTGGTTCACTATGTACTGGAAGCTACCTCTGGTTCACTGTGTACTGGAAGCTACCTCTGGTTCACTGTGTACTGGAAGCTACCTCTGGTTCACTGTGTACTGGAAGCTACCTCTGGTTCACTGTGTACTGGAAGCTACCTCTGGTTCACTGTGTACTGGAAGCTACCTCTGGTTCACTGTGTACTGGAAGCTACCTCTGGTTCACTGTGTACTGGAAGCTACCTCTGGTTCACTGTGTTCTGGAAGCTACCTCTGGTTCACTGTGTTCTGGAAGCTACCTCTGGTTCACTGTGTTCTGGAAGCTACCTCTGGTTCACTGTGTTCTGGAAGCTACCTCTGGTTCACTGTGTTCTGGAAGCTACCTCTGGTTCACTGTGTTCTGGAAGCTACCTCTGGTTCACTGTGTTCTGGAAGCTACCTCTGGTTCACTGTGTTCTGGAAGCTACCTCTGGTTCACTGTGTTCTGGAAGCTACCTCTGGTTCACTGTGTTCTGGAAGCTACCTCTGGTTCACTGTGTTCTGGAAGCTACCTCTGGTTCACTGTGTTCTGGAAGCTACCTCTGGTTCACTGTGTTCTGGAAGCTACCTCTGGTTCACTGTGTTCTGGAAGCTACCTCTGGTTCACTGTGTTCTGGAAGCTACCTCTGGTTCACTGTGTTCTGGAAGCTACCTCTGGTTCACTGTGTTCTGGAAGCTACCTCTGGTTCACTGTGTTCTGGAAGCTACCTCTGGTTCACTGTGTTCTGGAAGCTACCTCTGGTTCACTGTGTTCTGGAAGCTACCTCTGGTTCACTATGTACTGGAAGCTACCTCTGGTTCACTATGTACTGGAAGCTACCTCTGGTTCACTATGTACTGGAAGCTACCTCTGGTTCACTGTGTTCTGGAAGCTACCTCTGGTTCACTGTGTTCTGGAAGCTACCTCTCTGTGACGGTTCACTATGTACTGGGTCGGGAGATGAAGAGCGATGTGTTGCAAACTCGTCCCCTGTATGAGAGTCATACAAGCGCAAACTCTTCTTAAATATAAAGATACTGAAACCGTACTGTGGCCCACAAACCATGATACATACCGAACCGTGTGCCCACTGTACCATTGCATCCCTAATCAATACACCCAGTCACTATAAAGATACAGGTATCCTTTCTAACTCAGTTGCAGGAGAGGAAGGAAACCTCTCAGGGATTTCACCATGAGGCCAATGGTGCCTTAAAAAAAAGAAAGTTAGAGTTTAATGGTCTGTGATAGGAGAAAACTGAGGATGGATCAACAACATTGTAGTTACTCCACAATATTAACCTAAATGACAGAGTGAAAAGGAAACCTGTATAGAAAACAAATATTTAAAAAAAAAGTGCATCCTATTTGCAAACAAGGCACTAAAATAATACTGCAAGAAAATGTGTAAAAACAACTAACTTTTTGTCCTGAATACAAAGTGTTATGTTTGGGGCAAATCCCCCCAAAAAACATTACCGAGTACCACATCTCCATAGTGGTGGTTGCATCATGTTATGGGTATGCTTATAAATCGTTAAAGACTAGGGGAGTTTTTCAAGATAAAAAAAATGAACGGAATGGAGCTAAGCACAGGCTAAATCCTAGAGGAAAACCTGGTTCAGTCTGCTTTCCACCAGACACTGGGAGATGAATTCACCTTTCAGCAGGAAAATTACCTAAAACACAAGGCCAAATCTACAAGATGACAGTGAATGGTCCTGAGCGTCCGAGTTACAGTTTTGATTTCAATTACTTCGATCTATGGCAAGACCTGGAAATGGTTGTCTAGCAATGATCAACAACCAATTTGAAAGAGCTTGAAGAATTTTGAAAAGACAAAATGGGCAATGTTGCACAACCCAGGTGTGGAAAGCTCTTAGAAACTTACCCAGAAAGACGCACAGCTGAAATCACTGTCAAAAGGTGCTTCTACAAAGTATTGACTCAGGGGTGTGTAAAATAATACATATTTAAATAGATATTTCATTGTTAAAACATGTTTTCACTTACTCATTATGGGGTATTGTGTGTAGATGGGTGAGATTTACAAAATTATATTTAATCCATTTTGAATACAAAATGTCTGTAACAAAACGTGGAATAAGTCCAGGCGTGTAAATACTTCCATAAGGCATTTTAATTGAAAGCTAAAAAAAAATCATTTGGAAAGACTTAAATGGTCACCACCACTCCCCATCGCTCCCCATCTAATTTAACAGAAATTGTGCAAATCTGCAAAAACGAATGGGACAAAACCCCAAATCCAGATGTGCGCAAAGCTGATGCAGACACAACCAAGACGACTCAAAGTATTGACTCAGGGGTGTTGAATAATCTGTATTTCATTTTTATTTATTGTTTAATCGAAAAACTTGTTTTCACTGTTATTATGGGGTATTTGTGTGTAGATGGGTAAGGCTGTAACACAACAAAATGTGGAATAAGTCAAGGGGTATGAATATTGTCTGTAGGCACTGTAAACACCGGCATGAGCTCCGTTTCACCCCAGTGCCGTGTTCTATTTAGAGACGTTCCAAGGTTGAACCGGTGTAAATATAGACTGTCCTTGTTCAACGAGCAGACAGACAAGACAGTACCTACTGTCTAGGGAACACGGTGCACATACAGCACTTCCTATTCTGTCGTAGACGTTGTTCAACCTGCCTTGCTAATAACAATAAAGCGGACTAACTATTATTCATTGTGAGTCACAATGCAACTACAAAAAAAAATACAGCTTAAAGGGAATGACAAACAGCAGTTGTAAATGATTGCTTTTCCTCTGTAATCTCTGTTGACATGACAACGTAGGACGAGTCTCTCTTCTTATGAAGAAGACCACAGTTCCTTTCTGTGCAATGACACCCGCCAATGATATAAAACTATTTATTTGGGTCATTCACCTGGGAAAACCCAGTTCACTGCTGATGAAAAAAAAACTGATTTTGAATTGGCACTGGTGAACAGCACTGTCCTTATAATAGCCTAAACATTTCAGATTTTAAACACTACCATAAAATGTTGACCTTCAAGGCTTTTAAAAACGTCAAATATAATCCCTTTTCCGTTTTTTTGCTCTGTTCTTTACCTGGTACCGGTGACCCGTTTGTAGTCGTCTTTGGAGTACACAGCCAGGATGCTAACCCCAGATCCAATGTTGACCAGCAGCATAGGGAACGGGTCGGCCAGACTGCACGGTGTCTTCACGCTGTTCTGGGTATCTGACGGGTTCTCCAAGTAGTAACACTGAGGGTGGCCGTTGAAGCTCACGGAGTCCACATAGAGCAGGCCGTGAATCAGACAGTCAAGCTCATCCAGCTTCAACAGCTCTAAATCAGCCATCTGTAGAGGGGGGGGGGGGGGGGGGGGGGGGGGGGTGTATGGTAGGGAGAGTGACAGAAAGACAGAAAGTGGCGTGAGGCAAATCATGCAGAGTAAAATCTCAGCATGTGTATAAAAGCAAACAGCAGTCAGGGTTAATGACTGGTTATATAAGAAAGCAGGTGTGGGGCCACAGAGAAGCACAGTGAACCACAGTGAAGTTTATGACAGCACACCATGTTTTCGCAACTCTGGTACAGTCAAACCACAGGGCTCAAAAAGTCCAGAGCCCACTGTTTTAACATTAACATTAACATTAAACATTTAACAGAGAATTCGAGGACGGTCTTTTGCCCAAAAGGAGATTCTCCCGATCACTCACCGTTCTGAAGTCGTTCTCAAACTTGTAGGCCCCTCCGCCAGTGGCGCAGAGCGTGGTGTGGAGGCTGGAGAAGTTCTTGTCGCTGCCCATCTGGATGAAGCGATGCATGGCCTGCGTGGGGAAGCGGATGAAGTGCAGGTTGCCCGTCCGGCCGCACATGGTCAGGTTCTTCAGTTCCAGGTGAACGTCTCGGACGCCCGTCTTCCCGTACGCCGTGTTGGAGGTCAAGTAGCGGCGGATGCTCTTCAGGTTTTCCACCTCTTCCTGTTCCTCCTCCGCCGTGATGTCCTTAGGCTCGAAGTAGACCAGCTTCACCAGAGTACCGCCGATGTCCATCCCGAACCAGGGGAAGGCTGTCAACGCAAAGCGTGAGATACATAATCAAATCAAAGGTGTTATTACCACGTTGGTTTCAGCAAACTGAAGTGCTGTCAAGAGTCAAAGCACCAACCCAGTCATCAGCCAATAACCCGTCGGTCTGCATTTAAATGTCAGCTGAAAATACCCCGCAATAATAGGACAACTGTTGTCATTGGAACACACTTGGGATTTCCCTTTCCAATGTCACTCTCACAAGGAAGCTGTGACCCGGCCTATTGCACAGGTCAGACGGCCATGTGACTGATGTGAACTAGTTCTGCGTAAGACAGAAAGAAGATTTCCTTGTTCCTGGTAAGTCCAGTCATGGTGGTGGAATGGGTCCAATATCTGTCTTCTAGGTTAGCCTTAGATCTATCATCAATATTATTAGCTTTACTGTGACAAAGGCCCTAGGGTATAGATAGGCCCAGGTTTGTGCCAATTGTCCATGTACTTAGTTGGAAAGCAAGACAGCGACAGTATTTTTTTAAAAGTTTGCCTCTACATTGTGTCCCGTCATCTTATTTGAGATATTTGAGTGGCTGGTGGTGCCATTTTAAGTAGTTTTTATTTGTACATCTGTTCGCTTACACATGCAGACCAGGCAGATAGGTGGAGTAAATATATATATTTTTTTTTAAAAACAGTAGCCTACCCAGCCACTGTAGGTTCCACAGCTACAGAGCTCAAGTTTCCATGGAAACCTGATTTCAAGATGAATATTTTCTATTTTGCCTGAAGTGGTGGTGTTTTTCTTTGGGGGGGGGGGGGGGGGGGGCATTACAGGGTCACTTATATTTCAGGGACTAACATTCATTGAGATGCATCATAGACTGAGGCCTCTTTGCTGATCAGATGTCATATCTAGGTTTAGGAGAGTCACTGCCTGACAAGAAGCAAAGTCCACGTTGAGATTATGACTCCCAGAGTTTATTAGTGTGCAAGACTTCTATAAAGTGATTATATAACAATCTGCCAGAACTGGTTATACCATACCTGATAGGATTCCATGAAAACAGACTGGGAAGTGAACCCTCAACTGATAGTGACACCAAGGTCTACTGCTACAACCTTTCCTTAGCTTGAAGGACCTAACCCTAACAACTGACTGAATGAGACCAGGGCCTACCGTTCCAAGCTTTCCTGAGGTTGAAGGATTACTAGATGAGAGGCAAACCAGCCTTCTGAGTAGAGGAATCAATCTTTAGGAGGGAGCAGGGCTAGGAGCAGGTGGGGTAGTATAATCATTCTTTATGAGGGAGCAGGGCTAGGGGCAGGTGGGGTAGTAGAATCATTATTTATGAGGGAGCAGGGCTAGGGGCAGGTAGGGTAGTAGAATCACTCTTTATGAGGGAGCAGGGCTAGCGGTAGTAGAATCATTATTTATGAGGGAGCAGGGCTAGGGGCAGGTAGGGTAGTAGAATCATTATTTATGAGGGAGCAGGGCTAGGGGCAGGTGGGGTAGTATAATCATTCTTTATGAGGGAGCAGGGCTAGGGGCAGGTGGGGTAGTAGAATCATTCTTTATAAGGGAGCAGGGCTAGGGGCAGTAGAATCATTCTTTATGAGGGAGCAGGGCTAGGGGTAGTAGAATCATTCTTTATGAGGGAGCAGGGCTAGGGGCAGGTGGGGTAGTAGAATCATTCTTTATGAGGGAGAAGGGCTAGGGGCAGGTGGGGTAGTACAATAATTCTTTATGAGGGAGCAGGGCTAGGGGCAGGTGGGGTAGTTGAATAATTATTTATGAGGGAGCAGGGCTAGGGGTAGTAGAATCATTATTTATGAGGGAGCAGGGCTAGGGGCAGGTGGGGTAGTAGAATCATCATTTTTCAGGGAGCAGGGCTAGGGGCAGGTGGGGTAGTAGAATCATCATTTTTCAGGGAGCAGGGCTAGGGGCAGGTGGGGTAGTAGAATCATCATTTTTCAGGGAGCAGGGCTAGGGGCAGGTGGGGTAGTAGAATCATTCTTTATGAGGGAGCAGGGCTAGGGGCAGGTGGGGTAGTAGAATCATTCTTTATGAGGGAGCAGGGCTAGGGGCAGGTGGGGTAGTAGAATCATTATTTATGAGGGAGCAGGGCTAGGGGCATGTGGGGTAGTAGAATCATTCTTTATGAGGGAGCAGGGCTAGGGGCAGGTGGGGTAGTAGAATCATTCTTTATGAGGGAGCAGGGCTAGGGGCATGTGGGGTAGTAGAATCATTATTTATGAGGGAGCAGGGCTAGGGGCAGTTGGGGCAGTATAATCATTATTTTTCAGGGAGCACATGAAAGTCACCCCACCAGTGAGACTCCTGCCCTGTCCAGCTGTAGGTTTTGTGTAAGTGTGAGTGGCTGAGTGGGAATAGAGTTGGAATTTGGTTTACTTTCTTAATTGACTGGAATTGAAATGGTATGGAGTTCAACCCTGGTGTAGTCTACCACACTCCAACCTTTCTCTTGATTTCCATTATAAACCAAGGAGACCAGAACCCAACCTTCATTGGATCGGTTTGGTTGTGTTGATTGTATTGTGTATTGTTGTGTTGATTGTATTGTGTATTGTTGTGTTGATTGTATTGTGTATTGTTGTGTTGATTGTATTGTGTATTGTTGTGTTGATTGTATTGTGTATTGTTGTGTTGATTGTATTGTGTAATGTTGTTTTGATTGTATTGTGTAATGTTTTGATTGTATTGTGTAATGTGTATTGTTGTGTTGATTGTATTGTGTATTGTTGTCTTGATTGTATTGTGTATTGTTGTCTTGATTGTATTGTGTATTGTTGTGTTGATTGTATTGTGTATTGTTGTGTTGATTGTATTGTGTATTGTTGTGTTGATTGTATTGTGAAATGTTGTTTTGATTGTATATTGTTGTGTTGATTGTATTGTGTATTGTTGTGTTGATTGTATTGTGTATTGTTGTCTTGATTGTATTGTGTAATGTTGTGTTGATTGTATTGTGTAATGTTGTGTTGATTGTATTGTGTAATGTTGTGTATTGTTGTGTTGATTGTATTGTGTATTGTTGTCTTGATTGTATTGTGTATTGTTGTGTTGATTGTATTGTGTAATGTTGTGTATTGTTGTGTTGATTGTATTGTGTAGTGTTGTCTTGATTGTATTGTGTAATGTTGTGTTGATTGTATTGTGTATTGTTGTCTTGATTGTATTGTGTATTGTTGTCTTGATTGTATTGTGTATTGTTGTGTTGATTGTGTTGTGTATTGTTGTGTTGATTGTATTGTGTAATGTTGTGTTGATTGTATTGTGTATTGTTGTCTTGATTGTATTGTGTAATGTTGTGTTGATTGTATTGTGTATTGTTGTCTTGATTGTATTGTGTATTGTTGTGTTGATTGTGTTGTGTATTGTTGTGTTGATTGTGTTGTGTATTGTTGTGTTGATTGTATTGTGTATTGTTGTGTTGATTGTGTTGTGTATTGTTGTGTTGATTGTGTTGTGTATTGTTGTGTTGATTGTATTGTGTATTGTTGTCTTGATTGTATTGTGTAATGTTGTGTTGATTGTATTGTGTATTGTTGTCTTGATTGTATTGTGTAATGTTGTGTTGATTGTATTGTGAAATGTTGTTTTGATTGTATTGTGAAATGTTGTTTTGATTGTATTGTGTAATGTTGTTTTGATTGTATTGTGTATTGTTGTCTTGATTGTATTGTGTAATGTTGTGTTGATTGTATTGTGAAATGTTGTTTTGATTGTATTGTGAAATGTTGTTTTGATTGTATTGTGTAATGTTGTTTTGATTGTATATTGTTGTGTTGATTGTGTATTTTTGTGTTGTGTAATGTTGTTTTGATTGTATTGTGTAATGTTTTGATTGTATTGTGTAATGTTGTGTTGATTGTATTGTGTATTGTTGTGTTGATTGTATTGTGTTGTGTTGATTGTATTGTGTATTGTTGTGTTGATTGTATTGTGTATTGTTGTGTTGATTGTATTGTGTATTGTTGTGTTGATTGTATTGTGAAATGTTGTGTTGATTGTATTGTGAAATGTTGTGTTGATTGTATTGTGTATTGTTGTGTAATGTTTTGATTGTATTGTGTATTGTTGTGTTGATTGTATTGTGTTGTGTTGATTGTATCGTGTATTGTTGTGTTGATTGTATTGTGTATTGTTGTGTTGATTGTATTGTGAAATGTTGTGTTGATTGTATTGTGAAATGTTGTGTTGATTGTATTGTGTATTGTTGTGTTGATTGTATTGTGTATTGTTGTGTTGATTGTATTGTGTAATGTTGTTTTGATTGCTAATGCCTTCTTGGACAGGTCTCAAAACAGGGCCTCTCAATGGGCTTTTCCTGGTGAATAAAGGTTACATTAAAAAATTATAAGTAAAATTGACCTACACATAGCAGTGAAACCTGTGTCAGTGTCCACAAAACATGTTAATCATCTGTGAACTGCAACTCGTGGTAGAAAATGTACCTGACCGATGGTACCTGGTCTCTAATCTGGGATCTCTCTTTATGAGAGCTGTTCTGTGCAAACAAAGATAACCACACTTTCAAAATTGGCTGTTCCCCCCCCACTTCCTTCACTGACTGTGTCAGATACACGCTCCTGGGTGAAGTTTCCCCTAGATACAGATCTAGGATCAGCTTCCCCAAACCCAATCCTAACCTTATCCATTAGTGTGGAAAATGCTAAACTGATCAGTGTCAACTTCACGCTACTCCCTGGATGCTCTATAGAAAGGCTTTATATTGGTTAGCCTACACTGTGGTTCTAGCCAAACTTTTTTTTCGATACGAGTAGAATTTTGAATTTTCTGCAGTGGCTGCCAAATAACCTGCTGTGGTGTTATGATGAATTGATACTAAAAAGTTACAGAATATTTTAGTAGCTTATTGTTCAATTCATTGCCAGCTGAGATGTAGGAACATTGAAAGAGTGTTTTCTTTCACCAATTGATGCAATACTTCATGCAACATCCCTGGGTACATAACCTATAGCTAAAATAATCAAAAGGTAAATGTTAGACTTGAGGTTATCCAAATCACAGCTCAGCAAGAATGTTGAGGGCATTGCCAAGCTGAATGTGCAATATTTATCTTGTGCAATAGGCTACACCACTTCAGATCAATCAGGGCTGATTTGAAATCTCTATAAATTACACTGATATTGATCACACCATTCAGGTACATTTTGTGTTACGGATATGCTCATCTATAGCCTCAGTTTGTATTTAAATTGCATTGCAGCATCAGCATGTGACAAATCTCAGGGTCAGACTCATCAAATGGCACCAAAGATCACCATTGAGATTTGAAACACCGGATGAATTATTAACCAACATATAGGCTTTGTTGTGAACATTAGGCTCTTTCCAAAAAACCTATCGGAATACTGATACCATAATACACTGGAAAAGACCCAAGACATTAACTGCTGGTGTGGATGGGAGCTTCCACTTGAAATCCACTTTTGAGGTACCACTAAAATAGTGGTTCCCAAACTGTGGTGCGCGCCCATTAATGAACTCAGTCTGGTTTTCAATTTACACTTGAAAGTTGTAATGGTAGAATCCTCTTGTCAGTCATTGCATACCTTAGAGAGCTATGTATAACTTACCAAAAATAAACTAGCCAATGTCAGCTAATGTTTTTTAGACCATAGATTTTGTTGTAATGTTTGAGTCACTCAAATATCACATAATACACATTGGCAAAATGTATAGAATTGTAACAACATTAGCTTTAAAACTGCTAAATGTTCTCTGCACCTTATGACAAAATGTGTAGAATTGCGGAAAATAAGCTTGAAAACCTGCAAAAAAAATTATCCGCCAACAAGACAGGTGGTAATAGTGTGTGTCATGAACAGTGCTTGTGCCCATAGAAATAGACATGGTACACGGGATGTTTTCTAATGCTAGAAGGCTTGGGAAGTTTGGGAACCCCTCCTCTAAAACAGAGGGGGGGGACGTGCAACCAACCTGGACTCAGGGGTAAACATAACATAATAAATGTAAATTCGAGATACTCCAATTAGTATGATATGATACAATTCATATATATGCTACGAATTTGCAAAATGCATGATATGTTACAAATTCTAATTTGATGTTAGCTAGGAGGCAAACATTAGCTAGGCTAGGGGTTAAGGTTAGAGTTAGGCTAAAGTGTTAAGGTTTGGGGAAGGGTTAGCTAACATGCTAAGTATTTGCAAAGTAGCTCAAAAGTAGTTGCAAAGTTATTAATCAGTTAAAATCCTAAATTTCCCCATGATGAGACGCAAACATGCAACCTTTGGGTTGCTAGACGTTCGCGTTATACTCCTGACCAACCCAATTGTGTGCAACTGCAGCCCGCAATTCAGGGCGTTCCTGCATGTGGACATCAAGCATCTGAAGGAATACTCTCGTGCATCCCATTGGTTCCTTCAAGAACACCCCTCCACCCCTTCGAGCATCCCATTGGTTCCTGCATGAATGCCCCGCCCCCGGGAGCACCCCATTGTGCCCCATTGTGTGCTAGCTAGCGACACAATGCTTTCCCTCACTTGATAGTTAGCGACACGGTGTACTAGCTAGCTTGATAGTTAGCGACACTATGTCACCCCCGCCTGCTGTCTACCAGTGTCCTCCTTTGGACTAGCTGGCTAAGCTAACACACTGTGTAATTTGCTCCCGCCTGCCAAACGCCTGCCATCACTGTTAAGAGAATTGCGGGAAAACATTACCCGACAGTCAGGTGTGAAGGACACGGTCTACCAGTGTAGGGCTAGCTACCGTTGTCACCCCCGCACATTCTTCTGTGGAGTTTATTGACAGCTGGCATTCAACATGATTGTGCATTAATGACCCCTACTTTACTGGAGCACCCCCACCTCCCACCTGTCCTAACTTAAAAATGGATCAATTAAAGTATAATGAGGGGTTGCTGCAAATGCAGGAATGCCTCGAATTGGGCGCCGCAATTGCACCCTTCTCGACCAACCACCCTACTTTCCTTTTTTCCTTAATTAACCTTTTGTCTTATGTAAAGGTAACATATTATACTCATTTGAGTATCCCGGATTTAAATGTACTGTTACGTCTAGTCTATGAGACCAGGCTGGCGCGACAACTCGGGCACAGCAGACAATTCTCTCTCTCAGGTCTAACACAATTAGAGATGGAGCAGAGGAATGCCGACTAGCATGCTAAGCCAGTGGACCGCTGAACTTGCCCTAGGTCTTTTCTAGAAAGAAACTCAGCTCAACAACACCGAAGAGACTGTTTCACAATGTCACAGAGATTGTTGTTCAATAATTGCAGTTCAGAAGTGCCCTATTTGTGACAACAAGTGTAATCTACGCTGACAAATTAACACTTTACCCGATTCCCGTCAAATGTTCTAGTTTCGTGAGTCTGACATTCCACTGTCATGTAAACAATAGCAAACAACTTACCTGGCTTCTTCACATTTCTCAGCTTCATAGTGATGCACTCAGGTGCATTCAAAAACACTTATTAATACCCGAAAGAAATACAAGCATGGAAAGTTAAGATCAGTGTTAACAATTATTTAAGATTCCCCAGTTAATACAGCGAAGAAAACGCAACTTTTTTGCACTGTGACTTCGACTAAAAGTTCGAACTTCTTTAACAGCATCCTAGAAACCAGGGAAAGGGAATTTTGTACATTTGGGGGCGGTGTCCTGGCTCTTTAACCCAGCCTTGCGGAGACAGAGGGCGGCCGCTAATTGGCCGAAGTACGCCAAGCCTTCTTATCAGGAGCGATTTCAGCACAACTTCTGACTGAGAAGACACCAATCACGGTGCACCCATTGCAAAAACAAAAGGAGTCACATAGTTTCTAAAACAACGTAGCTGGAACTAACAATAGCTAATATCCAGGACATTATCCTTATGATTATGAGAAAAAAGTTTAATAGAATGGTTTTCTGACAGACAAAAGCAGTCATGATAGTTCGCAGTCCCTTGAATCAGAATCGCCTTTATTCGCCAAGCACATTTACAATGGGTTACACAGAAGTGCCTACCGGGAATTTGACTTGGTTAGTTTGCGCTGCTATAACAGTCCCTCTCCTCGCCCCTACCTGGGCTCGAACCAGCCACCCACGAAACATCGTTACCCATCGCTCCACAAAAGCCGCGGCCCTTGCAGAACAAGGGGAACAACTACTTCAAGGTCTCAGAGCGAGTGACCACTAACTAGCTAGTCATTTCACATCGGTTACACTGCCAGCAATGTAGGCTATAGCTGATGATGATGGAAACCGTTTGATTCCATCAACCACCTAGCGATAGACAAAATATAGACCTACAGTATATACTGTACAATACACCGTGGCTGCCTTGCAAACCCATATGATTATGCAAGATGTCACTATCTTCCATGCATAGCTATGGCCAGCTGATTTATGCAACTTCTCTACATTCAACTACCTGCAGCTACCTGCAGCGTGCATGTAACCGGGTGGGTATAATTTGTGGAACGTCCCATCAGGAATCTCCTCCAAAAACTGTATAAGTATCAAGGTTGCCAACAAGCAACGCATACAAGGTTGTATAGCGGCAGAATAAGATACCGGGGAGTGGGCAATTTGGTTAAGTTTTTCATTCCACACGTTTAATCCGAAAAAAATGTCTGTCTTCACTCTGGTGTCCTATGGACAAACATTAAGAATAAACTACGTGGTGAGTTGGTGTCTATTCGTCAGCTATGTGAATTGATCAGGCTACTTTACATACATTGTTGGAACGTTCCACCAATTATATCCACCCCATGTAACCTAGTGGTTTTCAAACATCTCCCCGGGATACCCAGGAGTTTCACAATGTTATAGCCCTGAACTAGCTCACCTATTTAAGTGCTTGCTGAGTAGTTGACAAGTTGCATCAGGTGTGAATGTGATAGCAGTGGAAGAGTTGAAATAGATGGAACATTCCATCACCGAGGAAAATGTTTGAAAACCCCTGATGTAGCCTAATGTAACATATTGTGTCATTTGATGAGTAAACCCATAAATTACTAAATGCAAAATCTACACCTGCAAAACCCACTGACGGCGGAACTTACGTGGTCTGTTCCTCTTCAGTGATTCAACTCTTCTTCGTAACCTGCATCTTTTCGCAGGGGAGGACCCATTGGCTTCGACGTCATCGGTATGCAGATAATGGAAGTGTTCAACGTTGCTAGTACCGCCACTACAGTTTCCACTTGAATTGAATGCATTGCATCCACCGTTGCTAGCCTGAGAATGAAACCCTCTTTGCAGTCCATTGGTATAACACGATCCCGACCCTTTTTTGTCGATAATTGATTTGCCTTTATCCATTGTTGCAGCTAACTAGCTACATATGATTTAAGATGGTACCAAGCTAAAGGAAACGAGCTGCTATCACTATAGCTGACATTAGCTCATGCAATAAAATGCAACCCTGCGCGCACGCTCAATACAAAAAAATGTGTTTCATATGAAATTGCTCTTAAATGGTAGAAAATATTTATCCGCTCTTGGTACCGATAACTTTTATTCTGTTGATTTAAAAAGTGTGAAGACCTATCCGCTAAAACACGGTTTGGTCGAGGTCACTGTCGGTCATTATCGCACTTTACAGTCCGCCGCCGGAGTCGAACTGCCAGGTTGTTAGCTAGCTAGTTACGTCACACACAATGGCTCCTTCGAACCCGTTTTCCCTCTCCAGGGGACACAGGCAATGCGCTCCTCTTCTATACAGAAAATACAACCAAGCATTTAGGTTTACATGCCTAAAAAGTAGAATAGTCGCCTAGGCAATGGATCATCTAATTATTGTTAGATTATTAAATGTGATTCCCTCTGGAGGCAACGTTCAGCCGTGGCTCTGCCATATTTATAGGTATGCATTAAGCAATGGTCATGCGTGCTGTTAGTAGCCTAGACAGTAATGTTGACATGATTTATAACACACAAACACAGCCAAGCGGAGGGCATGACCGGCTGAGATGAACATTTTCCTACACGTGTCAAAACTGACTCAGATGGAGAAGCTGTTTACTTCTCGCATTGTCATGTCGTTTTTTCCCAAACCTTGCTTTTCACATGTGATTATGAAGCTTTGTTTACACCGGGGCATCTCTGTGGGTCAGAGGTAAATGGTGAGTTATTGATACGTTGTAACCTATATAGTGACGAAACTATCCGAGTGTATCTTTGGGTGTTCCCATCATTACCTTCTGTTTTGATCTGGCACAAACTATCCTAGGACAAACTGATGGGATTGCTCCTCACATTAATTTTTTAAGTGGTTCTTATCTAGGCACACACTAACATTTGGTCTGGTGAGGTTGATATGATTTTCAGAATATCTATTTATAAGAAGTTATATTATTTTGCCGTAGGTCTACTGTGAACAGACGGTACAGTCAAATATTCCGAGTGGAAATGGTTGCGTAATAGCCTTGCAGACCAACCTGTTGTTCATGTACTTGCGTCATGATTAGAACTAGGCTACTGAGGACAGGCTACTCAGGTTCATGAGTGAAACTGTTCCAAGTCCTAAAGCTCTCTATACCCTAGTTTCAGTAGTTTGTGAGACTGATTAATTACTGTGTAGTTAAAATATGTATTTTAAAGTAGTGTTCATTTACTATTTCAATCAGTTGTTTATTTATTTAGCAGACTATAAATGTTTTGTAGGCCTACTGCCTACAAATGAAGCTTTTAGCGGCAATTGTGTAGACTACTAAAACGAAATAACCAAACCAAACAAGGGCCAGGTTTTAATCCAATCACAGATTATGGGCATTGAGGTTTTTAAAGGCAATTTCCGATTGAGCCGACATATAGCCTTTGCTACACTACAGCGTTTACTCTGAAACGTGGGAACATTGACTTTAAAACCCATAACAATTATTTGTGGAAAAATTACTTTACTGCTATTAGCCCATTCAAACACATTGAATAACAGATTCACTGTATGGAACAACAGAAAGTCCCCCCCCCCAAAAAAAAAAACATCAAAAGGAAGTTTGTTCTGGTGTCTGTCCAATATCTGAGAGATATAAGAAAGATCAGGATTTATTTTTTTAATATAATTTTTATTACATGTATTTAACCCCTTATACATTCTCCATTATATACTTTCGTTTATTTTTACAACTGGTGGGGGGCGGGACTTTCAGAGAGTCTTGTGAGGCCCGTGGACATTCTAGAGTCTCACCTTTCCACAGAGGGGACAAATTAGTGTGTAGCCCAAACTGTTGGGACACTACAGACAGAGGTTGGCAGATCGGCGACTTCAGAAGAGTCTCCTGACACTTGTGGAGGTCGTAGATCAAAACGGAGAACATCACCGTGTTCTTGACAGTCTCGTCTTTCCATAGCAAGGTCATATTAATGTTAAACGATAGACCTTTTTCGTGAGAAGACCGATTTTCGGGATGCCTACTGGTCTGACAAACATTGTTCTAACTCTGTCTTTCACTGCAGATAGGGCTCATCTCTAGCTTAAACTGACTGATTTTTTAATGGGGATTTTTTTATTATGCTAATTTAATTTTCGCGGGGGCATTGAGTCCACATTTTTTTTTTTTTTAAAGCTATAATGACCCTCGACCTATATGCACACCAGTGTGTGATAATCGGATTTCTCTGTCTGCACTATGTAACAAGTGCCTGAAAGGATATTATTTGTGTCTGCTGAAATCAAGAAGGTTGTTTTTACTCTAATCAAACGCTTTCACCCTAGGAGAGATTTTATCATTGTCTTGTCCATGGCCGTAATCTTTGAGGGATTTACACTACCGTTCGAAAGTTTGGGGTCACTTACAAACGTACATACTTACAGCTACAAAAGTCATTTAGAACATTAACAAGGTTTACACTTTATTTCTGATCAATTTGATGTTATTGTAATGGACAAAAATAAGTGCTTTTCTATCAAAAACAAAGACATTTTTTTGTGACCCCAAACTTTTGAACGGTAGTGTACATGTCCACCAGTATGTGCTGTTGCTGTCGTATTTGCGTCACAAATGTCTTGTGAATGAGACTCATTAAGCATGTAGCCTATGAGGATTGGAGTATCAAATAGGCTTTGGTGTGTAGAGTAGGCTTTCACCTGGTAAACTGAATTGTGACTTGTGTTGGGAGAATCTGGAATATTAATACCATCTAGTGGCCAGAAGCATGAAGTAGTAGAGATACCTCAGAACAACTGACCTGCTCTTTTATGTTTGGAACAAGTTGGTTATGTTGTCTTTGATGTTTTATTTACCCTCAGAACCAGCAGCTCCTGAACAAACTCACAGAACTAAAGAAAGAAGCTATTCCAAAGTGTCACCTTTTCAATAAGATTTGACAGTTACTCTTTTAACATTTCTCTTTATTGCTTTCGTTGTTTCAAAAAAAAAAAAACTCTCACTCTTTTACCAACAATCTTACACAGATAATTCAATTTTAATATAAGTAAGACAAGAGCACTAAAGTATCTATTTTCTCATGCCAGCTTCTAGGACACAATATACCACCATCATTCATCGAAAGCCCCATACGCAGAAACTCATTATTTTTGGTACAGTTTATTTAGATTTTTACAATTAAACTTTATTTAACAGTTGGTACAGTCGGGTAGAATATAAGATAAACCTGAGTTGACTGAGGTTGGTATGCTTTGTCGAGGAATATGTGTAGTGTTGTTATTTTTCACCAGGGCAGTTCTGAACCATTCCAGTTGTAGGCTTTCCCTGTTTTGTCAATATTCAGGCTATCTATAATGCTCATGAGGCAGTGCACGGAGTGGCCCGTGCTGAAGAGCTTGTCCTTGGGCACATTCTTGTGATAGGGACGAGACAAATCCGTATTCACTGTGCCGGGATGCATGGACACGCACACCACTCTGGGCCTGCTCCTCCCCAGTTCAATGGACAGGTTACGGGTGGCCATGTTGAGTGCTGCTTTGGACATCCTATAGCTGTACCACCCGCCAAGACCTAGATAGACAGACAGACTTAATTCTGAAATGGTTCAACTTACAAGTTGAATGGCCACGCCCATATGCAGGTCACATAATGCCCCTCGCTTTTAAACGTATAGACTGCTTGATGTGTGAATGTGTAACCACAAACTTAAGTCGATAAAACTGTCAAATTATATTAGCCTACATCAATGCACTCTATTTGAAATAGTCCAATTTGAAAGTCAAATAGACGCCCTTAGACACTTGATCATTCATAAGGATGAGTCATAAGGAAAAGGAGGACCGAGCACGCCCCCATTCTCATCGACGGGGCTGTAGTGGATCAGGTTGAGAGCTTCAAGTTCCAAGACAGCACACAAAGACAGTCATGAAGAGGGCAAGACAAAACCTATTCCCCCTCAGGAGACTGAAAAGATTTGGCATGGGGCCTTAGATCCTCAAAAGGTTTTACAGCTGCACCATCCTGATGGGTTGCATAACTGCCTGGTATGGGAACTGCTCGGCCTCTGACCGCAAGGCACTACAGAGCGTAGTGCGTACGGCCCAGTAAATCACCGGGTCCAAGCTTCCTGCCATCCAGGACCTCTATACCAGGCGGTGTCAGGGGAAGGCCCTAAAAATGGTCAAAGACTCCAGCCACCCTAGACATAGACTGTTGTCTCTGCTACCGCACGGCAAGCAGTACCAGAGCGCCAAGTCTAGGTCCAAGAGGCTTCTAAACAGCTTTTACTCCCAAGCCATAAGACTCCTAAACAGCTAATCAAATGGCTACCCAGACTATTTGCATTGCCCCTCCCCCTCGTCTACGCTGCTGCTACTCTCTGTTATTATCTATGCATAGCCACTTTAATAACTCTACTTATATGTACATAATTACCTCAACACCGGTGCCCCCCGCACATTGACACATTGCCTCAGTTCCGGTACCCCCTGTATATAGCCCCACTATTGTTATTTACTGCTGCTCTTTAATTAATTTGTTATTCTTCTCTTACTTCTTTAGGGATTTTCTTAAAAGTGCATTGTTGGTTAAGGGCTTGTAAGTAAGCATTTCACTGTAAGGTTGTTATTAATTGATCGAATTGTTAAAATATTAAACAAATCAAAAATCAAATGTTATTTGTCACATGCTCCGAATACAATATTTTAACAATTCGATCAATTAAGATGATTCTATGATTGATGGGATTGACTTCCAAAAATGATACATATGATGCCTACCGTTATCACCAATGGATCCGACTTTTGCAGTGATGTTGACAATGATCCCACTATGCTGTTTGGCTTTCTCTGGCGGCTGCTGGCCAAATGCACCACTACCCTTCTGCAACAGCGGAGCGAAGTACTTGGCCATCACCAATGGTCCCACCGTGTTTGTTGTCAATGTTGAGATTATTCCCTAAAAACACAACAATGAATGAGTCTGACATTTGAAAAACCACTCGGTTTAGTATACAGTTGAGGGATGGGGGCTAGGGAAAAAAATGTATCACCTCTCAAATCCATAGACAGTATTCTCAATATAAGGACTGCCAGTCCATGACATCCACATGATAGTTTTAACCATGTTGTGAAGAATGTTGAATGACATTGTTTACAATCAATAAGTAAATATAGTACGGGTTCTGAGGGGCTATTCAAGTTGTAACATTTTCATTAAGAAAATAACGGTCATTGATTTCAAATTCTCAAACATGTATTTACCAATAAAGCTCAGCTATTAACCAATCACAGATGTAGCTTTAACTGTTCAACAAGCCGATTGTTTTAGTTTTCACTAGTTCCATCACTGATCGTCGTATGACTCGATTTAGCTAGCTTACCTGCGCAGAAACATCCTTCAGGCTGGTCTCACCTTTGCCAGAGGGATGAAGCATCGCTGAGGAGTTGATGATCAGGTCAACTTTGCCGAAAACCTTTTTAACATGTTCAGCCGCGCGTTGGATGTCATCTTCTCTGTTTACGTCCAATTTCAGAACTGTCATTTTCCCCGGATGTTGCGCAACTAAGCTCATCAACTCCGCGGCATTGTCCGGATTTCTGCATGTCGCGATCAATGCTCCTGGGGCTTTGTTTATTAAGATATTTCTGCAAAATTCGAGTCCCAGTCCCCTACTCGCACCCTGTACCAGTGCTACGGCAGCCATGACAAGACGTGAATGCGACGAAGCCACAGCAACGCCCTCTGTGGGTCGTAGAGAAATAAACTTACACAACCCAAAGTTATTTTGTTTTGTAACAAACACTCAGTCTAGCTAGACTGAGCGCCTTTCTGTTAGCGCTGTCATGTCAACTCTCTGCCATTAATTTGAATAGCAAACATATCACTGGTGAATTAATGAGATCTAGGCCCTGTGTGACCTTAACATTCTATACCCTTCTAATATCACGAAACTGTATTCCATATAGTCAATGTTAACACAACCATTAAATAAAAATCCACCCAAAACCACTAAATCCCTTTAATTTACAGTGTTCAATAACAATAATATGTGAGAACATTGTTTTTTTTGTGAACAAATGTTTAATTTAGGAGTTAGAATAAGGTTGGTATCAACATGGAAAATCATTGTGTAAATCTGTTACAGGTCTAGTCGACTACAACATCCACAATGCAATGGGCTGGCTGGCTAGCAGACGTAGCTACACACATTAAATACCAAAGACAATATCAGCATGTAACGTAGATCGTTAGATTTAAACTGTCCTAAACAAACTGCACTATTCATTTAGGCGTATACAATCTCACCATGTTCAACCTGCAGATTGAGTTTGACGTTCGCAACGGCAGATACACTTTTGAGGAGATAGGAAACGTTGTATATATACTTTTGAGGAGATAGGAGACGTTGTCTATTTTACGTCAATGGGCCGCACGGTGCATTCTGGGCGATCCTGGGACAACTCTCCTTGAAGGAGTGAACGGGAGTCTATTGGGCGCTAGCTCAAAAACCCCAACATAAGCACACATTTCGTCAACAAGAAGTACAAATATAATTAACTTGCTAACTGTGGTATCGTATAGCTTAGAAATCGTGAGAAAACGTATTTGCGAGAAGAATAGGCACGTTTCTCGACATATACACTGACTTTGAGAAGGGATTGGGTGACGACTAGTTTTGCAACCGCGTGACGCACCATGATAACGTCAACCCAATTGGTCAACAGTCTGCTGGGTAGCGCGTTACAATTCCAAATATTAATTGGATTCTTATCTCCTTTCTATAATATCTCTGGCATCTGCACCATGCAATGCACATACGATGCGCGCAAATTAGTGGAGGAACAAGGTGGAGTTCTTACAAGAACGCCAGCAAAAAAAAGTATCGATTTATATGTTGCTTATGAGTGCATTTAACACTACTTTTGGAATACAATTGGATTTTAAGGCGCGTATGAATGTTCTGTTTAATATAATGTTTCGTCATCATACCCTTTAAACATCTTAAACGTAGAATTCCGCCAAAATGTAAATTTCCGCCTAAATCAAATGAATTGCAATATCTATCAATTCATAACAATACACACACATCTAAAAGTAAAACAATGTAATTAAGAAATATATAAATATTAGAACGATCAATGTCGGAGTGGCATTGACTAAAATACAGTAGAATATAATACAGTATGTAAATATTATTAAAGTGACTAGTGTTCCATTATTAATGTGACCAGTGATTCCATGTCTATGTATATAGGGCAGCAGCCTCTAAGGTGCAGGGTTGAGTAACCAGGTGGAACCGGCTAGTGATGGCTATTTAACAGTCTGATGGCCTCGAGAAATAAGTTGTTTTTCACTCTCTCGGTTCCAGTTTTGATGCACCTGTACTGACCTCGCCTTCTGCATGATTAGACTGGTTAGACTGTAAACTCTCCTTCCAGACTCACATTAAGCATCTACAATCCAAAATGAAATCTAGAATTGGATTCCTATATCGCAACAAAGCATCATTCACTCATGCTGTCAAACATACCCTCGTAAAACTGACCATCCTACCGATCCTCGACTTCGGGGATGTCATCTATAAAATAGCCTCCAACACTCTACTCAACAAACTGGATGCAGTCTATCACAGTGCCATCCGTTTTGTCACCAAAGCCCCATAAACTACCCACCATTGCGACCTGTATGCTCTCGTTGGTTGGCCCTCGCTTCATACTCGTCGCCAAACCCACTGGCTCCAGGTCATCTATAAGTCTTTGTTAGGTAAAGCCCCACTTAACTCAGCTCACTGGTCACCATAGCAGCACCCACTTGTAGAACGCGCTCCAGCAGGCAAAAATATCTGAAGCTGGAAACTCATCTCCCTCACTAGCTTTAAGCAAAGCCAATTCCTCCTTTGGTCGTCTTTCCTTCCAGTTCTCTGCTGCCAATGACTGGAACGAACTGCAAAAATCACTGAAGCTGGAGACTCATATCTCCCTCACTAGCACCAGCTGTCAGAGCAGCTCACAGATCACTGCACCTGTACATAGCCCATCTGTAAACAGCCCATCTATCTACCTACCTCATCCCCATACAGTATTTATTTATTTATCTTGCTCCTTTGCACCCCAGTATCTCTACTTGCACATTCATCTTCTGCACATCTACCATTCCAGTGTTTAATTGCTCAATTGTAATTACTTGCCTTAACTCCCTTATCTTACCTCATTTGCACTCACTGTATATATACTTTTTCTATTGTATTATTGATTGTATGTTTGTTTATTCCATGTGTAACTCTTGTGTTGTTGTATGTGTCGAACTGCTATGCTTTATCTTGGCCAGGTCGCAGTTGCAAATGAGAACTTGTTCTCAACTAGCCTACCTGGTTAAATAAAGGTGAAATAAATAAATAAAAAATGTGCTGGAGGGCAGGCAGTGTGCCCACGGTGATGCGTTGGGCAGACCGCACCACCAAAAGGTTGCAAGTTCAAATCTCCGAGCTGACAAGGTACAAATCTGTTGTTCTGCCGTCTGGGCCGGCAGCCTTGTGAGGGCTTACGTCAGCCACAGAAAACAAGAGCCCACAGTCCTTGGGAGAGCACCGCGTCAATGGCACTGTGTTGTCCTTAAAGTGGGCAAAGAAGGTGTTTCCCTTTGTAATCCATGATTGTCTGTAGACCCTGCCACATACCAGTCAAAAGTTTTGACACACCTATTCATTCCAGTTTTTTTGTTTGTTTTAAAAAAAAAATAATAATCTACATTGTAGAATAATAGTGAAGACATCAAAACTATGAAATAACACATATGGAATCATGTAGTAACCAAAAAAGTGTTAAACAAATTAAAATGTGTTTTATTTTTGAGATTATTCAAAGGAGCCACAGCTTTGCACACTCTTGGCATTCCCTCAACCAGCTCATGATGTAGTCACCTGGAATGCATTTCAATTAACAGGTGTGCCTTGTTAAAAGTTAATTTGTGGAATTGCTTTCATTCTTAATGCATTTGAGCCAATCAGTTGTGCTGTGACAAAGTAGGGTTGGTATATGGCAGATAGCCCTATTTGGTAAAAGACCAAGTCCATATTATGGCAAGAAAAGCTCAAATAAGCAAAGAGAAATGGCAGTCCATCATTACTTTAAGACATGAAGGTCAGTCAAAACAGAACATTTCAAAAGCTCTGAACGTTTTTTCAAGAGCAGTCACAACAACCATCAAACGCTATGATGAAACTGGCTCTCATGAAGACCGCCACAGGAAAGGAAGACCCAGAGGTACCTCTGCTGCAGTTCATTAGAGTTACCTGCACCTCAGATTGCAGCCCAAATAACTGCTTCACAGAGTTCAAGTAACAAACACATCTCAACATCAACTATTCAGAGGGGACTGTGTGAATCAGGTCTTCATGGTCGAATTGCTGCAAAGAAACCACTACTAAAGGACATCAATAATGAGAAGAGACTTGCTTGCGCCAAGAAACACGAGCAATGGACATTAGACGGTTGGAAATCTGTCCTTTGGTTTGATGAGTCCAAATTTGCGATTTTTGGTTCCAACCGCCGTGTCTTTGTGAGACGCAGAGTAGGTGTGGTTCCCACCGTGAAGCATGGAGGAGGAGTTGTGATGGCGTGGGGGTGCTTTGCTGGTGACACTGTCTTTGATTTATTTAGAATTCAAGGCACACTTAACCAGCATGGCTACCACAGCGATACACCATCCTATCTGGTTTGCACTTAGTGGGACTTTCATTTGTTTTTCAACAGGACAATGACCCAACACATCTTCAGGCTGTGTAAGGACTATTTGACCAAGAAGGAGAGTGATGGAGTGCTGCATCCAATGATATGGCCTCCACAATCATCTGACCTCAACCCAATTTGGATGGTTTGGGATAAGTTGGACCGCAGAGTCCAAGGAAAAGCAGCCAACAAGTGCACAGCATATGTGGCAACTCCTTCAAGACTGTTGGAAAAGCATTCCAGGTGAAGCTGGTTGAGATAATACCAAGCTGTCATCAAGGCAAAGGGTGGCTACTATGAAGAATCTAAAATATAACACATTTTGATTTGTTAACACTTTTTTGGTTACTACATGATTCCATATGTGTTATTTCATAGTTCTGATGTATTCACTATTATTCTACAATGTAGAAGATAGTAAAAATAAAGAAAAACCTTTGTTGGTGAGTACAAATTTTTGACTGGTACTGTACTGCATAATCTTAGCAACTGTTCAAGCAAGAATCTAAATATCATTGTAAGTGTCTGAGAACCCCAAAAAATGAATTTTGTTTAGAAGTAATACAAATGTTAATCTAGATTGTGTTGAATGGGCGCAGATGACGATGGCTTTCTTACTGCCGCCGAGAGTATCGGAAAAATGTGCTAGACCCTCCGTTAAATGACACATTTCTCAAGGTAGGAATATCGCAAAAAATATCAATGGCTCATTCAAGAGAAGACATTCTCCCGCGTTATGACATCTGCCAGTATTAGAATCTGGCATGTATGATAGAAGTTTTAACGATTTAAAAGTAATATTCTTATTAACTTCCAGTGTAGTGAGAGAGACTTTATCACAGTGCTACGTCATACCGGCCGGATCTCTGCCTGCTTGAACGCCAATAACTCAGATACACATGAAAACATGAAATGACCCAGGGAATCGATAGAACATCACTCAGATACACATGAAAACATGAAATGACCCAGGGAATCGATATAACATCACTCAGAGATGCACAGAAACAATATAACATTCAAATTGGGTGAACCTTCCCTTTAAACTACGGTTCTTTAGCCTAATTAAAAGCAAATTATACTTTTAAAAATGTAAAACACGTTATAATGTTTTACAGTAAAATAACATTAAATGTATATCCTATTATTGTGTGGGGATTTTTTTTTTCCATTTAAAACTTCTGTGTCAACAGATTTTTTTTGTGTAGCCCTACTGTTCAAACTGGTGAAACTTGATACCATGGCAAGGTTCTATGTAACACTGTGTAAGGGTCCTACGTAACAATGTTACAATTCATATAGCGTCACTTGGCTTCTTATTTGGGAAGATGCTCTGCTCTGCAGACCCAGCCAACACAGGAGTGATTATAGTGTATTAAAATCGAAGATGATGGTTGGTTTGAGTAGTTATTAGTGTCTTCAAAATTACCCTCAAGTTAAAGATTTTTAGAGTTGATCACAGCTTTGCCACGAGGACAAATACTGATATCCAATTAGACCACATGACGGCGCTATGTAATATACTGTCCTCAACCAAAGCTGTTCTGCTGAATGGTCCATGGTCACTGCCTATATCTGGTGATAATCTCCTAAATCAGTGGTTCCCAAACTTTTTATAGTCCCGTACCCCTTCAAACAGTCAACGTCCAGCTGCCGTACCCCCTCTGGCACCAGGGTCAGCGCACTCTCAAATGTTGTTTTTTGCCATCATTGTAAGCCTGCCACACACACACTATACGATACATTTATTAAACACAAGAATGAGTGTGAGTTTTTGTCACAACCCGGCTCATGGGAAGTGACAAAGAGCTCTTATAGGACCAGGGCACAAATAATAATATAATAATAATCAGTAATTTTGCTGTTTATTTAACCATCTTACATATAAAACCTTGTTTGTTCATCGAAAATAGTGAATAACTCACCACAGGTTAATGAGAAGGGTGTGCTTGAAAGGATGCACATAACTCTGCAGTGTTGGGTTGTATTGGAGAGTCTCACTCTTAAATCATTTCCCACACACAGTCTGTGCCTGTATTTAGTTTTCATGTTAGTGAGGGCAGAGAATCCACTCTCACATAGGTATGTGGTTGCAAAGGGCATCAGTGTCTTAACAGCACGATTTGCCAAGGCAGGATTCTCTGAGAGCAGCCCAATCCAGAAATCTGGTAGTGGCTTCTGATTAAATTAAATTTTCACAGAACCCCTTGTTTCAATTTGATGAGGCTCTCTTGTTCTGATATGGGTAAGTGGACTGGAGGCAGGGCATGAAAGGGATAACGAATCCAGTTGTTTGAGTCATCCGTTTCGGGAAAGTACCTGCGTAATTGAGCACCCAATTACGCAGGCACCTTATACCACCCACCACTGCAACCTGTATGCTCTAGTTGGCTGGCCCTCGCTACATATTCGTCGCCAGACCCACTGGCTCTAGGTCATCTACAAGTCCATGCTAGGTACAGCTCCGCCTTATCTCAGTTCACTGGTCACAATGGCAACACGCTCCAGCAGGTGTATCTCACTGATCATCCCTAAAGCCAACACCTCATTTGGCCGCCTTTCGTTCCAGTTCTCTGCTGCCTGTGACTGGAACGAATTGCAAAAATCGCTGAAGTTGGAGACTTTTATCTCCCTCACCAACTTCAAACATCTGCTATCTGAGCAGCTAACCGATCGCTGCAGCTGTACATAGTCTATCGGTAAATAGCCCACCCAATTTACCTACCTCATCCCCATACTGTTTATATTTATTTACTTTTCTGCTCTTTTGCACACCAGTATCTCTCCCTGTACATGACCATCTGATCATTTATCACTCCAGTGTTAATCTGCAAAATTGTAATTATTCGCCTACCTCCTCATGCCTTTTGCACACAATGTATATAGACTCTTTTTTTTCCTACTGTGTTATTGACTTGTTAATTGTTTACTCCATGTGTAACTCTGTGTTGTCTGTTCACACTGCTATGCTTTATCTTGGCCAGGTCGCAGTTGGCTTGTTCTCAACTAGCTTACCTGGTTAAATAAAGGTGTTCTCAACTAGCTTACCTGGTTAAATAAAGGTAAAGCCTACCTGGTTAAATAAAGGTGTTCTCAACTAGCCTACCTGGTTAAATAAAGGTGTTCTCAACTAGCCTACCTGGTTAAATAAAGGTGAAATAAAAAATAAATACAAATAAAAACTCAGGAGCTTCGCTTTCAACATCGTAAGCTTGAGTTCATTTGCACACAAAAAAAATCATACAATGATGGAAAGACCTGTGTGTTGTCCTTGTTAATACAGACAGAGAAGAGCTCCAACTTATTAATCATAGCCTCAATTTTGTCCCACACATGTAATATAGTTACGGAGAGTCGCTGTGTAACAGTACTCTTCTTGCGTTGTGTACAATCAATCATCGACACGAACTCCAACTTGTAGCACCAGTCATGGAGATTTATTCTGATAGGAACAGCACAAAATGGCACGTCATGCAATGCACGGCTCACCATCCAACTCTGCACTCACGCACTGTACAAAATATACGAACCCCCCCACCAGACACAGTAAGTTGCTAGCTAATGTTAGCTGGAATTCTCCACAACAAAATGCACAACAAATATTCTCCAAAAACCGCTGCATCTTATGTGTGATGTTCGAATAACATTTACAGACAAATTGATATAAATTGTACATTTAAATCATTACTTGGGAGTATAAAAATCACTTTTGACGTGCAGTGCTTTGCAACCAACATCTTACCGCTGGTTTGGTGCTTGTTCACTGGGATGATTCTAACTGAAACATCCTCCCCCAGTAAGCAAGCTACGCAAACCATGTATTGTCATATTATGTCTTGTTCCTGTTCTTTCTCTTCACTTCGTCTCCCTCTGCTGGTCGTATTAGGTTACCTTCTCTTCCTCTCCTTCTCCCAGCTGTTCCTCATCTTCTCTAAACTACCTCGTTCACCCTTTTCCCACCTGTTCCTTTTTTCCCTCTGATTAGGTCTCTATTTCTCTCTCTGTTCCTGCTTCTGTCTTTGTCAGATTCTCGTTTGAGTTTCTCATGCCAGAACCAAACTATCGCCTCGTTTGCTTCACCCTTGTCCCGTCCTGTCGGAATCTGCCTGTTCATCTGATGCTACGTGTGATCAGGTACATCTGTCCTCTACGACCCGCGCCTACCCAGAGAGACCAGCAGTCTGTCGCCGCTAACCCAGCTATTCTCCTCTGCTGCTAAGAAGGGGACTCTAACCCAGCTATTCTCCTCTGCTGCTAGAAGGGGGACTCTTCTGTAAATATCAGAAGGACTTTATGATTCATTTATCGCCCTCTCTGCGGGTTGTCTATTTTGCCATTATATACATCTGAAGAGGATCTATGTCTTCCCTGTGTTTTGACATTAAAGGACTCTGTTTTTGTTAAACCGCTTTTGGGTCCTCACTCACGTGCATAACAGAAGAATCTGACCAAGAATGGACCCAGCGACTTCGGATCCTCTCCACTCAGCCGTCGAGATCCAGAGAGCGATGCTAGGCAGACACGAGCAGGAATTGTCTGCTGCTCGACATGCCGTTGAGACCCTGGCCGCCCAAGTCTCCGACCTCACAGAACAGATTCACCATCTCCGCCTCGATCCACCGGCTACTTCCAGGGCTTTCAAATCTCCGGAGCCCAGAATCAATAACCCGCCGTGTTACTCTGGGGAGCCCACTGAATGCCGCTCGTTCCTCACCCAGTGTGATATTGTGTTTTCTCTCCAGCCCAACACTTACTCCAGGAGCACAGCTCGTATCGCCTACGTCATATCTCTCCTTACTGGACGGGCTCGTGAGTGGGGCACGGCAATCTGGGAGGCGAGGGCTGAGTGTACTAACCAGTATCAGGACTTTAAGGAGGAGATGATACGGGTTTTTGATCGTTCTGTTTTTGGGGAGGAAGCTTCCAGGGTCCTGTCTTCCCTATGTCAAGGTAATCGATCCATAACAGATTACTCTATTGAGTTTCGCACTCTTGCTGCCTCCAGTGACTGGAACGAGCCGGCTTTGCTCGCTCGTTTTCTGGAGGGTCTCCGCGCGGAGGTAAAGGATGAGATTCTCTCCCGGGAGGTTCCTTCCAGCGTGGATTCCTTGATTGAACTCGCTATTCGCATAGAGCGACGGGTTGATCTTCGTCACCGAGCTCGTGGAAAGGAACTCGCGTTCTCCGTTGCCCCCCTCTCCGCATCACTACCATCTTCCTCCGCCGGCTCGGGTGCTGAGCCTATGCAGCTGGGGGGTATCCGCATCTCGACTAAGGAGAGGGAACGGAGAATCACCAACCGCCTCTGTCTCTATTGCGGTTCCGCTGGTCATTTTGTCACTTCATGTCCAGTAAAAGCCAGAGCTCACCAGTAAGCGGAGGGCTACTGGTGAGCGCTACTACTCTGGTCTCTCCTTCAAGATCCTGCACTACCTTGTCGGTCCATCTACGCTGGACCGGTTCGTCAGCTTCCTGCAGTGCCTTGATAGACTCTGGGGCGGAGGGCTGTTTTATGGACGAGACCTGGGCTCGGGAACATGACATTCCTCTCAGACAGTTAAGGGAGCCCACGGCCTTGTTCGCTTTGGATGGTAGTTCTCTCCCCAGGATTCAGCGTGAGACGCTACCTTTAACCCTCACTGTCTCTGGTAATCATAGCGAAACCCTTTCTTTTTTAATTTTTCGTTCACCTTTTACACCTGTTGTTTTGGGCCATCCCTGGCTAGTTTGTCATAATCCTTCTATTAATTGGTCTAGTAATTCTATCCTCTCCTGGAACGTCTCTTGTCATGTGAAATGTTTAATGTCTGCTATCCCTCCTGTTTCCTCTGTCTCTTCTTCACAGGAGGAGGCTGGTGATTTTACGGGGGTGCCGGAGGAATATCACGATCTGCGCACGGTGTTCAGTCGGTCCAGGGCCACCTCTCATCCTCCGCACCGGTCGTATGATTGTAGTATTGATCTCCTTCCGGGAACCACTCCCCCCCGGGGTAGACTATACTCTCTGTCGGCTCCCGAACGTAAGGCTCTCGAAGATTATTTGTCTGTAGCTCTTGACGCCGGTACCATAGTCCCCTCCTCCTCTCCCGCCGGAGCAGGGTTTTTTTTTGTTAAGAAGAAGGACGGGTCCCTGCGCCCCTGCATAGATTATCGAGGGCTGAATGACATAACAGTGAAGAATCGTTATCCGCTCCCTCTTATGTCTTCAGCCTTCGAGATCCTGCAGGGAGCCAGGTTTTTCACTAAGTTGGACCTTCGTAACGCTTACCATCTCGTGCGCATCAGGGAGGGGGACGAGTGGAAAACGGCGTTTAACACTCCGTTAGGGCACTTTGAATACCGGGTTCTTCCTTTCGGCCTCGCTAACGCTCCAGCTGTCTTTCAGGCATTAGTCAATGACGTCCTGAGAGACATGCTGAACATCTTTGTTTTCGTTTACCTTGACGATATCCTGATTTTTTCACCGTCACTCCAGATTCATGTTCAGCACGTTCGACGTGTCCTCCAGCGCCTTTTAGAGAATTGTCTTTTTGTGAAGGCTGAGAAGTGCACTTTTCATGCCTCCTCCGTCACATTTCTCGGTTCTGTTATTTCCGCTGAAGGCATTAAGATGGATCCCGCTAAGGTCCAAGCTGTCATTGATTGGCCCGTTCCTAAGTCACGCGTCGAGCTGCAGCGCTTTCTCGGCTTCGCAAATTTCTATCGTGGTTTCATCCGTAATTTCGGTCAGGTGGCAGCTCCTCTCACAGCCCTTACTTCTGTCAAGACGTGCTTTAAGTGGTCCGTTTCCGCCCAGGGAGCTTTTGATCTCCTCAAGAATCGTTTTACATCCCCTCCTATCCTTGTTACACCTGACGTCTCTAGACAGTTCGTTGTCGAGGTTGACGCGTCAGAGGTGGGCGTGGGAGCCATTCTTTCTCAGCGCTCCCTCTCTGACGACAAGGTCCACCCTTGCGCGTATTTTTCTCATCGCCTGTCGCCGTCGGAACGTAACTATGATGTGGGAAACCGCGAACTGCTCGCCATCCGCTTAGCCCTAGGCGAATGGCGACAGTGGTTGGAGGGGGCGACCGTTCCTTTTGTCGTTTGGACTGACCATAGGAACCTTGAGTACATCCGTTCTGCCAAACGACTTAATGCGCGTCAGGCTCGTTGGGCGCTGTTTTTCGCTCGTTTCGAGTTCGTAATTTCTTATCGTCCGGGCTCTAAGAACACCAAGCCTGATGCTTTATCTCGTCTCTTCAGTTCTTCAGTAGCCTCCACTGACCCCGAGGGGATTCTCCCTGAGGGGCGTGTTGTCGGGTTGACTGTCTGGGGAATTGAGAGGCAGGTAAAGCAAGCACTCACTCACACTCCGTCGCCGCGCGCTTGTCCTAGGAACCTTCTTTTCGTTCCCGTTCCTACTCGTCTGGCCGTTCTTCAGTGGGCTCACTCTGCCAAGTTATCCGGCCACCCCGGCGTTCGAGGTACGCTTGCTTCCATTCGCCAGCGTTTTTGGTGGCCCACTCGGAAGCATGACACGCGTCGTTTCGTGGCTGCTTGTTCGGTCTGCGCGCAGACTAAGTCCGGTAACTCCCCTCCTGCCGGCCGTCTCAGACCGCTACCCATTCCCTCTCGACCGTGGTCTCACATCGCCTTAGATTTTATCACCGGACTGCCTTCGTCAGCGGGGAAGACTGTTATTCTTACGGTTGTCGATAGGTTCTCTAAGGCTGCTCATTTTATTCCCCTCGCTAAGCTCCCTTCTGCTAAAGAGACGGCACAAATCATCATCGAGAATGTTATCAGAATTCATGGCCTTCCGTCAGACGTCGTTTCGGACAGGGGTCCGCAATTCACGTCTCAATTTTGGAGGGAGTTTTGCCGTTTGATTGGGGCTTCCGTCAGTCTCTCTTCCGGCTTTCACCCCCAGTCTAACGGTCAAGCAGAACGGGCCAATCAGACTAATGGTCGCATCTTACGCAGTCTTTCTTTTCGTAACCCTGCGTCTTGGTCAGAACAGCTCCCCTGGGCAGAATACGCCCACAACTCGCTTCCTTCGTCTGCGACCGGGCTATCTCCTTTTCAGAGTAGCCTCGGGTACCAGCCTCCGCTGTTCTCGTCTCAGTTTGCCGAGTCCAGCGTCCCCTCCGCTCAGGCTTTTGTCCAACGTTGCGAGCGCACCTGGAAGAGGGTCAGGTCTGCACTTTGCCGTTATAGGGCGCAGACTGTGAGAGCCGCTAATAAGCGTAGAACTAAGAGTCCTAGATATTGTCGCGGTCAGAGAGTTTGGCTCTCCACTCAGAACCTTCCCCTTAAGACAGCTTCTCGCAAGTTGACCCCGCGGTTCATTGGTCCGTTCCGTATTTCTCAGATCATTAATCCTGTCGCAGTGCGACTTCTTCTTCCGCGATATCTTCGTCGCGTCCACCCGGTCTTCCATGTCTCCTGTGTTAAGCCCGTTCTTCGCGCCCCCACTCGTCTCCCCCCCCCCCCATCCTTGTCGAGGGCGCACCTATCTACAGGGTCCGTAAGATTTTGGACATGCGTCCTCGGGGCCGTGGTCATCAGTACCTAGTGGATTGGGAGGGGTACGGTCCTGAGGAAAGGAGTTGGGTTCCCTCTCGGGACGTGCTGGACCGTTCGCTGATCAATGATTTCCTCCGTTGCCGCCAGGTTTCCTCCTCAAGTGCGCCAGGAGGCGCTCGGTGAGTGGGGGGGTACTGTCATGTATTGTCATATTATGTCTTGTTCCTGTTCTTTCTCTTCACTTCGTCTCCCTCTGCTGGTCGTATTAGGTTACCTTCTCTTCCTCTCCTTCTCCCAGCTGTTCCTCATCTTCTCTAAACTACCTCGTTCACCCCTTTCCCACCTGTTCCTTTTTTCCCTCTGATTAGGTCTCTATTTCTCTCTCTGTTCCTGCTTCTGTCTTTGTCAGATTCTCGTTTGAGTTTCTCATGCCAGAACCAAACTATCGTCTCGTTTGCTTCACCCTTGTCCCGTCCTGTCGGAATCTGCCTGTTCATCTGATGCTACGTGTGATCAGGTACCTCTGTCCTCTACGACCCGCGCCTACCCAGAGAGACCAGCAGTCTGTCGCCGCTAACCCAGCTATTCTCCTCTGCTGCTAAGAAGGGGACTCTAACCCAGCTATTCTCCTCTGCTGCTAGAAGGGGGACTCTTCTGTAAATATCAGAAGGACTTTATGATTCATTTATCGCCCTCTCTGCAGGTTGTCTATTTTGCCATTATATACATCTGAAGAGGATCTATGTCTTCCCTGTGTTTTGACATTAAAGGACTCTGTTTTTGTTAAACCGCTTTTGGGTCCTCACTCACGTGCATAACAAAACCAGCCAATAAGATGCCATGTTGAGTAGGGGAAGGCAAGACAAAACTAAAACCAAAAACCCATTGGCTTAACAATGAAGTGGCAAGGGGAATCACCAATGTAACCCTGTTACACCTGTAATCCTAGATTCAAGTCATTCAGACGAGAAAAACATCACCCAGATAGGCCAGTCGTGTGAGAAACTTGTCATCATGCAAGTGTTGAGACAAATGAAAATTATGGTCAGTAAAGAAAACTTTAAACTCGTCTCTCAATTCAAAATAATGTGTCAATACTTTGCCCCTTGATAACCAGCGGACTTCTGTATGTTGTAAACGCGTTACATGGTTACACAAGAGTTCAGGGGCCTTGCTTTAAAAACGTTTTCACTGTAGTGTCCAAAACGTTTTTCAAATTGTCAAACTTGCTGCTCTTGGCAGCAGGAGCCTCTCAGTGGATGCTGCAGTGTACCCAAGTGGTGTCAGGAGCAACTGCTTGCACGTGCGTTAACCCTCCACTGTGTCTCCCTGTCATGGCTTCTCCGCCATCAGTACAGATACCAACATAAGCAGCAGCTACGTCTGACTACATACGGACCTTTAGTGGAATTCCCGCGAGAGAGTAACGGTTAATGTGATTGGATGTTAATTATTTGACTAGGTTATTTGCATTCGACGTTGTGTTGTTATTTCGCTGAACACTAGATGGTTTAATTATATTATTGGCAGTGAAACGAGGCTACTCAGGCGAGAGAGAAAAAAACTCACCCAAATGTATAGCCCTGTTGTAAATTATAAATGGAATGTTTGAAAATGCGAAGAAGGAATAAAATGACAATTTTTTAAATGTATTATGATTTTTTTTTTGTTTTAATGTGAATCACATTTTCATTTGGCGTACCCCCGACGGCATTGCGCATATCCCTGTTTGGGAATACCTGCCCCAAATGTATAGTTTTGCACTTCTCAAGGTGGAGAGGATAATTGAAAAGTGACTCCAAAAAGCCTCTTCGTATAATCTTGGGTATTGTAAGACATCGGCCGATTCGGCTTTAGTCTTATGAATAATACAGGACAGGTCAGATAAACACACTTCAGTACATCATAACCCCATGACATACTGTGACCAGGTGTCGATCAGATTACAGTACTATATTTGCACATTTTACACGAATAGTATTTATTTTGCTGTTCCAGTACCCGACCTCACAGCCCGAGAACAGCGGATTGACAGTATGATTCAGAACAACATATTTTCCCATTCATGTCGACATTCTCTGATGTGTGAACTGTTACGGAGTCTAGTTGATAGGTATTCGACTAGCCGGACTGTTCCCCGGGACTCCATGTGTAGGTATTCGACTAGCCGGACTGTTCCCCGGGACTCCATGTGTAGGTATTCGACTAGCCGGACTGTTCCCGGGGACTCCA
Source organism: Oncorhynchus clarkii lewisi (assembly GCF_045791955.1). Lineage (NCBI taxonomy): Eukaryota > Metazoa > Chordata > Actinopteri > Salmoniformes > Salmonidae > Oncorhynchus > Oncorhynchus clarkii. Next base: position 6,715,628 of record NC_092162.1, on the reverse strand, counting down.
TGTGTAGGGATTCGACTAGCCGGACTGTTCCTGGGGACTCCATGTGTAGGGATTTGTACAATGCACAAACAAGGCTATTGAGCCTGACATTGGTGTCTGTCTTTATTCCTTTATCCAACATATCATACTGAAACATGACACTCCAACCATCTTTGTGGTACCATTTGAAAGTTGACATTTGAATGTATTCCCATTTGAGTACATGTATCAGTTAGAATATGACACCCACCCTGTATGTCTCAACCGATGTCGGGCACGACGGAAACATCAGATGGTGTAAAATAGGGTTTAAGCTACATTTGCGAATATGAAAAAAAGAACTGACTTTGCGCGTTTTTTAGATAGGCCTAATTGACGTTTTAAGGTAAAAAAAAAAAAGAAAAAAAGAAGAAGAATACAATAAGTACATTTATATATATATTTTTAAAGTTGGAGTGTTCAAAATAAGTCAACTTTGAACACATTTATCTGTTGAATGTTTTGCCGTACAAAAAGTCACCACTTCTACAATGGGCACATGTGTATGGAAGGTTTGGTTCAAATGAAAACGGGTGCTGTCAAAAAGTGATCCGAATTCAAATGGACGTGTACATACCATGGCCTCACCGGGCTCCATCCTACTTCAACGTAGCGATTATATGCGAACAGCGACAGTGTAACGCCGGGGGTTTCGATCCAGGGTCTCCCAGAACCCAGACCTGCTTAACCACGACAGCTCCAATAAGTTGCTACAGTAGGCTATATATGCATTTCTCGTGGCCATATTGCAGCCTACACATTTATTTGGCCTACTTTGAAACTCTATTACAGACAATAAAATGAGGCATTTGGATACAGCTCCCCGTGTCTCCATGCGTAATTGTCCGTGGCCGCATTGGATTGGTTGACTATTCAGACAATGACATATTTATTTAATGTCTTGAATAAATCATTGATAGATTTGAAATTGTTTTAAATATATTTGCTAGTACTCCAATATTCCGGGTGTTTCGGATGTCACTTGTTACCCAGATATAATTGCGCTGACATGCCCCCAGGAGCTGTTATTTCTAGGTGGCGTCCAGAGGTGCGAGATGTCCGCAGAAATATTTTCTATACATTTTTTCCGCCGTGCGTTTTGAGTAATGTCCATAAAATAGAGCGTGTTTCTGACTTGGTTACTATGAATGTGCGCTCTGGGCGGACGATGCAGATTAGTCATTTACATCACACATGCCCACATGCACGTCTGTGGGTAGGCATTTTCCGGGGTTGCATGTTCGTGGATAAAAACCAACCAGCATGGTCGTGGATACAAATGTAACTTTCAACCACAGCAACATGAGATCTTACGCGACAGAGAGAGCGGAAGAGCCTGGCGCAACTAACATGATTTCGGAGGCGCTCGTTCCACACTTGCTAAAGATTGTGCAAGAGGCGGCGGAGGCGGTGTCCCCCACTTCGCAGTCTTCAACTCTGCTGATGGAGAATGGCACCAGGTGCGGGGAACAAATTCGGAACTACGACAAGGTGGAGAAAGTATTTATTGGAGCGATCCTCACCACGCTCACGCTGTTTACTATCTGCGGGAACTTGCTGGTGGTGATTTCGGTGTGCTTCGTGAAAAAGTTGCGGCAGCCGTCCAACTATCTGATCGTGTCTCTGGCGGTTGCCGACCTTTCAATCGCGCTGGCAGTTATGCCGTTTGTCAGTATAACGGACCTTATTGGGGGGCAATGGGTTTTTGGCCAAGTCTTCTGCAATGTTTTTATTGCCATGGACGTGATGTGTTGCACTGCATCCATAATGACGCTGTGCGTAATTAGCATAGACAGGTAAGTGCCGTTCCAACTCCTATTTCCCAGTGATTGACGAACTGAAATAGGTGCCGGCGTTGTGCCGAAAATCTCCCCCATGACAGAATCCCCCCTCCCCTTCTAATTTCCTTAATTTTGTGGCTAGAGTCAAATACTTCCTATAGAACAAAACTGAGATTAATAATTAATGCATGTGTGTTATATTAAACATAGAGGAGGGAGTAAAATGTTGGTAAGCAATAAACATTTCAGAACAACTATGGGACTGGACCCCCCCGGATGCGGGCGGGTGCTGGAGGGGGGGGGGGGGGGGGGGGGGGGGGGGGGGGGGGGGGGGGGCGCCATATTGAAACAAATAGCCAAACCGAAAACTGCAGACAAAAATGCTTTCTGCTACTAAGATCAGTGAAATGTAGACTAAACTGACAACGGAGTGAAGAGCAGAAATCTCAACTAGCAAGCAAGTAGCAGCAATGAAGAGGGGGGGGGGGGGGGGGGGGGTTCTGGCAGGGGAAGATTTTCGGCATAACACCGGTACTCATTTTGGTGCCAATACTGTTTATATTTAGGTGCAGGAACTCCGCAATACTTTTGAGATAATATTCTATAAGAGGAACAGGAGCTCAAGCAGTAGAACATTCGAAGTGCCGTTACTCAGCTCCAGCTCTGGTGAAGCACTGCTATTACCTACATAGAAGGACAAGTGTATTGTTTGTGTTGTTTTACAAGGTTATTAAATACGTTTGGCTATGATTGTTAATTATGCATTTAATTGTTAATTGCATTTAATTTGTTAAATAAAAATGGTGGTTTGTATTTTGTGCACACATCGGCTACTTGATGAAATTGTGTGTTAATATTCCCATACATATATTCCCGTGCACCAGTTGGTCAACTAAATTAAAAATATATATTCAAAAAATCTATCATACATATTTACATAGTATATTGAGTGGGTAACACTTTCACCTCCAGAACTATATTTTCCCCCTGCAGCTGGATCGAGCTCTTTATGTCCCTGCTGTTCCCTCTACTCTGTCTCTCTGCTTCTCCCTCTACTCTGTCTCTGCTGCTCCCTCTACTCTGTCCCTGCTGCTCCCTCTACTCTGTCCCTGCTGCTCCCTCTACTCTGTCCCTGCTGCTCCTTCTATTCTGTCCCTGCTGCTCCCTCTACTCTGTCTCTGCTGCTCCCTCTACTCTGTCTCCCTGCTGCTCCCTCTACTCTGTCTCTGCTGCACCCTCTACTCTGTCTCTGCTGCTCCCTCTACTCTGTCTCTGCTTCTCCCTCTACTCTGTCTCTCTGCTGCTCCCTCTACTCTGTCCCTGCTGCTCCCTCTACTCTGTCCCTGCTGCTCCCTCTACTCTGTCTCTGCTGCTCCCTCTACTCTGTCTCCCCGCTGCTCCCTCTACTCTGTCTCCCTGCTTCTGCTCCTATCCTGTTGTAATAATAGTAACTCAAGCTCGTAAGGAGTTCAGAATTCCATTCTCAAAAGTATAGCCCAGCTGTAGTAGGCTACATTATAACAACATTGTTATACAGTATCTTATTATAATCGCTATAGTTCATTTGGGGTGAATAACTCCCCAGTGTTTGTTTTCTGTTCATGTAATGTATTTACAGTAGTATGTTCTGTATGTATAAACAGTTTATGTTTATCAGCTAATTAATGATATGTATTTTTTGTTGTTTGTTCTGAGGTACCTGGGCATAACCAAGCCTCTGACCTACCCTATGAGGCAGAATGGCTGTTGCATGGCCAAGATGGTGCTGTCCGTGTGGCTCCTCTCCGCCTCCATCACCCTGCCCCCCCTCTTCGGCTGGGCCCAGAACGTAAACGACAACAAGGTGTGTCTGATCAGCCAGGACTTTGGTTACACCATCTACTCCACCTCAGTGGCGTTCTACATCCCCGTATCCGTCATGCTCATTATGTACTACCGCATCTACCGCGCCGCCAAGCTCAGCGCCGCCAAGCACACCATCGCGGGCTTCCCGCGGGTCGGGGAGGAGGCGGCGCGGGGGGAAGAGGAGGAAGTCATGGAGGAACAGGAGGAGGAAGAGGACAGCGTGGACTGTGTGTCGGCCGCTCTGAGGCTCCACAGGGAGGTGGAGGAGTGCACGCGATTCTCCCGGCTCGTGAGGAGCAACCGGAGGAACATGTCCATCTTCAAGCGGGAGCAGAAGGCAGCAGCCACCCTGGGGATCGTGGTAGGGGCCTTCAGTGTCTGCTGGATGCCTTTCTTCTTACTGTCCACGGCGAGACCCTTCATCTGCAGGGCGGACTGCCCTAGCTGTGTGCCCTTGTGGGTGGAGAGGACCCTGTTGTGGCTGGGCTATGCCAACTCCCTCCTCAACCCTTTCATCTACGCCTTCTTCAACAGGGACCTGAGGACCACCTACCGCAACCTGCTGCATTGTCGTTATCGCAACATCAACCGCAAGCTGTCCGCCGTCGGGATGCACCAGGCCCTCAAACTGGTTGAAAAGACTCACTCTGTTATCTAAATGTGACCATGGTGTTATTGTTGTGGTTTTGTGGCAGCTGCTATCTAAATGGTGTTATTGTTGTGGTATTGTGGGAGTTGCCATCTAAATGGTGTTATTGTTGTGGTTTTGTGGGAGTTGCCATCTAAATGGTGTTATTGTTGTGGTTTTGTGGGAGTTGCCATCTAAATGGTGTTATTGTTGTGGTTTTGTGGGAGTTGCCATCTAAATGGTGTTATTGTTGTGGTTTTGTGGGAGTTGCCATCTAAATGGTGTTATTGTTGTGGTTTTGTGGGAGTTGCCATCTAAATGGTGTTATTGTTGTGGTTTTGTGGGAGTTGTCATCTAAATGGTGTTATTGTTGTGGTTTTGTGGGAGTCGCCATCTAAATGGTGTTATTGTTGTGGTTTTGTGGGAATTGCCATCTAAATGGTGTTATTGTTGTGGTATTGTGGGAGTTGCCATCTAAATGGTGTTATTGCTGTGGTTTTGTGGGAGTTGCCATCTAAATGGTGTTATTGTTGTGGTTTTGTGGGAGTTGCCATCTAAATGGTGTTATTGTTGTGGTTTTGTGGGAATTGCCATCTAAATGGTGTTATTGTTGTGGTATTGTGGGAGTTGCCATCTAAATGGTGTTATTGCTGTGGTTTTGTGGGAGTTGCCATCTAAATGGTGTTATTGTTGTGGTTTTGTGGTAGTTGCCATCTAAATGGTGTTATTGTTGTGGTATTGTGGGAGTTGCCACACTGAGAAAGTCTTAGGTCAATGGTATCTGCTTGCCTGGTCCTCTACTCAAGATCTTGCATGTCCAGACAGTCTAAAACAGGGCTCTGTCACGACTTCCGCCGAAGTTCGCTCCCCTGCCTGTTTGGGCGGTGCTCGTCGGTCGTCGTCACCGGCCTACTAGCCGCCACCGATCCCTTTTTCGTTTTCTGTTTGTTTTGTCTTATTAGTTGCACCTGTGTCTATTTGTGTGTGCTTGATGGGCTTCCTTATTTAAACTGCCCGCCCTTGTTTTGTGCGGGATTATTCTTGTGTTATTTAGGTGTGTTCGTGTTCTGGACCTGGTACCCTGTGTTGTGTGTTGGTACCCTGTGTTGTGGATTGGTCCCTGTGTTGTGGGTTGGTCCCTGTGTTGTGGGTTGGTACCCTGTGTTGTGGGTTGGTCCCTGTGTTGTGGGTTGGTCCCTGTGTTGTGGATTGGTCCCTGTGTTGTGGGTTGGTCCCTGTGTTGTGGGTTGGTACCCTGTGTTGTGGGTTGGTCCCTGTGTTGTGGGTTGGTCCCTGTGTTGTGGGTTGGTCCCTGTGTTGTGGGTTGGTCCCTGTGTTGTGGGTTGGTACCCTGTGTTGTGGGTTGGTACCCTGTGTTGTGGGTTGGTACCCTGTGTTGTGGGTTGGTCCCTGTGTTGTGGGTTGGTCCCTGTGTTGTGGGTTGGTCCCTGTGTTGTGGGTTGGTCCCTGTGTTGTGGGTTGGTCCCTGTGTTGTGAGCATTGCTCTTTGTGCCATAGTAAAGTGCACCTCTTCCTGTGGAACTCTCTGCTCTCAGCGCCTGATTCTTCCTCACACACCTCACCTTTATTTAACCAGGTAGGCCAGTTGAGAACACCTTTATTTAACCAGGTAGGCTAGTTGAGAACACCTTTATTTAACCAGGTAGGCTAGTTGAGAACAAGTTCTCATTTACAACAGCGACCTGGCCAAGATAAAGCAAAGCAGTGCGTCACAAACAACAACACAGAGTCACACATGGAATAAACAAACATACAATCAATAATACAGTAGGTTAGTATATATACAGCATATGCAAATGAGGTAGGATAAGGGAGGTAAGGCAATAAATAGACCATAGTGGTGAAATAATTACAATTTAGCAATTAAACACTGGAGTGGTAGATGTGCAGAAGATGCACGTGCAAGTAGAGATACTGCAAAGGAGCAAAATAAATAAAATAAATAACAGTATGGGGATGAGGTACTTGGATGGGCTATTTATAGATGGGCTATGTACAGGTGCATTGATCTGTGAGCTGCTCTGACAGCTGGTGCTTAAAGCTAGTGAGGGAGATATGAGTCTCCAGCTTCAGTGATTTTTGCAGTTCGTTCCAGTCATTGGCAGCAGAAAACTGGAAGGAGAGGCGGCCAAAGCAGGAATTGGCTTTGGGGGTGACCAGTGAAATATACCTGCTGGAGCGCGAGCTACAGGTGGCTGCTGCTATGGTGACCAGAGAGCTGAGATAAGGCGGGGCTTTACTTAGCAAAGACTTATAGATGACCTGGAGCCAGTGGGTTTGAATATGAAGCGAGGGCCAGCCAACAAGAGCGTACAGGTCGCAGTGGTGGGTAGTATATGAGGCTTTGATGACAAAACAGATGGCACTATGATAGACTGCATCCAATTTTCTGAGTAGAGTGTTGGAGGCTATTTTGTAAATGACATCGCCAAAGTCAAGGATCGGTAGGATGGTCAGTTTTACGAGGGTATGTTTGGCAGCATGAGTGAAGGATGCTTTGTTGCGAAATAGGAAGCCGATTCTAGCTTTAATTTTGGATTGGAGATCCTTAATGTGAGTCTGGAGTTTACAGTCTAACCAGACACCCAGGTATTTGTAGTTGTCCACATATTCTAAGTCATAACCGTTCAGAATAGTGATGCTGGACGGGCGGGCAGGTGCGGGCAGCGATCGGTTGAAGAGCATGCATTTAGTTTGACTTGCATTTAAGAGCAGATGGAGGTCACGGAAGGAGAGTTGTATGGCAGAGAAGCTCGTCTGAAGGTTTGTTCTATGGTTATGCTTGTTGTGCTATGGTTGCCCAAACATGACCCCTCAGAACGATGAATGATGGTTAGGTGTTGATTAAAAGGGCAATCAGCAGTTGCTACATCCATTGTTGTACTTAAATTACAGATATACAACATTGATTCTTGAAATATATAACTTAGAAATCCATCATGAGCTTAGTTCAACTGTCACACACCATGAGAACCAGAAATATAATATTTTTTTGGTCCAATTTTTGTCAACAAAGTAAATGTAAACAAACCCTATTTAGTCCCAAAACATATGTTGATATAATGGATTGTATCCATAGCTCTGTCTACGAATTTGAGAGTGGTTACATTTCTCCAAACCCTCAGCTGTTTATTAGAAAGTGGCGGGTTGAGCTTTGTTGATGTTAAAACTGCAAATTTCCCCCTTCAAGAGTTGGAAATGAACATTTTCTGAATGTCACTGCAACAATTTGGTGGCTCGGTGAAAAATTCAACTATGGTGTGTTGATGTTGTACCATGTTTATGCATTTGACCTTCAGATGTCTTTTTAATTACAGATAATTAATAACTCTTAATTGTCTTTTTAATTACAGTTAATTAATAACTCTTAATTGTCTTTTTAATTACAGTTAATTAATAACTCTTAATTGTCTTTTTAATTACAGTTAATTAATAACTCTTAATTGTCTTTTTAATTACAGTTAATTAATAACTCTTAATTGTCTTTTTAATTACAGTTCATTAATAACTCTTAATTGTCTTTTTAATTACAGATAATTAATAACTCTATTTGCAAATGTTTCATTGTGATGTGTTGGGAGATGGGTCATAACCAATGGACAAAACAACCTACACCTGATATGCTACTTACTGGGAGTATGTATGCCCATTCAAGTGTATAAAGACCTTTTTTTCAATCTCTGTTGATGTGTGTTCAACGTATGTTTGTTGAATGGAAGCATATAAAAGTGATTGACATGTCATTAATGTACTTAAAAAAAAAATATATATATATATTAAAAGATTAAACAGACAGAATTAGCATGGTTTTGATAATAATGGTATAAAGATTCAAAGTGTAAATCTAATCTGTTGACCATTAATCGTTTTTATAGAACGGCGATAACATTGTTTAATTTACATAGCATAATCATTTATTAAATATTTACAGTTGTCATAATTTGTGTTTTCTTGACTAAAGTGTCAGTATTCTCTCAGTCATATGTTACATGAAAAGTACAGGAAAGCGTAGGGGTGTAGGCAGTCATACGCACTTATTAACACCGCTGAATCATAATACCTCACAAAGGCATCTTCATGTCTGATTATGAGTCAAAGTCAAGACAGCTGAAGGAGGAAAGGGGACTGACTTCCTGTTCCTGATCTAAATCCAACATTTTTAGCCAGTCACTCACTTGGCAAAAGTTGGAGAAAAAAAACCCATAAGAAACACTATGGGCCATAGAGGATTGGTTGTAATAGAAATCGACACATTATGGGAAAACAAGTTACCCCAGTTAGCTCTATATAAAAACGGACATTATAAATTGTCTGTCCTCAAAAGTTTATTGTAACTGTAGCGGTAGGGTCTTTCCTGTTTGTAGCGTTCCTTAACTCTCTATCAGAATTAAATACATTTCATATCTATCTCCATCCTCCCTGACCAGTCCCCACAGCTCCCAACACACACACACGCACGCACGCACACACACACACACACACACGCGCGCGCGCAAGCACGCACGCGCACACACACACGCACGTGTTGAGTGTCCAGATTTCCAGTGTCTTCGTACTGCCCTGACAGGTCACGTGACCATCGGTAAAACACGTTCCTTTAAATGAATTACTGCGACGGAATGTGACACATCCAGTGTTGGATTATCAACCAGACAGATCTAAATGAGCTATTAGCACCAGAGGTCCACAAGGCTCTGGGTTATGTCATTTCAAAACGCATCCGCTTTAACAGCACAACCTGATCTCAGAGCATTTTCACATTATTCTGTACGTTAATCCGAGACACTCTATTTAGTAGGATATGTTACGTTTCGTATGGTATGTATTAATCTGTGGATGTCCATCACCCATTTCTTATTATATGTTACGAATTACAATGGCGCCACAAAGAGTCACTAGAGCACAATGAGACAGGGAAATTCCGTCTGGCCAAACCCTCCCCTAATCCGGACGACGCTGGGCCAATTGTGTGCTGCCTCCCACGTCTCCCGGTCACAGCCGGCTGTGACACAGGCTGGGATCGAACCAGAGGCTGTAGTGACACACTGCAAGAATTTGCTAAGCTTACAAAATATTACGAATTTGCAAAACATATGAAATGTTAGGAATTCTAGCCAGGTGGCTAACGTTAGCTAGCTCGCTAAGGTTAGCTAGGGTAGGGGTTAGGCTTAGGGTTAAGGTTGGGGTTAAGTTTAGGAATTAGGTTAAGGTTAGGGTTAGGGAAGGGTTAGCTAACATGCTAAGTTGTTGCAAAGTTGCTAAAAAGTATTAAGATGTTGAAAAGTTTCTAATTAGCTAAAATGCCAAGTTGCCGAGGAGATTCGAGACTCGCAATCTGTGTATATAGGTAACTAGGACATTCGCATTATATGCCCACTCCAACCAACTCCTTTCGTTTTTGTCTTAAACTTCTTGATGCACCCATCCCATTAGCGGGATCATTTTCCTCAACATCCGCTGAATTGCAGAGCGCCAAATTCAAATTAAATTACTAAAAATATTACATTTTCATGAAATCACAAGTGCAATATAGCAAAACACAGCTTAGCTTGTTGTTAATCCACCTGGCATGTCAGATTTCAAAAATGCTTTTTTTAAATTTTTTTAATTTTACCCCTTTTTCTCCCCAATTTCATAGTATCCAATTGTTGTAGTAGCTACTATCTTGTCTCATCGCTACAACTCCCGTACGGGCTCGGGAGAGACGAAGGTTGAAAGTCATGCGTCCTCCGATACACAACCAACCAAGCCGCTGCTTCTTTAACACAGCGCACATCCAACCCGGAAGCCAGCCGCACCAATGCGCCGGAGGAAACACCGTGCACCTGGCCACCTTGGCTAGCGTACACTGCGCCCAGCCCGCCACAGGAGTCGCTGGTGCGCGATGAGACAAGGACACCCCTACCGACCAAGCCCTCCCTAACCCGGGCGACGCTAGGCCAATTGTGCGTCGCCCCACGGACCTCCCGGTCGCGGCCGGTTACGACAGAGCCTGGGCGCGAACCCAGGACTCTGATGGCACAGCTGGCGCTGCAGTACAGCGCCCTTAACCACTGCGCCACCCGGGAGGCCCTTCAAAAATGCTTTTCGATGAAAGCATACCAAGCGTTTATGTAAGGACATTTCTCTCAGTAGACAAAACATTACAAACAGCTAGCAGCCAAGTAGATTGGTCACGAAAGTCAGAAAAGCAATAAAATGAATTGCTTACCTTTGATGATCTTCGGGTGTTTGCACCCACGAGACTCCCAGTTACACAATAAATGTTCCTTTTGTTCCATAAAGATTATTTTTACATCCAAAATACCTCCATTTGGTTGGCGCGTTATGTTCAGAAATCCACAGGCTCGAGTGGTCACGACATCGCAGACGAAAATTCCAAATAGTATCCATAAAATTCGTAGAAACATGTCAAACATTTTTAATCAATCCTCAGGTTGTTTTTACAATATATAATCGATAATATTTCAACCGGGACTGTAGCTTCTTCAATAGGAGAGAGAGAGAAAATGTCTGCTCCAAGCTGTTGCGCATGCAAAATGCTGCTGGCACCCAGCCATACAATGACGCGATGTGATCTTTCTTGCTCATTTTTTCAAAATAAAAGCCTGTAACTATGTCTAAAGACTGTTCACACCACGAGGAAGCCATAGGAAAAGGAATCTGGTTGATATCCCTTTAAATGGAGCGAAGGCAGGCAATGGAACAGAGAGCTTTCAGGAAAAAACAGCACTTCCGGGTTGGATTTTCCTCAGGTTTTCGCCTGCAATATCAGTTCTGTTATACTCACAGACAATATTTTGACAGTTTTGGAAACTTTAGAGTGTTTTCTATCCTAATCTGACAAATATATGCATATTCTAGATTCTGGGCCTGAGAAATAGGCAGTTTCATTTGGGTAGGTTTTTCATCCAAACATCAAAATACTGCCCCCTAGTCTCAAGAGGTTATTAAGTAACCATCTGTCTTATTTAATCATACCTAACGTACCATATCATACTAAATGGATTGTCTCGGATTTACGTTACAGAATAGTATGAAATGCTCTGAGACCAGGTTGCAAAGCTATGTCAGACTGCTGTAAGGCTATGGATGGCAGCAGAGAGATGATGACTGGAAATGACCAATCACAGGCTGCTGAGCCTAAACAGCCTTGCAAGCGTCATGGCCTATCAATACAATCTTCTTAATTCATCTTTAAAAGTCGACTGACGCACCTGTGTCAATCTATTTAACATAATAAATCCCCATTAAAATCCATTTGTTTAAGCTAGCTGTGCTGCCATCCTGTTAGAAGGTAACAGATTATTTTATTACAAGGGTTCAATTGGATTTTCATTGTGTGCAATGGTGTTATTTGCCCCCTAGTGGATGTTTCTGGTACTTAGAAAGACTACGCAAACAGAAAGTAGAGAATTTGTTCTGCACGCATAGAAGCAGCTACAAACAACGCTACGGTGCAGGTCTTTCAATGTAGTTATTTCTTGTCACGCTTCAGCCTTGGAAAATATTTGTTTGTAAGTTCAATTCAAGCATTTAGCTAGTGATGATAATCTTGTTATTGATAGAGTTGCTTACATGTCAATGTTGGTTGCATTTACTCACAAATTGCAATGCTTTTCATGTATGTCGTTAGCTGTATTACTTTGCTCGTGCGTCATGCAAACGAATTGTAAAATATACAATACTGTAGTTTTGTTACTGTTCCTAGTGTAATATGCTTTGTTATTCTACATAAATGGTTGTACATTATTAGAGTAATGAAAGGAGCCAATTACCATATGAGTAACAATTAGCTATATGGTTTGGCATCATGCCAGATGCATGGTACCTTAGCGCGTGCTTTGTATTTATGCAACTTCAAATGTATAATGTACAGCTACTGTCGGTGTGAATTGAATACTAAAGTATATTCTTTTCTGTATTTTGCAGTTTCACAACATAAACGTTTTCAATATATTCATTCAAGAAAAGTCACGCCTTGGGAGTTTTATTGAAGACTTAGTTGTTAGCTATCTGTCTAGTTTTGCATGGGAACGCAACTCAAGCTGCGTCTCAATACACCACATCCTCCTATGGCGGCTTTCCTCATCTGTGGTGGAAAGTGACATAGCTACAGAGATGTTTGTCAGACCAGGAGACATCCCGATTCTCGTTCTGTTCATGAAAACGTCTGTTTGGCCTACAAACTCACACGGAAAGATGAGACTCTATGGAAAGATGAGACTCTCACGAACACAATGGTGTTCTCCGTTTTGCTATTCAAAGGACTCGTCTGAAGGTAACCGGTATTTAAAAAATTATGAAGTATGGAAGTAGTTTTGTGCCCACAAAAATAAAGGGTTAAATATGTGTCTAAAAAAATATCTGTATTTCCTGAGCTTTCTTATATCTCCAAAACCTTATTCCTTATGATTTACACTACATTACCAAATGTTTATGGACAACAGGTTGTTGAACATCTCATTCCAAAATCATGGGCATTAATATGGAGTTTGCCCCCCCCCCCCCCTTTGCTGCTATAACAGTCTCCACTCTTCTGGGAAGGCTTTCCACTAGATGTTGGAACATTGCTGCTATAACAGCCTCCACTCTTCTGGTAAGGCTTTCCACTAGATGTTGGAACATTGCTGCTATAACAACCTCCACTCTTCTGGTAAGGCTTTCCACTAGATGTTGGAACATTGCTGCTATAACAACCTCCACTCTTCTGGGAAGACTTTCCACTAGATGTAGGAACATTGCTGCTATAACAGCCTCCACTCTTCTGGGAACGCTTTCCACAAGATGTAGGAACATTGCTGCTATAACAACCTCCACTCTTATGGGAAGACTTTCCACTAGATGTAGGAACATTGCTGCTATAACAACCTCCACTCTTCTGGGAAGGCTTTCCACTAGATGTTGGAACATTGCTGCTATAACAGCCTCCACTCTTCTGGTAAGGCTTTCCACTAGATGTTGGAACATTGCTGCTATAACAACCTCCACTCTTCTGGTAAGGCTTTCCACTAGATGTTGGAACATTGCTGCTATAACAGCCTCCACTCTTCTGGTAAGGCTTTCCACTAGATGTTGGAACATTGCTGCTATAACAACCTCCACTCTTCTGGTAAGGCTTTCCACTAGATGTTGGAACATTGCTGCTATAACAGCCTCCACTCTTCTGGTAAGGCTTTCCACTAGATGTTGGAACATTGCTGCTATAACAACCTCCACTCTTCTGGGAAGACTTTCCACTAGATGTAGGAACATTGCTGCTATAACAGCCTCCACTCTTATGGGAAGACTTTCCACTAGATGTAGGAACATTGCTGCTATAACAACCTCCACTCTTCTGGGAAGGCTTTCCACTAGATGTAGGAACATTGCTGCTATAACAACCTCCACTCTTCTGGGAATGCTTTCCTCTAGACGTCAAGTTCTTCCACACCGATCTCAACATGGACCTTGCTTTGTGCACTGTCATACTGAAACAGGAAAGGGCCTTCTGTTGCCACAAAGTTGGAAGCACAGAATTGTCTAGAATGTCATTGTATGATGTAGCATTGAGATTTCCCTTCATTGGAACTAAGGGGCCTCTCCTGGCATCCGCCAAACCCAGATTCGTCTGTCGGACTGCCAGAGCATGCTTCCACTGCTCCAGAGTCCGATGACAGTGAGTTTTACACCACTCCAGCCGATGCTTGGCACATGGTGATCTTAGGCTTGTGTTTGGCTGCTCGGCCATGGAAACCCATTTTAAAGGACAAGAGGCCACAAAATGACCAAGAGTCCCGCAATACATACAACTCTTTGTGTTGATCCTGTATTGCCGTTCCGCTGGTGATAGCCCAGCTCTACCTAGTTGCATAGGCTCGGGAAGTGATGACTCAGCCATGTTCGGTGACTCTCGGGGAAGGTTGGGAAGCCTCGGGTTCTCTTGGCAACGGGATCGTCGGGGACTTCCGGGATGACTCGGAAGCAAGGTGGAATCCCTGGACGTGCGAGCGAAGTCGAATTTCCTCTCCCTCCGTCGTTCCCGTAGTCGCCAATTCGGATGGACAAAGCGATGAGGGAATCGAGATCCGTAGGTAACTTCCGAGCAGCAAGCTTGTCCTTGCCCTCCTCCGTCGTGCAGGAACATATCGAACAGTTCTTCCTTGGTCCAAGTGCTCTCCGCTGTCAGTGTGCAGAAATCCACTGCATAGTCGGCCGCAATGCAGGAGTCCTGCTGAAGCTGGATTAGCTTCTGGGCAGCTTCTCTCTCGGAGAACGGGATGTAAAACCTTCTTCACCTCTCCCATGAACTGCTTCAGGCTAACGCATATGGCTGTTCCCATACAGCAGTAGCCCAGGTGAGAGCCCTCCCAGACATCAGCGTGATGAGATAGGCTATCTTGGAGAGATCCGAGGGGAAGGAGGAGGGCTGAAGCTCGAAAATGAGGGTACACTGAGTCAGAAACGCCCGACAGGTGCTCAACTCTCCATTGAAAAATTCTGGGATAAACAGGGAAGGTGGAGTGGTCGATGAGACGGCGCTGCGAACCCCTGAGTTACTGAGGGGCTGTGGGGTTACCACCTTGGTAGGCTACCTCCCAGACAACCAAATCCAATGCTCTTAGTTTTAGAGATGTTCAAGGCCAGTTTATTACTGGCCACCCATTCCAAAACAGACTGCAACTCTTTGTTAAGGGTTTCAGTGACTTCATTAGCTGTGGTTGCTGATGTGTATATGGTTGAATCATCAGCATACATGGACGTGCATGCTTTGTTTAATGCCAGTGGCAGGTCAATGGTAAAATAGAAAAGAGTAGAGGGCCTAGAAAACTGCCCTGCGGTACACCACACTTTACATGTTTGACATTAGAGACGCATCCATTTAAGAAAACCCATTGAGTTCTATTAGATAGATAGCTCTGAATCCACGATATGGCAGAGGTTGAAAAGCAATAGCACTTAAGTTTTTTCAACAGCAAGTTATGGTCAATAATATCAAAGGCTGCACTGAAATCTAACAGTCCAGCTCCCACAATCTTCTTAGTATCAATTTATTTCAACCAATCATCAGTCATCTGGTCAAACACAATATTTTCCAACAGTTTGCTAAGAGCTGGCAGCTGATTGGTCTGCTGTTAGAACCAGTCAAGTTCGCTTTACCACTCTTGAGTAGCAGAATGACTTTGCTTCCCTCCAGACCTGAGGACAAAGACTTTCCTCTAGGCTCAGATTAAAAATATGACAGATAGGAGTGGCTATAGAGTCAGCTACCATCCTCAGTACCTTTCCATCTAAGTTGTCAATGCCAGGAGGTTTGTCATTATTGATCGTTAACACACATTTTTCCACCTCTCCCACACTAACTTTACAAAATTCAAACTTGCCCTGCTTTTCTTTCATTATTAGTTTTTCTTATACATTAATGTAATTGCTCAATGTAATTGCTCATTGTTTGTCGTGGGCATTTCCTGCCTAAGTTTGCCCACTTTGCCTATGAAATAATCATGAAAATAATTGGCAATATCAAATGGTTTGGTGATGAATAAGCCATCTGATTCGATGAAAGATGGAGTTGAATGTGTCTTTCTGCCCATAATTTCATTTAAAGTACTGCAAAGTACTTTTCCATCATTATTTATATAATTGATCTTGGCTTCATAATACAGTTTCTTCTTCTTTTTGTTGAGTTTAGTTAAATAATTTCTTAATTTGCAGTAAGTCAGCCAGTCAGATGTGCAGCCAGACTTATTAGCCACTCCTTTTACCCCATCTCTTTCAACCATACAGTTTTTAAATTCCTTATCAATCCATGGAGCCTTAACAGTTCTAAAAGTCATTTTTTTTAACAGGTGCATGTTTATCAATAATTGGAAGAAGCAATTTCATTCATTCATCAAGTGCAGCATCTGGATGCTCCTCATTAACCTCATCAGACCAACAAATATTTTTAACATCATCCACATACGAGTATAAGTGTTGGTGGGTTTGCTAGATGTTGGTGGGTTTGCTAAGTGATGGTAGGTTTACTAAGTGATGGTGGGTTTGCTAAGTGATTGGTGGGTTTGCTAAGTGTTGGTGGATTTGGTAAGTGATGGTAGGTTTACTAAGTGATGGTGGGTTTGCTAAGTGATTGGTGGGTTTGCTAAGTGTTGGTGGATTTGGTAAGTGATGGTGGGTTTACTAAGTGATGGTGGGTTTGCTAAGTGATGGTAGGTTTACTAAGTGATGGTGGATTTGGTAAGTGATGGTGGGTTTGACCACATCAGTGAATCAACCCACTCAGGTGACGCACCCCCTCCAGGGACAGCATGAGAGAGCCCCAGTAAGCCAGTGACTCAGCCCCTGTAATAGTGGTGTGGGGGCTGTGCTTTGGCAAAGTGGGTGGGGTTATATCCTTCCTGTTTGGCCCTGTCCGGGGGTGTCATCGGATGGGGCCACAGTGTCTCCTGACCCCTCCTGTCTCAGCCATCATGATGACTCCTTGCTGTCCCCAGTCCACCTGGCCGTGCTGCTGCTCCAGTTTCAACTGTTCTGCCTTATTATTATTCGACCATGCTGGTCATTTATGAACATTTGAACATCTTGGCCATGTTCTGTTATAATCTCCACCCGGCACAGCCAGAAGAGGACTGGCCACCCCACATAGCCTGGTTCCTCTCTAGGTTTCTTCCTAGGTTTTGGCCTTTCTAGGGAGTTTTTCCTAGCCACCGTGCTTCTACATCTGCATTGCTTGCTGTTTGGGGTTTTAGGCTGGGTTTCTGTACAGCACTTTGAGATATCAGCTGATGTACGAAGGGCTATATAAATACATTTGATTTGATTTGATTTGCTAAGTGTTGGTGGGTTTGCTAAGTGATGCACAATAATAGGCTATTTCTCCAATATGTCAGAAGGGGGATGTGACTGCAATAGCAAAATGTTCAAAGATAACTTACAAAGAGCTTATTTATTTGACACAATTAAGCATTAAAATGATATTTTATGGATTCTTGTGCAGAATTACATTTCCAGTCTTCACAGCAGGATGAATGCTGTGGCTGTCTGGAAGTTAATGACTTAAAAGCCAACACCTGAAAATCTCCTTTAACATTCATGGACCTGTTCTCTTCTCAGCCTTGTCAGCACTCAAAGACAAGAGCCACCTTTCTATTCATTAGAGGATATATACTATTCTATTCATTAGATGAGATATATTATTCTATTCATTAGAGAAAATATATTATTCTGTTCATTAGATGAGATACCCTTGCCATTGTTGACCAAGGCTTTCTTTGAGGGTTGGTTTAAGAGGTTTTATTGCCTTTGCAAAGAGAGCGGTGACAATAGTGTCGTGAAAACCATCACACTTGAAAAGTGAACCAAATTTAATTGAAGTTTGCAATATCACAGGGCATTTTTGACCCCACGTCTGTTGCCATGGTGCAGTCCAACCCCACCTCCCCCTTCCTGTCTGCACCTTAAGCCCTTCCCCTTATATCAGGAATTCCATATGAGCTTTTTACGGTTTGACCTTAAGAAAACACCATATAAGGGCATCAATAGCCTTTTACTGGTCTGTAATCGAATAGGTATCCCCATTCACGCTCTGTAGAGCATGGCAAATGAAGGGGAGGCTCAGCAATAACAAACAATCCCTTTGCACACTTAACCTCAACTGAGTGCCCGAAAAGTCCCGCACAGCTGGAACAACAAAAACAACTCATCAAGCTATTCGTTTTTATATTTTGTACAAATTGTTAACTCTGACCACTGGTTGAATAAACATTGTTTCCACGTCACATTTCAATGAAATTACGTTGAACCAAAGTGGATTAGACGTTGAATTGATGTACAGTATGTGCCCAGTGGGTAGTGATTATTATGCCCAAGGTGCAAACCACAACCTCCACAGTGGGAGTTAACGTAAAGGTAAGGGAAGAGTTAAGAGTCTGTCTGACGTCAGCTATGCAGATTCAACCACCAGAGACGTCGACATGGCAACACGTATCCAGGGAGACATACTGTATGTGTAGAGTTGGAGAGGAGGTGTCATTCTTCCACTTAAACCTACATACCACATGTCATAAAATTAAAAATAATTATTAACATTTTGTGTGATTCAACAAGAATAATTCTGATTATGTACACCAGAGAACAAGAGGAGGGGTTTGGACTCTCTCCCTGGCACAGCAGTAAATAACATTAGTGGGTCTATATACAGGGGGTACCTCTAGGAGCTAGACTTGGCGCTCCGGTACCGCTTGCCGTGCGGTAGCAGAGAGAACAGTCTATGACTAGGGTGGCTGGAGTCTTTGACAATTTTTAGGGTCTTCCTCTGACACCGCCTGGTATAGAGGTCTTGGATAGCAGAAAGCTTGGCCCCGGTGATGTACTGGGCCGTACGCACTACCTTCTGTAGTGCCTTGCGGTCAGAGGCCGAGCAGTTGCCGTACCAGGCAGTGATGCAACCCGTCAGAATGCTCTCGATGGTGCAGCTGTAGAACCTTTTGAGGATCTGAGGACCCATGCCAAATCTTTTCAGTCTCCTGAGGGGGGGATAGGTTTTGTCGTGCCCTCTTCACAACTGTCTTGGTGTGCTTCGACCATGTTAGTTTGTTGGTGATGTGGACAACCAAGGAATTTGAAGCTCTCAACCTGCTCCACTACAGCCCGGTCGATGAGAATGGGGGCGTGCTTGGTCCTCCTTTTCCTGTAGTCCACAATCATCTCCTTTGTCTTGATCAAATTGAGGGGGCGGGGGCGTATGCCTTATGATTAACGAGACATGGTGTGATCACAACAACATACAGGAACTCAAGTCCTCATGTTCACCTGACTTAGAATTCCTCAATGTCAACCGCATTATCTACCAAGAGAATTCTCTTCGATTATAATCACAGCCGTATATATTCCCCCCCAAGCAGACACGACGATGGCCCTGAACTAACTTTATTTGACTCTTTGCAAACTGGAAACCACATATCCTGAGGCTGCATTCATTGTAGCTGGGGATTTTAACAAGGCTAATCTGAAAACAAGACTCCCTAAATTGTATCAGCATATCGATTGCGCAACCAGGGCTGGTAAAACCTTGGATCATTGCTATTCTAACTTCCGCAATGCATATAAGGCCCTCCCCACCCTCCTTTCGGAAAAGCTGACCACGACTCCATTTTGTTGCTCCCTGCCTACAGATAGAAACTAAAACAAGAAGCTCCCGCGCTCAGGTTTGTTCAACGTTGGTCTGACCAATATGATTCCACGCTTCAAGATTGCTTCGATCACGTGGATTGGGATATGTTGTTCCGCATTGCTTCCAACAACAACATTGACGAATACGCTGATTCGGTGAGCGAGTTCATTAGAAAGTGCATTGACATGTCATTCCCATAGCAACGATTAAAACATTCCCAAACCAGAAACCGTGGATTGATGGCAGCATTCGAGTGAAACTGAAAGCCAAACCACTGCTTTTAACCAGGGCAAGGTGACCGGAAACATGACCGAATACAAACAGTGTAGCTATTCCCTCCGCAAGGCAATCAAACAAGCTAAGCGTCAGTAAAGAGACAAAGTAGAGTCACAATTCAACGGCTCAGACACAAGAGGTATGTGGCAGGGTCTACAGTCAATCACGGATTACAAGAAGAAAACCAGTCCCGTCACGGACCAGGATGTCTTGCTCCCAGGCAGACTAAATAACTGTTTTGCCCGCTTTGAGGACAATACAGTGCCACTGACACGGCCCGCAACCAAAACCTGCAGACTCTCCTTCACTGCAGCCGAAGTGAGTAAAACATTTAAACGTGTTAACGCTCGCAAGGCTGCAGGCCCAGACGGTATTCCCGGCCGCGTCCTCAGAGCATGCGCAGACCAGCTGGCTGGTGTGTTTACGGACATATTCAATCAATCCTTATCCCAGTCGGCTGCTCCCACATGCTTCAAGAGGGCCACCATTGTCCCTGTTCCCACGAAAGCTAAGGTAACTGAGCTAAACGACAACCGCCCCGTAGCACTCACTTCCGTTATCATGAAGTGCTTTGAGAGACCAGTCAAGGACCATATCACCTCCACCCTACCTGACACTCTAGACCCACTCCAATTTGCTTACCGCCCAAATAAGTCTACAGATGACGCAATCTCAACCACACTGCACACTGCCCTAACCCATCTGGACAAGAGGAATACCTATGTGAGAATGCTGTTCATCGACTACAGCTCAGCATTTAACACCATAGTACCCTCCAAACTCGTCATCAAGCTCGAGACCCTGGGTCTCGACCCCGCCCTGTGCAACTGGGTACTGGACTTCCTGATGGGCCGCCCCCAGGTAGTGAGGGTAGGTAACAACATCTACACCCCGCTGATCCTCAACACTGGGGCCCCACAAGGGTGCGTTCTGAGCCCTCTCCTGTACTCCCTGTTCACCCACGACTGCGTGGCCATGCACGCCTCCAACTCAATCATCAAGTTTGAGGACGACACTACAGTGGTAGGCTTGATTACCAACAACGACGAGACGGCCTACAGGGAGGAGGTGAGGGCCATCGGAGTGTGGTGTCAGGAAAATAACCTCACACTCAACGTCAACAAAACAAAGGAGATGATTGTGGAATTCAGGAAACAGCAGAGGGAGCACCCCCCTATCCACATCAATGGACAGTAGTGGAGAGGGTAGTAAGTTTTAAGTTCCTCGGTGTACATATCACGGACAAACTGAATTGGTCCACCCACACAGACAGCGTCATGAAGAAGGCGCAGTAGCGCCTCTTCAACCTCAGGAGGCTGAAGAAATTTGTCTTGTCACCAAAAGCACTCACAAACTTCTACAGATGCACAATCGAGAGCATCCTGTCCGGCTGTATCACCGCCTGGTACGGCAACTGCTCCGCCCACAACCGTAAGGCTCTCCAGAGGGTAGTGAGGTCTGCACAACGCATCACCGGGGGCAAACTACCTGCCCTCCAGGACACCTACACCATCCGATGTCACAGGAAGGCCATAAAGATCATCAAGGACCACCCGAGCCACTGCCTGTTCACCCTGCTATCATCCAGAAGGCGAGGTCAGTACAGGTGCATCAAAGCAGGGACCGAGAGACTAAAAAACAGCTTCTATCTCAAGGCTATCAGACTGTTAAACAGCCACCACTAACATTGAGTGGCTGCTGCCAACACACTGACTCAACTCCAGCCACTTTAATAATGGGAATTGATGGAAATTGATGTAAAATATATCACTAGCCACTTTAAACAATGCTACTTAATATAATGTTTACATACCCTACATTGCTCATCTCATACGTATATACTGTACTCTATATCATCTACTGCATCTTTATGTAATACATGTATCACTAGCCACTTTAAACTATGCCACTTTGTTTACATACCCTACATTACTCATCTCATATGTATATACTGTACTCGATACCATCTAATGCATCTTGCCTATGCCGTTCTGTACCATCACTCATTCAAAAATCTTTATGTACATATTCTTTATCGCTTTACACTTGTGTGTATAAGGTAGTAGTTTGGAATTGTTTGGTTAGATTACTCATGGTTATTACTGCATTGTCTGAACTAGAAGCACAAGCATTTCGCTACACTCGCATTAACATCTGCTAACCATGTGTATGTGACAAATAAAGTTGATTTGGAGAGGTTGTTGTCTTTGCACCACACGGCCAGGTCTCTGACCTCCTCCCTATAGGCTCATCATTGTCGGTGATCAGGCCTACCACTGTTGTGTCATTGGCAAACTTAATGATTGTGTTGGCTGTGCAGTGATGAGTGAACAGGGAGTACAGGAGGGGGCTGAGCACACACCCCTGAGGGGCCCCCTAGGTGAGGATCAGTGTGGTGGATGTGTTGTTACCTACCCTTAGCACCTGATCTACATTATAGAGAATAATACCATAAATAGCAACTTATCTGATATAGGCCTTCATTCATTTAAGCACTTTGTTCAAATTCCCCATTGTACCTTAACTCAAAGTTTTACTGAATCTCTACTGAATCTTTACTCTTCTGTTTCTGCCTATAATGTGTTTCAGGAAAAGGGAGGTACATTTATCGAAGTGCCAGGCGCTCTATTGGTATTCAGCATTCAGGTGTGATGAATGGGGTTTGTAAGGCGATCTGCAGACTGCCTGGGGACACTGATAAGACACATTGTGATTTTCCTCCCTGTAAATAGTGTTATCCCCAATAAATCACACTCAGAAACCCAGAAGGCTGAGAGCATTGTGTCTGTGTATGGGACGTCTCTATCATTAATCAGATTCAGCAGATATATAGTGGCACTTTTTTTGGTACGGCAATTTGAATTATAATGTGGTTGTTTGTTATCTTGTCTTGTCTTTCAATCATTAGATGTTTTATTTATTTTTAACCATAGATCGAGGACTACTTTGGAAATACGTGTTTTAAGGAATACTTTCCAGTAAAATCCTCTGGGAATACAATGTACATCCTACTGTATATGTTTTTTTTACCCAAATATATTAAATTGAAAATTACACACCATAAAACGGGTCTCAGTAGGCTTGAGAACCAGTATTGAGTTTAGTTGTCATGCAAACACAATTAGAGTCGTCAACCATAAAACATTTATTTAGCTAGAGGTAATGTGTTTTTGTTGATTTGCTGTCATTTTTAGTTAAATCCGTCTTTAAAACAGTAACTGCATCGTTGTGGTGGTAGAACTAGAGCCCATTTGTGGCCATCTGGCAGACCAACGCACGGTTCATCTCAGAGAACTGCTTTCTGTCTCTCTCTCTCTCTCTCTCTCTCTCTCTGTCTTTTCAGTGAAATTAGCCTGCAGTTTGTAGCCATCTACTGACACAATAGGCCTACAGCTACACTGCGGATCTACATTATCTAGTTACAAAAGGCGTTCACTGTTGACAACCTGCCATATGGATGTCTGTGTTGGTGTGTTACCATGGAAATGTGATGCAATCAGAGCAGGATGTTGCCTCTTCAGGATGAAGGTGCCATCCTCACCTTCCCCACACTAAAAAAACAATCCCTATTGTGCGAATTATCTCATGTCCCGAAATGCACAGAAAAATCAAGCCTTTCAATGGTGGATTAATCACCAGAGCAGAGCGAGGAAAACAATAACATACTGGAAAGAAAAAATAGAAACGCGACATGCAACAATTTCAAAGAGTTTACTGAGTTACAGTTCACATTAGGAAATCAATCCCTCCAAATAAATTAATTAGGCCCAAATCTATGGATTTCACATGACTGGGAATACAGATATACATCTGTTGGTCACTGATACCTTTAAAAAAAAAAGGGTAGGGGCGTGAATCAGAAAACCAGTCAGTATCTGGTGTTGTGGCATTGTGTTGTGTGCCAAAACTGCACATTTTTTAGAGCGGCCTGTGAAATGATCACGCTGTTTAATCAGCTTCTTAATATGCCACACCTGTCATGTGAATGGATTATCTTGGCAAGGCATAAATGCTCACTAAGAGGGATATAAACACATTTGTGAGAAATTGTAGAGAAATAAGCTTTTTTGTTCGCATTGAAAATGTCTAGGATCTTTTATTTCAGCTCATGAAACATGGGACCAACACTTTACATGTTGCGTTTATATTTTAGTTCCGTGTATATGCCATTTAGTAGACGCTTCTTTCTACATACATACATTGTTTATGCTTGAGTGGTCCCGGGAATCAAACCCACTACTCTAGCATTGCAAGCACCATGCTCTACTAACTGAACTACACAGAGCGAGGGTACCGATCCCAGGGATGTCATTGGTTCTTACTGAAACAGTATAGACACCTCCAGACGCTTGAATATTAAAAGGACCAGGGTAAAGATGGCTACCGATAGCTGTGGCTTACTCTGAAACAAAGTGAAGGAGAAAAGGGAATCTGACATCGCTCTTTCCTGTTTAAAGAAAAGCTTCACCCAATTTGGAATGTTATGTTGTTTCTGTGCATCTCTGAGTGATGTTCTATCGATTCCCTGGGTCATTTCATGTTTATCTGAGTGATGTTCTATCGATTCCCTGGGTCATTTCATGTTTTCATGTGTATCTGAGTGATGTTCTATCGATTCCCTGGGTCATTTCATGTTTTCATGAGTATCTGAGTTATTGGCGTTCAAGCAGGCAGAGATCCAGCCGGTATGACGTAGCACTGTGATAAAGTCTCTCTCATTACATTGGAAGTGTATAGGAATACGAGTTTTAGATGGTGTTAAAGCATCTATCATACATGTCAGAATACAATACCGGTCGGTGTCATAACGCGTTAGGTTGTCTTCTCTTGAATGAGCCATTGATCATATTTTTGTGATATTCCTACCT
Source organism: Oncorhynchus clarkii lewisi (assembly GCF_045791955.1). Lineage (NCBI taxonomy): Eukaryota > Metazoa > Chordata > Actinopteri > Salmoniformes > Salmonidae > Oncorhynchus > Oncorhynchus clarkii. The sequence continues at coordinate 6,691,040 of NC_092162.1, read as the reverse complement.
CAAGAAATGTGTACTTTAACATAGCGCCACACCCAGCTGTGTCACGCGGTTGCTAAGCTAATTTTCACGCAATCCCTTCTCAAAGTCAGCGTATGTCGAGAAACGTGCCTATTTTCCTCAAAAATACGCAATGTCACGATTACAAAGCTATACGATACTACATATAGCAAGTTAATTATCTCAGATCTCGGAAAAGATTTGTAATTCTGTACTTATTGTTGGCAAAATTTGTGCTAATGTAGGGTTCTGAGCTAGCGGCCAATAAACTCCCGTTCACTCCTTGAAGGAGAGCAATCCTTGTCCAAGAGTAGCCCATAATGCACCGCGCGGCCCATTGCCTTAGCATGGGCAACGTTTCCCATCTCCTCAAAAGTGTATTTGCTGTTGTGAATGTCAGACTCCACTCTGTGAGGCACATCGACCTGAAGGTTGAACATGGTGAGATTATAGACTCCTAAATTTATAGTGCAGTTTGTTTAGGCAATTTTACAGCTAACTAGCTACTACATGCTGATATTGTCTTTGGTATTATTGTGTGTAGCTACGTTTGCTAGCTAGCTACCTAGCAAGGGAGCCAGCAAGCCCATAGAGAGAGCATTGCATTGTGGATTTTGTAGTCGACTAGTGGTGCAACAGGTTTCCACAATGATTTTCCATGTTGATATCAACCTTATTATAACTCCTAAATGAAACATTTGTTCACAAAAAATATTGTTCTCACATAGTGATATTTAACACTAAATTAAAGGAATGAGTGGTTTTGGGTGGATTTTTCCATTAATGCCCTTGAATGTCAATCTCCTGCTGGGAGTTTGGGACTCCAAATATTTTAACCCCTTTTTAACCCATTCTGATTCAACACACACAGGACAGCCTGCCATGCAAACATAACAGTATGTTATCCTATGGTCTTTAGAATGGATTTCCCCCCCCCCCCTCCTTTCCTAGGTCCTCTTTTGAGCTCAGAGCAGAAGCTGCATCTCCACTGTGGGTAAGTTAATGAAAAAAATCAAATCAAATCAAATTTGTCACATGCACATGGTTAGCAGATGTTAATGGTCACATGCACATGGTTAGCAGATGTTAATGGTCACATGCACATGGTTAGCAGATGTTAATGGTCACATGCACATGGTTAGCAGATGTTAATGGTCACATGCACACGGTTAGCAGATGTTAATGGTCACATGCACGCGGTTAGCAGATGTTAATGGTCACATGCACATGGTTAGCAGATGTTAATGGTCACATGCACACGGTTAGCAGATGTTAATGGTCACATGCACACGGTTAGCAGATGTTAATGGTCACATGCACATGGTTAGCAGATGTTAATGGTCACATGGTTAGCAGATGTTAATGGTCACATGCACATGGTTAGCAGATGTTAATGCGAGTGTAGCGAAATGCTTGTGCTTCTAGTTCCGACAATGCAGTAATAACCAACGAGTAATCTAACCTAACAATTCCAAAACTACTACCTTATACACATAACTGTAAAGGGATAAAGAATATGTACATACAGATATATGAATGAGTGATGGTACAGAGCGGCATAGGCAAGATGCAGTAGATGGTATCGAGTACAGTATATACATATGAGATGAGTATGTAAACAAAGGGGCATAGTTTAAAGTGGCTAGTGATACATGTATTACATAAAGATGCAGTAGATGGTATATATATATATATATATATATGAGATTAATAATGTAGGGTATGTAAACATTATATTAAGTAGCATTGTTTAAAGTGGCTAGTGATACATGTATTACATGTCTGAAGTGGCTTATCTTCCTTCTATTCTCACTTCTCTGTTTGGAATCATGCTAGTGTGACACAGACACTCTCACTCTGTCCTTCGGAGAACAAGAAGCTGGAGCTGACATTCAGAAGGTACAATGGCACAGCTGTGTGGGAAGACTTTGACTTGGCTCTGAGTAGGCTACGGTGCATTCGGAAAGTATTCAGACCCCTTGACTTTTTCCACATTTTGTTCATTACAGCCTTTATTCTAAAATTGATTAAATAGTCCCCCCCCCCTCCCACCATCTACACACAATAACCCAGAATGACAAAGCAAAAACAGGTTTAGACATTTTTGAAAATGTATTACAAATAAAAAACAGAAATCACATTTACATAAGTATTCAAACTATTTACTCAGTACTTTGTTGCAGCGATTACAGCCTCAAGTCTTCTTGGATATGACACTACAAGCTTGGCACACCTGTATTTGGGGAGTTTCTCCTATTCTTCTATGCAGATCCTCTCAAGCTCTGTCAGGTTGGATGGGGAGTGTCGCTGCACAGCTATTTTCAGGTCTCTCCAGAGATGTATGATCGGGTTCAAGTCTGGGCTCTGGCTGGGCCCCTCAAGGACATTCAGAGACTTGTCCCGAAGCCACGTCTGCGTTGTCTTGGCTGTGTGCTTATGGTCGTTGTCCTGCTGAGTGCTCTGGAGCAGGTTTTCATCAAGGATCTCTCTGTACTTTGCTCCATTCATCTTTCCCTCGATCCTGACTAGTCTCCCAGTCCCTGCCATTGAAAAACATCCCCACAGCATTATGCTGCCATCACCATGCTTCACCATAGGGATGGTGCCAGGTTTTGTCCAGAAGTGACGCTTGGCATTCAGGCCAAAGAGTCTAATCTTGGTTTCATCAGATCAGAGAATCTTGTTTCTCATCTCATCTGAGTCCTTTAGGTGCCTTTAGGCAAACTTCAAGTGGGCTGTTATGTGCCTTTTACTGAGGAGTGGATTCCATTTGGCCACTCTACCATACAGGCCTGTTTGGTGGATTGCTACAGAGAGGGTTGTCCTTCTAGAAGATTCTCCCATCTCCACAGAGGAACTTTGGAGCTCTGTCAGAGCGACCATTGGGTTCTTGTTCACCTCCCTGACCAAGGCCCTTCTCCCCCGATTGCTCAGTTTAGCCAGGCAGCCAACTCTAGGAAGAGTCTTGGTGGTTCCAAACTTCTTCCATTTAAGAATGATGGAGGCCACTGTGTTCTTGGGGCCCTTCAATGTTGCAGAAATGTTTTGGTACCCCATGTCCAATCAATTGAATTTACCACAGGTGGACTCCAAACAAGTTGTAGAAACATCCCAATGGAAACGTGATACACCTGAGCTCTATTCTGAGCCTCATAGCAAAGGGTCTGAATACTTACGTAAATAAGGTGTTTCTGTTATTTTATAATCATTTTATCCATATTAGAATAAGGCTGTAACGTAACAAAATGTGGAAAAAGTCAAGTTTTCAGAATACTTTCCGAATGCACTGTATATGGGGACGATGGAGCAGCATTGATTTAGGAGCGTGGCCTTCCAGTCACACATCTATCTGTATGTTATCTTTAGTTCTACAGGGATGTAGCCTATCTGTTATCTCTAGCTCTACAGTGCTATAGCCTATCTGTTATCTCTACTGTGCTATAGCCTCTAGCTCTACAGTGCTATAGCCTATCTGTTATCTCTAGCTCTACAGTGCTATAGCCTATCTGTTATCTCTAGCTCTACAGTGCTATAGGCTATCTGTATGTTATGTTAAGTTCTACAGTGCTATAGCCTATCTGTTATCTCCAGCTCTACAGTGCTATAGCCTATCTGTTATCTCTAGCTCTACAGTGCTATAGCCTATCTGTATGTCATGTTAAGTTCTACAGTGCTATAGCCTCTAGCTCTACAGTGCTATAGCCTATCTGTTATCTCTAGCTCTACAGTGCTATAGCCTATCTGTTATCTCTAGCTCTACAGTGCTATAGCCTATCTGTTATCGCTAGCTCTACAGTGCTGTAGCCTATCTGTTATCTCTAGCTCTACAGTGCTGTAGCCTATCTGTTATCTCTAGCTCTACAGTGCTATAGCCTCTAGCTCTACAGTGCTGTAGCCTATCTGTTATCTATAGCTCTACAGTGCTATAGCCTCTAGCTCTACAGGGCTGTAGCCTATCTGTTATCTCTAGCTCTACAGTGCTGTAGCCTATCTGTATGTTATGTTAAGTTCTACAGTGCTATAGCCTATCTGTTATCTCTAGCTCTACAGTGCTGTAGCCTATCTGTTATCTCTAGCTCTACAGTGCTGTAGCCTATCTGTTATCTCTAGCTCTACAGGGCTGTAGCCTATCTGTTATCTCTAGCTCTACAGTGCTATAGCCTATCTGTATGTTATGTTAAGTTCTACAGTGCTATAGCCTCTAGCTCTACAGTGCTATAGCCTATCTGTTATCTCTAGCTCTACAGGGCTGTAGCCTATCTGTTATCTCTAGCTCTACAGTGCTATAGCCTATCTGTTATCGCTAGCTCTACAGTGCTGTAGCTTATCTGTTATCTCTAGCTCTACAGTGCTGTAGCCTATCTGTTATCTCTAGCTCTACAGTGCTATAGCCTCTAGCTCTACAGTGCTGTAGCCTATCTGTTATCTCTAGCTCTACAGTGCTATAGCCTCTAGCTCTACAGGGCTGTAGCCTATCTGTTATCTCTAGCTCTACAGTGCTGTAGCCTATCTGTATGTTATGTTAAGTTCTACAGTGCTATAGCCTATCTGTTATCTCTAGCTCTACAGTGCTGTAGCCTATCTGTTATCTCTAGCTCTACAGTGCTGTAGCCTATCTGTTATCTCTAGCTCTACAGTGCTATAGCCTATCTGTTATCTCTAGCTCTACAGTGCCATAGCCTCTAGCTCTACAGGGCTGTAGCCTATCTGTTATCTCTAGCTCTACAGGGCTGTAGCCTATCTGTTATCTCTAGCTCTACAGGGCTGTAGCCTATCTGTTATCTCTAGCTCTACAGTGCTGTAGCCTATCTGTTATCACTAGCTCTACAGTGCTATAGCCTCTAGCTCTACAGGGCTGTAGCCTATCTGTTATCTCTAGCTCTACAGTGCTGTAGCCTATCTGTTATCTCTAGCTCTACAGTGCTGTAGCCTATCTGTTATCTCTAGCTCTACAGTGCTATAGCCTATCTGTTATCTCTAGCTCTACAGTGCTGTAGCCTATCTGTATGTTATGTTAAGTTCTACAGTGCTATAGCCTCTAGCTCTACAGTGCTATAGCCTATCTGTTATCTCTAGCTCTACAGGGCTGTAGCCTATCTGTTATCTCTAGCTCTACAGTGCTATAGCCTATCTGTTATCTCCAGCTCTACAGTGCTGTAGCCTATCTGTTATCTCTAGCTCTACAGTGCTATAGCCTCTAGCTCTACAGTGCTGTAGCCTATCTGTTATCTCTAGCTCTACAGTGCTATAGCCTCTAGCTCTACAGGGCTGTAGCCTATCTGTTATCTCTAGCTCTACAGTGCTGTAGCCTATCTGTATGTTATGTTAAGTTCTACAGTGCTATAGCCTATCTGTTATCTCTAGCTCTACAGTGCTGTAGCCTATCTGTTATCTCTAGCTCTACAGTGCTGTAGCCTATCTGTTATCTCTAGCTCTACAGTGCTATAGCCTATCTGTTATCTCTAGCTCTACAGTGCTATAGCCTCTAGCTCTACAGGGCTGTAGCCTATCTGTTATCTCTAGCTCTACAGGGCTGTAGCCTATCTGTTATCTCTAGCTCTACAGGGCTGTAGCCTATCTGTTATCTCTAGCTCTACAGTGCTGTAGCCTATCTGTTATCACTAGCTCTACAGTGCTATAGCCTCTAGCTCTACAGGGCTGTAGCCTATCTGTTATCTCTAGCTCTACAGTGCTGTAGCCTATCTGTTATCTCTAGCTCTACAGTGCTGTAGCCTATCTGTTATCTCTAGCTCTACAGTGCTATAGCCTATCTGTTATCTCTAGCTCTACAGTGCTGTAGCCTATCTGTATGTTATGTTAAGTTCTACAGTGCTATAGCCTCTAGCTCTACAGTGCTATAGCCTATCTGTTATCTCTAGCTCTACAGGGCTGTAGCCTATCTGTTATCTCTAGCTCTACAGTGCTATAGCCTATCTGTATGTTATGTTAAGTTCTACAGTGCTATAGCCTATCTGTTATCTCTAGCTCTACAGTGCTGTAGCCTATCTGTTATCTCTAGCTCTACAGTGCTATAGCCTATCTGTTATCTCTAGCTCTACAGTGCTATAGCCTATCTGTTATCTCTAGCTCTACAGTGCTGTAGCCTATCTGTTATCGCTAGCTCTACAGTGCTATAGCCTATCTGTTATCTCTAGCTCTACAGTGCTATAGCCTATCTGTTATCTCTAGCTCTACAGTGCTATAGCCTCTAGCTCTACAGGGCTGTAGCCTATCTGTTATCTCTAGCTCTACAGTGCTGTAGCCTCTAGCTCTACAGGGCTGTAGCCTATCTGTTATCTCTAGCTCTACAGGGCTGTAGCCTATCTGTTATCTCTAGCTCTACAGTGCTGTAGCCTATCTGTTATCTCTAGCTCTACAGTGCTGTAGCCTATCTGTTATCTCTAGCTCTACAGTGCTATAGCCTATCTGTTATCTCTAGCTCTACAGTGCTGTAGCCTATCTGTTATCTCTAGCTCTACAGTGCTATAGCCTATCTGTTATCTCTAGCTCTACAGTGCTATAGCCTATCTGTTATCTCTAGCTCTACAGTGCTGTAGCCTATCTGTATGTTATGTTAAGTTCTACAGTGCTGTAGCCTATCTGTATGTTATGTTAAGTTCTACAGTGCTGTAGCCTATCTGTATGTTATGTTAAGTTCTACAGTGCTATAGCCTATCTGTTATCTCTAGCTCTACAGTGCTGTAGCCTATCTGTTATCTCTAGCTCTACAGTGCTGTAGCCTATCTGTTATCTCTAGCTCTACAGTGCTATAGCCTATCTGTTATCTCTAGCTCTACAGTGCTATAGCCTCTAGCTCTACAGGGCTGTAGCCTATCTGTTATCTCTAGCTCTACAGGGCTGTAGCCTATCTGTTATCTCTAGCTCTACAGGGCTGTAGCCTATCTGTTATCTCTAGCTCTACAGTGCTGTAGCCTATCTGTTATCACTAGCTCTACAGTGCTATAGCCTCTAGCTCTACAGGGCTGTAGCCTATCTGTTATCTCTAGCTCTACAGTGCTGTAGCCTATCTGTTATCTCTAGCTCTACAGTGCTGTAGCCTATCTGTTATCTCTAGCTCTACAGTGCTATAGCCTATCTGTTATCTCTAGCTCTACAGTGCTGTAGCCTATCTGTATGTTATGTTAAGTTCTACAGTGCTATAGCCTCTAGCTCTACAGTGCTATAGCCTATCTGTTATCTCTAGCTCTACAGGGCTGTAGCCTATCTGTTATCTCTAGCTCTACAGTGCTATAGCCTATCTGTATGTTATGTTAAGTTCTACAGTGCTATAGCCTATCTGTTATCTCTAGCTCTACAGTGCTGTAGCCTATCTGTTATCTCTAGCTCTACAGTGCTATAGCCTATCTGTTATCTCTAGCTCTACAGTGCTATAGCCTATCTGTTATCTCTAGCTCTACAGTGCTGTAGCCTATCTGTTATCGCTAGCTCTACAGTGCTATAGCCTATCTGTTATCTCTAGCTCTACAGTGCTATAGCCTATCTGTTATCTCTAGCTCTACAGTGCTATAGCCTCTAGCTCTACAGGGCTGTAGCCTATCTGTTATCTCTAGCTCTACAGTGCTGTAGCCTCTAGCTCTACAGGGCTGTAGCCTATCTGTTATCTCTAGCTCTACAGGGCTGTAGCCTATCTGTTATCTCTAGCTCTACAGTGCTGTAGCCTATCTGTTATCTCTAGCTCTACAGTGCTGTAGCCTATCTGTTATCTCTAGCTCTACAGTGCTATAGCCTATCTGTTATCTCTAGCTCTACAGTGCTGTAGCCTATCTGTTATCTCTAGCTCTACAGTGCTATAGCCTATCTGTTATCTCTAGCTCTACAGTGCTATAGCCTATCTGTTATCTCTAGTTCTACAGGGCTGTAGCCTATCTGTTATCTCTAGCTCTACAGGGCTGTAGCCTATCTGTTATCTCTAGTTCTACAGGGCTGTAGCCTATCTGTTATCTCTAGTTCTACAGGGCTGTAGCCTATCTGTTATCTCTAGTTCTACAGTGCCATTATGTGCCGTTATGTGGTTAGTCATACAAAAATATTTAGCTGTGACTCTTATGTGGATGATGTAAAAAATATGTGTTGTTCTGATTTGTGAATAATAAGGAGAATCCATAAACTGGCTTCTTCCAATTATTGATAAACATGCACCTGTTAGAGCTCCATGGATTAATGAGGAATTTAAAAACACATCTGACTGGCTGACTTACTGCAAATGAAGAAATTATGTGACAAAACTGTATTATGAAGCCAAGATCAATGATATGAAGAATGATGGGGGGGAAAAAACCTTTGGAGTACATTAACTGAAATTATGGGCAGAAAGACACATTCAACTCCATCTTTCATTGAATCAGATGGCTTATTCATCACCAAACCATTTGATATTGCCAATTATTTTCATGAAAACTTGAGTGGGAAATGCCAACAACGAGCAGTGAGTCATCGTATTCATGCATAAAAAAAATCTAATAATGAAAGAAAAGCATCGCAAATTAGAATTGTGTAAAGTTAGTGTGAGAGAGGTGGAAAAATTAGTGTTAACGATCAATTAAGACAAACCTCCTGGCATTGACAACTTAGATGGAAAGCTACTGAGGATGGTAGCTGACTCTATAGCCACACCTATCTGTCATATCTTTAATCTGAGCCCATAGGAAAGTCTTTGTCCTCAGGCCTGGAGGGAAGCCAAAGTCATTCTGCTACCCACGAGTGGTAACGCAGACTTTACTGGTTGTAACAGCAGACCTATACGCTTTAAAAAAAATGTATTTTACATTTTTATACATTTTAAGGGTTGGATCAGCTTAATATTGCGGAAAGATTGTTGCTTCCCTCAATGTAATTGTCTGCATCATTTCCTATCCCCCATATATTTTGGGGGGGTTAAATATATATATTCATATACAAGCATTTCGCTACACTCGCATTAACATCTGCTAACCATGTGTATGTGACAAATAAAATTTGATTTGATATATACATACACATATGCATATATACATACCTATATAGATATACATCCTTTTTTTTTTTAGAATATACCTTTAGTATTCCCCAAACCCTACCACCCCTCCCCCCAATTGGAGTAAACTAATAAACAATAACACTCAGGCTTCTAACTTCAGTATATAAATCTTATACACATTTTACAGATACAATCTATTTTACAATCTTTATATTTAGTATGTTTTTAGTCCTTCCTCTATTTCTGATGTCCGTCCAGTTTGATTTCTATTTGTAACTGTGCTATTTCGCAACATTTCTGAACCTATATACATTTTACAGATCCCGTATGTTTTACATTGGTTATCTTGTTATTAGTCCCACCCTTCAGCTCCATTCAACCCCTCCCATCTATCTCTCAACATCATCCATTTTGGATTTCTATTTGCCATATATTTTTCAACTGTGCTGTGATGCTTCACAAAAGCACTGAACCTTTCTATTCTCATAGCTTCTACAGATTGTAAATTAAAGATAAACATTTTTGCAAAAATAATTATATTATTGATTGAGTGACTATGGCTTTTCAAATTACCCAGTATTGCTATCTGCAGCGTTAGTTCGAGGCAAATGTTGCAATTCTTCAGCCATTCCTGGACCTGTGACCAAAAACGAGCTACATATAGACAATACCAAAATACATTATCTAATGACCCTGCTTCCTCACAGCAAAATCTGCAGAGCTGGGAAGATTGTATCTAGGATTTTTGCATCACAACACTGAAGTATAAGAGGTCTCCAATTTTTTAAATGGACTGGATCTTTATATATACCACTTGGGTCCTGTTTCAGTAATGATGATATCAGACCTTCTTGTTGAGTGTCTGATAATCTACCATTTATATAGGAGTGGTTACAACATGCTAATAACGGTCCTCGGACTTTATCAAAAAAAGTTTGGTATACTTCCACTGGTATGCCATCCAGCCCTGGAGTTTGGTATACTTCCACTGGTATGCCATCAGGCCTGGAGTTTGGTATACCTCCACTGGTATGCCATCCAGCCCTGGAGTTTGGTATACTTCCACTGGTATGCCATCAGGCCTGGAGTTTGGTATACCTCCACTGGTATGCCATCCAGCCCTGGAGTTTGGTATACCTCCACTGGTATGCCATCCGGCCCTGGAGTTTGGTATACTTCCACTGGTACGCCATCCAGCCCTGGAGTTTTCCCAGCCCTGGAGTTTTCCCAGCCCTTAAGGCTTTAATTGCATCACAAAGTTCCTCCTCTGTAATTTGGCCTTAACATCTGTACAGAAGGACTCATGTGAACTTTACATCCTTATTATTAGGAAACAAATCCATACAATTAGTTTCAGTTAGTGGAGATGGAGGAGACTGAAATGAAAACACATTATTTTAAAGTACTTTACTTCCTCTTTCAAAATATTCTGTGAATCATGCGTGACTCCATCATTTGTTACAAGTTTTAATTCATTTTTAAAAAATTCATATTAAAGATTGAAAAATTATTTGGTGCATTTTTCCCCCATATTCCATTCAGTTCACTGTATTTTTATAATCTATTACACTGGATCTTTCTGGAATAAGTTCCTACATTTCTTTTTGTTTTTCCTCTAACTTATTCTGTGCCTCTATGGTACAGATTTTATTGCCATCTAACTGCACTGTTAGTCCTTCAATTTCCTTTGTTAATGTGGACTCTTGTGATCTAAATTGCTTTTGTTTTATAGATGAGTACTGAACTGCATTGCCTCTAAAGGCACACTTAAAAGTGTCCCATACAATAAGGGGATCTGCTGTACCTATGTTATGTCTGAAAAAGTCCGTTATAAATGATTCTGTCCTTGTTATAAACAATTTATCATCTAGTAAGCTTTGATTAAATGTCCAATATACAGTGCCTTGCGAAAGTATTCGGCCCCCTTGAACTTTGCGACCTTTTGCCACATTTCAGGCTTCAAACATAAAGATATAAAACTGTATTTTTTTGTGAAGAATCAACAACAAGTGGGACACAATCATGAAGTGAAACGACATTTATTGGATATTTCAAACTTTTAAACAAATCAAAAACTGAAAAATTGGGCGTGCAAAATTATTCAGCCCCTTTACTTTCAGTGCAGCAAACTCTCTCCAGAAGTTCAGTGAGGATCTCTGAATGATCCAATGATGACCTAAATGACTAATGATGATAAATACAATCCACCTGTGTGTAATCAAGTCTACGTATAAATGCACCTGCACTGTGATATTGATACTGTTGTGAAGAAGTTTAAAGCCGGATTTGGATACAAAAAGATTTCCCAAGCTTTAAACATCCCAAGGAGCACTGTGCAAGCGATAATATTGAAATGGAAGGAGTATCAGACCACTGCAAATCTACCAAGACCTGGCCGTCCCTCTAAACTTTCAGCTCATACAAGGAGAAGACTGATCAGCCAAGAGGCCCATGATCACTCTGGATGAACTGCAGAGATCTACAGCTGAGGTGGGAGACTCTGTCCATAGGACAACAATCAGTCGTATATTGCACAAATCTGGCCTTTATGGAAGAGTGGCAAGAAGAAAGCCATTTCTTAAAGATATCCATAAAAAATGTAGTTTAAAGTTTGCCACAAGCCACCTGAGAGACACACCAAACATGTGGAAGAAGGTGCTCTGGTCAGATGAAACCAAAATTTAACTTTTTGGCAACAATGCAAAACGTTATGTTTGGCGTAAAAGCAACACAGCTCATCACCCTGAACACACCATCCCCACTGTCAAACATGGTGGTGGCAGCATCATGGTTTGGGCCTGCTTTTCTTCAGCAGGGACAGGGAAGATGGTTAAAATTGATGGGAAGATGGATGGAGCCAAATACAGGACCATTCTGGAAGAAAACCTGATGGAGTCTGCAAAAGACCTGAGACTGGGACGGAGATTTGTCTTCCAACAAGACAATGATCCAAAACATAAAGCAAAATCTACAATGGAATGGTTCAAAAATTAACATATCCAGGTGTTAGAATGGCCAAGTCAAAGTCCAGACCTGAATCCAATCGAGAATCTGTGGAAAGAACTGAAAACTGCTGTTCACAAATGCTCTCCATCCAACCTCACTGAGCTCGAGCTGTTTTGCAAGGAGGAATGGGAAAAAATGTCAGTCTCTCGATGTGCAAAACTGATAGAGACATACCCCAAGCGACTTACAGCTGTAATCGCAGCAAAAGGTGGCGCTATAAAGTATTAACTTAAGGGGGCTGAATAATTTTGCACGCCCAATTTTTCAGTTTTTGATTTGTTAAAAAAGTTTGAAATATCCAATAAATGTCGTTCCACTTCATGATTGTGTCCCACTTGTTGTTGATTCTTCACAAAAAAATACAGTTTTATATCTTTATGTTTAAAGCCTGAAATGTGGCAAAAGGTCACAAAGTTCAAGGGGGCCGAATACTTTCGCAAGGCACTGTAATATTTAAGTCTCCACATATCCACCAATTTCAATGTATCCATGACATTCATGATTTCCTTAAGTGCCTTAAGGTAAAAGTTTGTAGTGTTATTTCCTTTCTGGTCCATAGAGGTATTTACAGTGCCTTGCGAAAGTATTCGGCCCCCTTGAACTTTGCGACGTTTTGCCACATTTCAGGCTTCAAGCATAAAGATATAAAACTGTATTTTTTTGTAAAAGAATCAACAGCAAGTGGGACACAATCATGAAGTGGAACGACATTTATTGGATATTTCAAACTTTTTTAACAAATCAAAAACTGAAAAATTGGGCGTGCAAAATTATTCAGCCCATTTACTTTCAGTGCAGCAAACTCTCTCCAGAATTTCAGTGAGGATCTCTGAATGATCCAATGTTGACCTAAATGACTAATGATGATAAATACAATCCACCTGTGTGTAATCAAGTCTCCGTATAAATGCACCTGCACTGTGATAGTCTCAGAGGTCCGTTAAAAGCGCAGAGAGCATCATGAAGAACAAGGAACACACCAGGCAGGTCCAAGATACTGTTGTGAAGAAGTTTAAAGCCGGATTTGGATACAAAAAGATTTCCCAAGCTTTAAACATCCCAAGGAGCACTGTGCAAGCGATAATATTGAAATGGAAGGAGTATCAGACCACTGCAAATCTACCAAGACCTGGCCGTCCCTCTAAACTTTCAGCTCATACAAGGAGAAGACTGATCAGCCAAGAGGCCCATGATCACTCTGGATGAACTGCAGAGATCTACAGCTGAGGTGGGAGACTCTGTCCATAGGACAACAATCAGTCGTATATTGCACAAATCTGGCCTTTATGGAAGAGTGGCAAGAAGAAAGCCATTTCTTAAAGATATCCATAAAAAATGTAGTTTAAAGTTTGCCACAAGCCACCTGAGAGACACACCAAACATGTGGAAGAAGGTGCTCTGGTCAGATGAAACCAAAATTTAATTTTTTGGCAACAATGCAAAACGTTATGTTTGGCGTAAAAGCAACACAGCTCATCACCCTGAACACACCATCCCCACTGTCAAACATGGTGGTGGCAGCATCATGGTTTGGGCCTGCTTTTCTTCAGCAGGGACAGGGAAGATGGAATGGGAAAAAATTTCAGTCTCTCGATGTGCAAAACTGATAGAGACATACCCCAAGCGACTTACAGCTGTAATCGCAGCAAAAGGTGGCGCTACAAAGTATTAACTTAAGGGGGCTGAATAATTTTGCACGCCCAATTTTTCAGTTTTTGATTTGTTAAAAAAGTTTGAAATATCCAATAAATGTCGTTCCACTTCATGATTGTGTCCCACTTGTTGTTGATTCTTCACAAAAAAAATACAGTTTTATATCTTTATGTTTGAAGCCTGAAATGTGTCAAAACGCCGCAAAGTTCAAGGGGGCCGAATACTTTCGCAAGGCACTAAGACCGTATTGAAATCTCCCATCATAATAATAGAGTCTAGTGTTGCTTGTAGAGTTGATACATTCTTATATATATTTTCAAAGAAGCTTGGATCATCATTATTCGGACCGTATAGGTTAATAAGCCATATCTGTTTATTGTCCAATAACATATTTAAAATGATCCATCTACCTTGATGATCTGTTTGGACAATTTGCACATTTGGATCAAAATGACTGTTAATTAAAACCTTCACCCCATTTGACTTTCTTTGCCCATGGGAGAAATATATCTCACCTCGATTTGTATTATATATAGCAATCAGCTGCCAGCTCTTAGCAAACTGTTGGAAATAATTGTGTTTGGTCAAATACAATGCTTTTTCTCTGTAAACAAATTAACAACAGATTTTCAGCATGCTTATAGAGAAGGGCACTCAGCATGTACTGCACTGACACAAATTACTGATGATTGGTTGAAAGAAATTGATAATAATAACATTGTGGGAGCTGTACTGTTAGATTCCAGTGCAGCCTTTGATATTATTGACCATAACCTGTTGTTGAAAAAAATGTAAGTGTTATGGCTTTTCAACCTCTGCCATGTCGTGGATTCACAGCTATCCATCTAATAGAACTGAGGGTTTTCTTTAATGGAAGCTTCTCTAATGTCAAACATGTAAAGTGTGGTGTACCACAGGGTAGCTCTCTAGGCCATCTACTCTTTTCTATTTTTACCAATGACCTGCCACTTGGATTAAACAAGGCATGTGTCCATGTATACTGATGATTCAACAATATAAGCATCAGCAACCACAACTAATGAAACCCTTAACAAAGAGGTGCAGTCTGTTTTGGAATGCGTGGCCAGTAATAAACTGGTCCTGAACATCTCTAAAACTAAGAGCATTGGACTTGGTACAAATCATTCCCTAAATTCTAGACCTCAACTGAATCTGGATTAAATTGATTAAATATGGGGAGAGGTCTGGCAGTAATAAAGAGATAGAGACCCTGCTTTTTTGACACCACATTCCAAAAAGCAAGTCCCGCAGGCTCCAGTTTTGTCTTATCTTGATTATTGGCCAGTCATATGGTCTAGTGCTGCAAGGAAAGACCTAGTTAAACCCCAGCTGGCCCAGAACAGAGCGGCAAGTTTTGCCCTTCATTGTTTCAACAAAAAAAACTTTATTTAACCAGGTAAAACCCATTGAGGTTAAAACGGTCTTTTGTGAGGGCGACCTGGCAAGAAAGCAAAACGGGGAAGTAGCAGCGTGTCCATTTATTTTTTTTCTCCCTTTATTTAACCAGGCAAGTCAGTTAAGAACAAATTCTTATTTTCAACGACGGCCTGGGAACAGTGGGTTAACTGCCTTGTTCAGGGGCAGAACGACAGATCTGTACCTTGTCAGCTGGGGGGGGGGGGGGGGGGGTTGAACTTGCAACCTTCCGGTTACTAGTCCAACGCTCTTAACCACTAGGCTACCCTGCCGCCCCATAAAATACTACAGAAAAACACAGAAATACACACAGACGACAGCGTGGCACAAGTTAAAGATACAGTTGAAGATTCGAAACGGCAGCTGTGTTGTCGATCAGAGTCTTAACAACAGGCGAGGACACCAACTCACCTAACGTTAATATCTTTTGAAACATGTTCCTGGATGAAGGGGCATTATGGGAAAATTATTTGTTTCTCCATCTCAGTTCTAGCCTTAAGAACAGACAAGGACAGCAGCGACTGTGAACGAAGACTGTGTTGAGTGACTGATCTGGTCAGTAAGGAACAGAGATACAAAGGGAGTTGTCCCATCAATGCTTTGTACACAAAAGTGCCTTGAACATTATCCTTTCTGACTAACATTGAAAAGCAAGATTTGTGCCTAAAATAGAAACGCAATTTCACTTTTAAATGTGCTGTTTAAAAGTCATCTTTTCATCTTACCAAATACCAAGATAGTTATAGGTGACCCTATTAATTTTCTGGCATTTTATAGATCAAATCTGCAAGTGACTCCCATCGGTTTTCATTCAAACCATACATTTTGTTTTCCTTGCATTTTAAGCACAAGTTTCAATTCGAAAGGCTGCCTTTGAATAACATCAAAAGCCAAATGTAAGTCTTGAAAAGCCTTCTCAATATTAGATACGCATAAATAAATGTGTCATCAGCATACAGATGGAGATTTGCAGAGTCAATAGTCTTTCCTATATCATTTACATAGTGTAAAAAATATCAGACCTAAAATTGAGCCCTGGGGAACTCCTTTTCTAAGCCTTGTAAACTCAGATTCCATACCCTCCTGAGCTACACACTGTGTTCTGTCAGAAAGGCAGTTTTGGAACCAATCCTATGCATCAACACTTAAACCAATCTTTTTTTTTAGTCTATACAACCACAGGGCATGGTCAACCGTGTCAAAGGCCTTCGATAAGTCAATAAAAAGTGAAACACTGAGTTTTCTTGTCCTGAGCATCTAGAATATGACCTATAACCTTACTTACTGCAGTAATTGTACTACGCTTGGCTCTAAAATCGAGATAAAACTGAGTTATTATAAAGAAAGTCTTTCAACTGGTGAGTTCACCAGGTTTTCCAAAACTTTTGCCAGTGCAGACCGTTTAGATATGGGACGACAGTTATCCAACTGGGACGGATCGCCACCCTTATGTAAAGGCGTGACGTAGGCTGCTTTCCAGACTTTAGGAATGGTATTCCTCGCCAATGAAAGGTTTAATATATGAGTGAGGGACAGCAATGATCTCTGTGCCAATTTTTAGAAAATAAGGGTTTAATTCATCCGGACCAGACACTTTCTTAATATCAATAGATTTTAGTGTCTTTAAAACTTCTGAAATCTCTGTAAAAAATGCAGGATGAACCATAATCAGAGGGCTGATATAAATACTATTCATGCCAGTCTCTCTTGGCTAAGAGTTGAGGAGAGACTGACTGCATCACTTCTTTTTATAAGAAACATGAATGTGTTGAATCCCAAATTGTCAACTGACACACAGTTACCCCACCAGACATGCCATCAGGGGTCTTTTCACAGTCCCCAAATCCAGAACAAATTCTAGAAAGTGTACAGTATTATATAGAGACATTAATGCATGGAACTCGTTCCATCTCACATTGCTCAAATAAACAGCAAACCTGGTTTCAAAAAAATAAAGCAACACCTCACGGCACAACGCCTCTCCCCTATTTGACCTAGATAGTATGTTTGTATGTATTGGTATTGATATGTAGGCTACATGTGCCTTTTTTAAATATATTTATTTACATGTATTTCAATTGATGTATTTCTGTCTGAGCTGTTCTTGTTGATTAATGTTCTGTATTATTTCATGTTTTGTGTGGACCACAGGAAGATCAGCTGCAGCTTTTGCAACCGCTAAGGGGGATCCTAATAAATAATAAAATACCAAAAGTTTCCTGATGAGGTCTTTGGATGAAGGCTCCTTCCCTTCGCTCCTGGTTTACGAAGCGCTAAGCACTCTGAAAATCTTTTAGCTGGATTCGATGGTGCCGTAATATATAATTAGCTGACTAAAGGCCCATCTCTGGGTCTGAGCTGATATCAACTGCCAAACCCAGAACTCTTGCCAAATGATTAGCTTCCTCATAGCTATCTCATTTCAAAACATGATTGTGCTATGAATGAGAATCAGGCTCATTATATCACTTCCACACATTTACAGCTTAGCAGAGAAAGAAAAAGCACAAGAACCCCCCGTCCATGCTAGATGAACGGCCATAACTGTGACATCCGTCCCAGAACAAAACCGTTTCAATACTGCCAGCCCGGCAGCTGCCTTGTCTTCATGTGTCTCTTAATCATTTAGCGTATTCGGATGCAATTCAAATATTCTATGAATAAAACATTTTTAAAAAGAAACATCCATTATGTCCCAAAACAGTGATTGCTGAGCTGATTTCAGAGTACACAAACAGATGGTCACAATACTTGGAGTGGTTTGGATGCAATACAGTGGAGGAAAAAGTACCCAATTGTCATACTTGAGCAAAAGTATTTTCATAGAAAATGACTCGGGTAAAAATCACCCAGTAAAATTCTACTTCAATAAAATATTAGTTTTTTTTAAAAATAACTTTAAAGTATGAAAAGTAAATGCAATAGCTAAAATATACTTAAGTATGAAAAGTAAAAATAATTTCAAATTCCTTATATTAAGTAAACCAGACGGAAACATTTTTCTTTATGGATAGCCAGGGGCAAAACTCAGTACATGTGTTCAGTGAGTCCTCCAGATCAGAGGCAGTAGGGAGGATCAGGGATGTTCTCTGTTTAGTGAGTCCTCCAGATCAGAGGCAGTAGGGATGACCAGGGATGTTCTCTGTTTAGTGAGTCCTCCAGATCAGAGGCAGTAGGGATGACCAGGGATGTTCTCTGTTCAGTGAGTCCACCAGATCAGAGGCAGTAGGGATGACCAGGGATGTTCTCTGTTCAGTGAGTCCACCAGATCAGAGGCAGTAGGGATGACCAGGGATGTTCTCTGTTTAGTGAGTCTACGAGATCAGAGGCAGTAGGGATGACCAGGGATGTTCTCTGTTCAGTGAGTCCTCCAGATCAGAAGCAGTAGGGATGACCAGGGATGTTCTCTGTTTAGTGAGTCCTCCAGATCAGAGGCAGTAGGGATGACCAGGGATGTTCTCTGTTTAGTGAGTCCTCCAGATCAGAGGCAGTAGGGATGACCAGGGATGTTCTCTGTTTAGTGAGTCTACGAGATCAGAGGCAGTAGGGATGACCAGGGATGTTCTCTGTTTAGTGAGTCCTCCAGATCAGAGGCAGTAGGGATGACCAGGGATGTTCTCTGTTTAGTGAGTCCACCAGATCAGAGGCAGTAGGGATGACCAGGGATGTTCTCTGTTTAGTGAGTCCACCAGATCAGAGGCAGTAGGGATGACCAGGGATGTTCTCTGTTTAGTGAGTCTACGAGATCAGAGGCAGTAGGGATGACCAGGGATTGTTCTCTGTTTAGTGAGTCCACCAGATCAGAGGCAGTAGGGATGACCAGGGATGTTCTCTTGATAAGTGCGTTAATTTTCCTGTCCTGCTAAGGATTCAAAATGTAATAAGTACTTTTAGGTGTCAGGGAAAATGTATGGAGTAAGTACATTATTTATTTATGAATGTAGTGAAGTAAGTTGTCAAAAATATAAATAGTAAAGTGAAGATACCCATAATTACTTAAGTAGTACTTTAAAGTATTTTTTGTGTAAGTACTTTAAACCACTGGGTATATACTTAGTTACTGTAGCTAGCCTCAGTCACTGCAATAATTCAGCAAACTAGAAAGTTAGATTTTAGTAGGCAAGGGTTTATATGCACAACACTTAAAACAATGGATGGCTCAACCAGGTTATAGTGTTTTAATTAAACCATCTTGGTATATGTTAGCAGTACAGTATTACAAAGGAATAGTAGTGTTTTATTCAACCATCTTGGTATATGTTAGCAGTACAGTATTACAAAGGAATAGTAGTGTTTTATTCAACCATCTTGGTATATGTTAGCAGTACAGTATTACAAAGGAATAGTAGTGTTTTATTCAACCATCTTGGTATATGTTAGCAGTACAGTATTACAAAGGAATAGTTGTGTTTAACTATTAAAATAATCGTAGTGTTTTATTCAACCAACCATATGTTAGCAGTGGTATTGAAAAGGAGACTGGGAAAGACATGTAGATACATTTAGTAAATTTAAAAAAAGTTTACTGAGTTAAACCAAAATAGCAGTTTGTGATGGTGTTCCGTCTTATCCCAGATACTACGCTGATTAGCAGATCTGATTGAATAGGGCCCTATATCTACGATGCACCAAGCCTTATCAACACATTTACCACAAAAATAGGACTTGGTAGTGGTTGTCCCTAGTGAGATATTCATTCTGCTCCACAAAAAGAAACTAGTGTTTTTTTTTTAATACATGAACATTGGTGAGATGATCACAATAAGGTACTAAATCCCAAGATACTTATAGGAGGTGAACCTATCAATTTGCTGGAATATTCTAGATAAAATCTGCATGTGACTCAATCTGTTAACTTTCAGGGAAGAGAAAACCATGCATTTTTGTTTTCCTTGCATTAAGTTTCAATTGGAAAAGCTGCCTTTGAATAACATCAAAAGCCTGTAAAAGTCTGAACTGTAAGTCCTGAAAAGCCTTCTGAATATTAGATACGCATAAATTAATAATTGTGTCATCAGCATACAGATGTTTTTTTTCCCACATGAACAACATCTGAGATGATCACAGTAAAGTACTCTACTGTGTTTTTACATGAACATCTGAGATGATCACAGTAAAGTACTACACTGTTTTTATAAAGTACTACACTGTTTTTATAAAGAACTATACTGTGTTTTAATGCAGTACTATACTGTGTTTTCATAAAGTACTATACTGTGTTTTTATAAAGTACTGTACTGTGTTTTTATAAAGTACTATACTGTGTTTTATAAAGTACTATACTGTGTTTAAATAAAGTACTATACTGTGTTTAAATAAAGTACTATACTGTGTTTTTACATGAACATCTGAGATGATCACAGTACTATACTGTGTTTTTATAAAGTACTATACTGTGTTTTTATAAAGTACTATATTGTGTTTTTATAAAGTACTATACTGTGTTTTTATAAAGTACTATACTGTGTTTTTATAAAGTACTATACTGTGTTTTTATAAAGTACTATACTGTGTTTTTATAAAGTACTATACTGTGTTTTTATAAAGTACTGTACTGTGTTTTTATAAAGTACTATACTGTGTTTTTATAAAGTACTATACTGTGTTTTTATAAAGTACTATACTGTGTTTAAATAAAGTACTATACTGTGTTTTTACATGAACATCTGAGATGATCACAGTAAAGTACTATACTGTGTTTTTATAAAGTACTATACTGTGTTTTTATAAAGTACTGTACTGTGTTTTTATAAAGTACTATACTGTGTTTTTATAAAGTACTATACTGTGTTTTTATAAAGTACTATACTGTGTTTTTATAAAGTACTATACTGTGTTTTCATAAAGTACTATACTGTGTTTTCATAAAGTACTCTGTTTTCATAAAGTACTGTGTTTTCATAAAGTACTCTACTGTGTTTTCATAAAGTACTCTGTGTTTTCATAAAGTACTCTACTGTGTTTTCATAAAGTACTCTACTGTGTTTTATAAAGTACTATACTGTGTTTTATAAAGTACTATACTGTGTTTTATAAAGTACTATTCTGTGTTTTATAAAGTACTCTACTGTATTTTTCTAAAGTACTATACTGTGTTTTTATAAAGTACTATACTGTATTTTTATAAAGTACTATACTGTATTTTTCTAAAGTACTCTACTGTATTTTTCTAAAGTACTCTACTGTATTTTATAAAGTACTATACTGTGTTTTAATGCAGTACTATACTGTGTTTTAATGCAGTACTATACTGTGTTTTAATGCAGTACTATACTGTGTTTTAATGCAGTACTATACTGTGTTTTAATGCAGTACTATACTGTGTTTTTATAAAGTACTATACTGTGTTTTTATAAAGTACTCTACTGTGTTTTTATAAAGTACTCTACTGTGTTTTTATAAAGTACTCTACTGTGTTTTTATAAAGTACTCTACTGTATTTTTATAAAGTACTCTACTGTATTTTTATAAAGTACTATATTGTGTTTTTACATGAACATCTGAGATGATCACAGTAAAGTACTCTACTATGTTTTTACATGAACATCTGAGATGATCACAGTAAAGTACTCTACTGTGTTTTTATAAGGTACTATACTGTGTTTTTATAAAGTACTCTGTGTTTTTATAAAGTACTCTACTGTGTTTTTATAAAGTACTCTACTGTATTTTTATAAAGTACTCTACTGTATTTTTATAAAGTACTCTACTGTATTTTTATAAAGTACTCTGTGTTTTTATAAAGTACTATACTGTGTTTTTACAAAGCACTATACTGTGTTTTTACAAAGCACTATACTGTGTTTTTACAAGAACATCGTTGAGATTATCACAGTAAAGTACTACACTGTGTTTTTATAAAGTACTATACTAAATCTTTAGATTACTGCATCACCACGATGATGTTCTGGACTGAGAATAAAAATAGTTGATTATATTCTGTTAAATCATATTATACAGAATGGAGAGAAATAATCAAAATATGTGCAACGTTAAATACGCAGAAATACAATAGAATGAAGTGATAAATGAAGACTATATGAAAGAAAACAGGAAGCTAAGAGGAAGAGGAAGTGACTTCAGAAAATACACGTCTTCTAGAAAGAAAAACGGCCTTAACAATAAAGTAAACTTCAAGATGTCCTTCATTAAAAAAAAATCTATTCATTCATTTCCCTGTACCATTAAAGAGCAGCGTCTTTGACTTCGGTCCAGAGTTCTCTCTTGACGATGAGACGGTCACTCTCTTTCTCGTCTGGAACTCCACTGATGATCTGAAGACAGAGGTTTACAACCAAAGTTAATCAACAAGTACCTCTTACATGACACCCACCATATCAACCTCAAATGAATGGGAATCACTATCCGCAGGATAGGACCTGAGCCTATAGGTTTGCCTTCGTGCATACCTTTTAATTTGGGTACACATTTGTGATAAACAACATACATTTTTAGGGGGGATATCAACAACCCTGCTGATGAATAAATGTTTTAAAAATTTCTGAACCGGTTCGAACCCCCCAAAAAGTACCGGTGTATATTGTTCCATTCTGTTCCTTTTTTAAAATTAACCTGTGAAAAATCGACAATTGTTTACATTTAGTTAATTAAATTACTTCAACAAGCTAGTTGTTTACATTTAGTTAACTAAATTACTTCATAGAGCAGGCAAGCTAGTTGTTTACATGCATGATGGACAGACAAGTGTGGCCTATGGCGCAAGATACAACTATAGAAAAATGCCCGTAACCTAAAAGAACGTTATTAGCTGGTTCCCATGCTTTTAAAATAACGGTTCTGTTCCGGAACACTATGGATCACTTTCATTCCCGGTTCCGTTTCTGTTCCTTGAAAAATGTCATTTTCCGGTGTTCTGTTCACCTGGACCGGTTTCAACCCCTGCTACTCATAAAACATATTTAAAACTTGTATTATTCAGAAACATTAAATACAGCTATACCATCAACAACAAGATAAATATTGTGATATACTTTGGCCATATTACCCAGGCCTAATCAGACGGACGTGTAGCTGGCTGTGGGTTCTCACCGGGTGGGCTGAGAAGTCTATCGCGGAAGAGATCTCTGGTCTGTACAGCTTCCACTTGGACTTCATGGGTCTAAAGCTCATGGACGACACCCCTTCCGTCTCTGGGGATTTCCCACTCACCAATCCCATTATCTTTTTAGCTGCAGAGAGAAAGAGGGACATAAGGGCTTTTAAAAAAGCTGAGCAGCATAGGCCATTAAAAAGTTAAAGCCAGAGCAAACCATTACTGTAGGCCAGAAAAAACTAGCCTGGGTGCCAGTCTGTTTCCGCACTCTTGTCTACTCCTTATGGAATTGCTATGCTTGACAAGGACAATGGAGTAGAGACAGGGCAGCATCCATGGACTAACTGTGGACTGAGAGAGACCAGGCAGTATCCATGGACTAGTTCTGGACAGAGACCAGGCAGTATCCATGGACTAACTGTGGACTGAGAGACCGGGCAGCATCCATGGACTAACTGTGGACTGAGAGATCAGGCAGCATCCATGGACTAACTGTGGACTGAGAGAGACCAGGCAGCATCCATGGACTAACTGTGGACAGAGAGACCAGGCAGCATCCATGGACTAACTGCGGACAGAGAGACCAGGCAGCATCCATGGACTAACTGTGGACTGAGAGACCGGGCAGCATCCATGGACTAACTGTGGACTGAGAGACCAGGCAGCATCCATGGACTAACTGCGGACAGAGAGACCAGGCAGCATCCATGGACTAACTGTGGACTGAGAGACCGGGCAGTATCCATGGACTAACTGTGGACAGAGAGACCGGGCAGCATCCATGGACTAACTGTGGACTGAGAGACCAGGCAGCATCCATGGACTAACTGTGGACTGAGAGACCAGGCAATATCCATGGACTAACTGTGGACTGCGAGACCAGGCAGCATCCATGGACTAACTGTGGACTGAGAGACCAGGCAGCATCCATGGACTAACTGTGGACTGAGAGACCAGGCAGCATCCATGGACTAACTGTGGACTGAGAGACCGGGCAGCATCCATGGACTAACTGTGGACTGAGAGACCGGGCAGTATCCATGGACTAACTGTGGACAGAGAGACCGGGCAGCATCCATGGACTAACTGTGGACTGAGAGACCGGGCAGCATCCATGGACTAACTGTGGACTGAGAGACCAGGCAGCATCCATGGACTAACTGTGGACTGAGAGACCAGGCAGCATCCATGGACTAACTGTGGACTGAGAGACCAGGCAATATCCATGGACTAACTGTGGACTGAGAGACCAGACAGCATCCATGGACTAACTGTGGACTGAGAGAGACCAGACAGCATCCATGGACTAGTTCTGGACAGAGGGATTGTGGCCGGTTATATTGAACATGACCATTAAGGTGTGTTTTGTTCCACTGCAGATGTTACTTTGACTCCAGTTTGGTTTCAGTTTCTGGCCCTTTGATCTGATGATGATGATCATGTAGTCTGTGCTCGGTGCTCTCTACTCTGCTGTGCTGTTCTGTGTGGGATAGACGGTCATGCTGTCAGTGTAGAGTTGCACAAAGCCATTCCGTGCTGCTGTTAGTGTCAACTCTTACTTTTGCTACCGAAGACTCTGATCTTCTGCATCGTTCCTTCTTTCCTGCTATGCAAGCTGGACTGGGAGTCCTGGGGCCTCATGGATCCCGGGTCTTTACTGCCCCAGGCCGGAGACGGCTGTAGATAGAGGAGAAACCATGACATAAATAAATAAAAACTTAACTAGGCAAGTCAGTTAAAAGAACTAATTCTTATTTACAAGGACGGCCTACACCGGCCAAACCCGGACGACGCTGGGCCAATTGAGCGCCGCCCTATGGGACTCCCAATCACAGCCGGTTGTGATACAGCCTGGATTCGAACCAGGGTCTGTAGTGATGCCTATAGCACTGAGATGCATTGCCTTTAGACCGCTGCACCACTCGGGAGACCCAAAGTAAACCAATAAGTAATATAAAGACTAAAGGTGAGATGATATACTTTATTATCCCCGAGGGGAAATCTGACAGAGCTTCCACATAAACACATTGATTGACACAATGTACACTGTCATCATAATGTACACCCCCTCCACACCCACACAAACTGGCATTAGTTCATGCCAGGCAAGGCTGTGACGAGGTGACACATCCACATGATGAGACCCTACAGGCCAGGCTCCAGTCCATTATCATCAGCCTCGGATTTAACAGACTTATTGACAGGGGGACAAAGTCATGTTTGTATCTGTTCAAACATAAAAGCTGTGTGTCTCACCACCTCTTGATGCACAGTCAGTTTAGGAGCCAGTCTGGTTCTGGGGTTTCTATGGTTCTCCTTGTGCACCTCATCCTGAGGAACACCAGCGCAGAGACAAGAGTTAGGAGACCAGGGAGAGAGAGGTGAGATTTAGCAGACCAGGGAGAGAGAGGTGAGATTTAGGAGACCAGGGAGAGAGAAATGAGATTTAGGAGACCAGGGAGAGAGAAATGGGAAAGAGGAGACCAGGGAGAGAGAAATGAGATTTAGGAGACCAGGGAGAGAGAAATGAGATTTAGGAGACCAGGGAGAGAGAGAGGTGAGATTTAGGAGACCAGGGAGAGAGAAATGAGATTTAGGAGACCAGGGAGAGAGAAATGAGATTTAGGAGACCAGGGAGAGAGAAATGAGATTTAGGAGACCAGGGAGAGAGAAATTAGATTTAGGAGACCAGGGAGAGAGAAATGAGATTTAGGAAAACAGGGAGAGAGAAATGAGATTTAGGAGAACAGGGAGAGAGAAATGAGATTTAGGAGACCAGGGAGAGAGGAGACCAGGAAGAGAAATGAAAACTCCATGGTGAGGATTTAGTTTTATGAATGTTACGACATTGAGATATCAATTTACATTTTAAAAGTCCCATGCAATTTCAGGTTGAATAAATCAGTAGGTTTCCAAAATTATTGATGTGGATGAACAATTTATGTTTCCCAGCTCCAGTGTAGGCCATCCCCGACACATCTAGTTTGAACTGTTCAGCTCACGGCAAAAGAAACACTCATCTAAATGTGTACTCCAAAATAAAAGCATCTTCAATAACTTATTGGTAACATCTGTCCAACTCCGCATTTTGCTTTTAAATAGGATGCTGTATGAATCATTAAGCATGTTTCAAACTTCTGGACTTTGTGTTTCTGTATTTTATATGTTATATTTAAGCAATAAGGCATGAGGGGGTGTGGTATATGGGCAATATACCACGGCTAAGGGATTATTCTTATGCACGACGCAACGCGGAGTGCCTGGACACAGCCCTTAGCCGTGGTATATTGGCCATATACCACAATACTCAGAGGTACCTTATTGATATTATAAACTGGTTACCAACGTAATTAGAGCAGTAAAAATAAATGTTTTGTCATACCTGCGATATATGGTCTGATATACCACGGCTGTCAGCCAATCAGCATCCAGGGCTGGAACCACCCAGTTTATAATCTTCAATAATCAATGGGTATATATTATTTATAGAAATGACCACTGAGCAGCAGGAAATACCCCAACGCTGAAACAAACCCTGTCATTTTAAATCACAACCATTCCATGTCGTCTCTCAGAGGACTTTCATAGCTTTGCCATTACGCCAACCGAGCTATTACCGACCAAAGCATTAGAACATTGAGAGGGGATGGCGATGGATGGGGCAACAGGCATGAAGAGGGGAGAGGTACCTGAGAGGGGAGAGGTACCTGAGAGGGGAGAGGTACCTGAGAGGGGAGAGGTACCTGAGAGGGGAGAGGTACCTGAGAGGGGAGAGGTACCAGAGTACCTGAGAGGGGAGAGGTACCTGAGAGGGGAGAGGTACCTGAGAGGGGAGAGGTACCTGAGTATCTGAGAGGGGAGAGGTACCTGAGAGGGGAGAGGTACCTGAGAGGGGAGAGGTACCTGAGAGGGGAGAGGTACCAGAGTACCTGAGAGGGGAGAGGTACCTGAGAGGGGAGAGGTACCTGAGAGGGGAGAGGTACCTGAGAGGGGAGAGGTACCTGAGTACCTGAGAGGGGAGAGGTACCCGAGAGGGGAGAGGTACCTGAGTACTTGAGAGAGGAGAGGTACCTGAGAGGGGAGAGGTACCTGAGAGGGGAGAGGTACCTGAGAGGGGAGAGGTACCTGAGAGGGGAGAGGGGAGAGGTACCTGAGACGGGAGAGGTACCTGAGACGGGAGAGGTACCTGAGACGGGAGAGGTACCTGAGTACCTGAGAGAGGAGAGGTACCTGAGTACCTGAGAGAGGAGAGGTACCTGAGTACCTGAGAGAGGAGAGGTACCTGAGTACCTGAGAGAGGAACCTGAGAGGGGAGAGGTACCTGAGAGGGGAGAGGTACCTGAGAGGGGAGAGGTACCTGAGAGGGGAGAGGTACCTGAGACGGGAGAGGTACCTGAGACGGGAGAGGTACCTGAGACGGGAGAGGTACCTGAGAGGGGAGAGGTACCTGAGAGGGGAGAGGTACCTGAGACGGGAGAGGTACCTGAGAGGGGAGAGGTACCTGAGAGGGGAGCTGAGAGGGGAGAGGTACCTGAGAGGGGAGAGGTACCTGAGAGGGGAGAGGGGAGAGGTACCCGAGAGGGGAGAGGTACCCGAGAGGGGGGAGGTACCCGAGAGGGGGGAGGTACCCGAGAGGGGAGCGGTACCTGAGACGGGAGAGGTACCTGAGACGGGAAAGGTACCTGAGAGGGGAGCTGAGAGGGGAGCTGAGAGGGGAGAGGTACCTGAGAGGGGAGAGGTACCCGAGACGGGAGAGGTACCTGTGAGGGGAGAGGTACCCGAGAGGGGAGAGGTACCCGAGACGGGAGAGGTACCTGAGAGGGGAGAGGTACCTGAGAGGGGAGCTGAGAGGGGAGAGGTACCTGAGAGGGGAGAGGTACCTGAGAGGGGAGAGGTACCCGAGAGGGGAGAGGTACCCGAGAGGGGAGAGGTACCCGAGAGGGGGGAGGTACCCGAGAGGGGAGAGGTACCCGAGAGGGGAGAGGTACCCGAGAGGGGAGAGGTACCCGAGAGGGGAGAGGTACCCGAGAGGGGAGAGGTACCCGAGAGGGGAGAGGTACCCGAGAGGGGAGAGGTACCTGAGAGGGGAGAGGTACCTGAGAGGGGAGAGGTACCTGAGAGGGGAGAGGTACCTGAGAGGGGAGAGGTACCTGAGTATCTGAGAGGGGAGAGGTACCTGAGAGGGGAGAGGTACCTGAGAGGGGAGAGGTACCTGAGAGGGGAGAGGTACCAGAGTACCTGAGAGGGGAGAGGTACCTGAGAGGGGAGAGGTACCTGAGAGGGGAGAGGTACCTGAGAGGGGAGAGGTACCTGAGTACCTGAGAGGGGAGAGGTACCCGAGAGGGGAGAGGTACCTGAGTACTTGAGAGGGGAGAGGTACCTGAGAGGGGAGAGGTACCTGAGAGGGGAGAGGTACCTGAGAGGGGAGAGGTACCTGAGAGGGGAGAGGGGAGAGGTACCTGAGACGGGAGAGGTACCTGAGACGGGAGAGGTACCTGAGACGGGAGAGGTACCTGAGTACCTGAGAGAGGAGAGGTACCTGAGTACCTGAGAGAGGAGAGGTACCTGAGTACCTGAGAGAGGAGAGGTACCTGAGTACCTGAGAGAGGAACCTGAGAGGGGAGAGGTACCTGAGAGGGGAGAGGTACCTGAGAGGGGAGAGGTACCTGAGAGGGGAGAGGTACCTGAGACGGGAGAGGTACCTGAGACGGGAGAGGTACCTGAGACGGGAGAGGTACCTGAGACGGGAGAGGTACCTGAGACGGGAGAGGTACCTGAGAGGGGAGAGGTACCTGAGAGGGGAGCTGAGAGGGGAGAGGTACCTGAGACGGGAGAGGTACCTGAGAGGGGAGAGGTACCTGAGAGGGGAGCTGAGAGGGGAGAGGTACCTGAGAGGGGAGAGGTACCCGAGAGGGGAGAGGTACCCGAGAGGGGGGAGGTACCCGAGAGGGGGGAGGTACCCGAGAGGGGGGAGGTACCTGAGACGGGAGAGGTACCTGAGACGGGAGAGGTACCTGAGAGGGGAGCTGAGAGGGGAGCTGAGAGGGGAGAGGTACCTGAGAGGGGAGAGGTACCCGAGACGGGAGAGGTACCTGAGAGGGGAGAGGTACCCGAGAGGGGAGAGGTACCCGAGACGGGAGAGGTACCTGAGAGGGGAGAGGTACCTGAGAGGGGAGCTGAGAGGGGAGAGGTACCTGAGAGGGGAGAGGTACCTGAGAGGGGAGAGGTACCCGAGAGGGGAGAGGTACCCGAGAGGGGAGAGGTACCCGAGAGGGGAGAGGTACCCGAGAGGGGAGAGGTACCCGAGAGGGGGGAGGTACCCGAGAGGGGAGAGGTACCCGAGAGGGGAGAGGTACCCGAGAGGGGAGAGGTACCCGAGAGGGGAGAGGTACCCGAGAGGGGAGAGGTACCCGAGAGGGGAGAGGTACCTGAGAGGGGAGAGGTACCTGAGAGGGGAGAGGTACCTGAGAGGGGAGCTGAGAGGGGAGAGGTACCTGAGAGGGGAGAGGTACCCGAGAGGGGAGAGGTACCCGAGAGGGGAGAGGTACCTGAGAGGGGAGCTCATGCGTTGCTCTCCTTTTAGCTGGACTGCGCCATCCGCTCTTCTTAAAAAATATATTTAAAAAAAGAAGAAAGAGGTTTGTTATAAAGTTAGCAAGAATAACCCGAGTCTAATACACCGAGGGCAATATGTGTCAACCATGTACCAGGTAACTAACCAACCACAAAGACGCCTATAAAATGTGACATTGATATTATATTGACACGTGAATTACATCAGGACTGAAAGGCTACAGGGGCGTGTCATAATGTGAAGATAAATACTTCAACAGCACATTTAAAAAAGTTTAGATGCTTCAACTTCTGGTGCTTAAAATGCATTTATCTTTAATGCTAAAAACCATTGCCCTGTTTGTGTGTTTGTTGTGAATCTTCTATAAAATAATTAATCGTCTAAAGATTTAGAGGCTGTATTTTTTTTTACGCCTGGATCTGCTGAAGGCAGAGAGAAAGCTGACAATACCCACATAATGAATTTTAAAAACTTTATTACTAAATAGAAAACATTGTGAAAAATATTTAGAATTGAACTCGACTTTCCCTTGTCGTCATCTGTCAACATGTCTTTCTTCATGTCTCGTGTTCAACAAAATGCTTGCCATTTTATTCCAAAACAGTGGGGAGTCAGAGAGACAGACCTCAGGGAAAGAGTTGTTTTTGTGACAGATACCAGAATGACTGAGTAACACTAAAGATTAGGACTAGGAACATCAGAGCTCCTAAAGACTCCCCCGCTGTGTTGTGTGGGCTTTAGTTAGTTACCGTGCTGTTAACTAGGGACGGCAGGTAGACTAGTGGTTAGAGTGGAGGGACGGTAGGTAGCCTAGTGGTTAGAGTGGAGGGACGGCAGGTAGCCTAGTGGTTAGAGTGGAGGGACGGCAGGTAGCCTAGTGGTTAGTGTAGGGACGGCAGGTAGCCTAGTGGTTAGAGTGGAGGGACGGCAGGTAGCCTAGTGGTTAGAGTGTAGGGACGGCAGGTAGACTAGTGGTTAGAGTGTAGGGACGGTAGGTAGCCTAGTGGTTAGAGTGGAGGGACGGCAGGTAGCCTAGTGGTTAGAGTGGAGGGACGGCAGGTAGCCTAGTGGTTAGTGTAGGGACGGCAGGTAGCCTAGTGGTTAGAGTGGAGGGACGGCAGGTAGCCTAGTGGTTAGAGTGTATGGGCGGCAGGTAGACTAGTGGTTAGAGTGTAGGGACGGCAGGTAGCCTAGTGGTTAGAGTGTAGGGACGGCAGGTAGCCTAGTGGTTAGAGTGTAGGGACGGCAGGTAGCTTAGTGGTTAGAGTGTATGGGCGGCAGGTAGACTAGTGGTTAGAGTGTAGGGACGGCAGGTAGCCTAGTGGTTAGAGTGTAGGGGCGGCAGGTAGCCTAGTGGTTAGAGTGTAGGGACGGCAGGTAGCTTAGTGGTTAGAGTGTAGGGACGGCAGGTAGCCTAGTGGTTAGAGTGTAGGGGCGGCAGGTAGCCTAGTGGTTAGAGTGTAGGGACGGCAGGTAGCCTAGTGGTTAGAGTGGAGGGACGGCAGGTAGCCTAGTGGTTAGAGTGTAGGGACGGCAGGTAGCCTAGTGGTTAGAGTGTAGGGACGGCAGGTAGCTTAGTGGTTAGAGTGTAGGGACGGCAGGTAGCCTAGTGGTTAGAGTGTAGGGGCGGCAGGTAGCCTAGTGGTTAGAGTGTAGGGACGGCAGGTAGCCTAGTGGTTAGAGTGGAGGGACGGCAGGTAGCCTAGTGGTTAGTGTAGGGACGGCAGGTAGCCTAGTGGTTAGAGTGTATGGGCGGCAGGTAGACTAGTGGTTAGAGTGTAGGGACGGCAGGTAGCCTAGGGGTTAGAGTGTAGGGACGGCAGGTAGCCTAGTGGTTAGAGTGTATGGGCGGCAGGTAGACTAGTGGTTAGAGTGTAGGGACGGCAGGTAGCCTAGTGGTTAGAGTGTAGGGACGGCAGGTAGCCTAGTGGTTAGAGTGTAGGGACGGCAGGTAGCCTAGTGGTTAGAGTGTAGGGACGGCAGGTAGCCTAGTGGTTAGAGTGTAGGGACGGCAGGTAGCCTAGTGGTTAGAGTGTAGGGACGGCAGGTAGCCTAGTGGTTAGAGTGTAGGGACGGCAGGTAACCTAGTGGTTAGAGTGTAGGGACGGCAGGTAGCCTAGTGGTTAGAGTGTAGGGACGGCAGGGTAGCCTAGTGGTTAGAGTGTAGGGACGGCAGGTAGCCTAGTGGTTAGAGTGTAGGGACGGCAGGTAGCCTAGTGGTTAGAGTGTAGGGACGGCAGGTAGCCTAGTGGTTAGAGTGTAGAGGTGGCAGGTAGCCTAGTGGTTAGAGTGGAGGGACGGCAGGTAGCCTAGTGGTTAGAGTGTAGGGGCGGCAGGTAGCCTAGTGGTTAGAGTGTAGGGACGGCAGGTAGCCTAGTGGTTAGAGTGTAGGGGCGGCAGGTAGCCTAGTGGTTAGAGTGGAGGGACGGCAGGTAGCCTAGTGGTTAGAGTGTAGGGACGGCGGGTAGTCTAGTGGTTAGAGTGTAGGGACGGCAGGTAGTCTAGTGGTTAGAGTGTAGGGACGGCGGGTAGTCTAGTGGTTAGAGTGTAGGGACGGCGGGTAGTCTAGTGGTTAGAGTGTAGGGACGGCAGGTAGCCGAAAGGTTGTTAGATTAAATCCCCGAGCTGACAAGGTAAAAATCTGTCATTGAACAAGGCAGTTACCCACTGTTCCTAGGACGTCATTGTAAATATTTGTTCTTAACTGACTTGCCTAATTTAATTAAATAAAATATATTTTTATTTTTAAGTACAGGCCATGTTTAAAGGCAGTTCCTCCCCACAGAACTTCTTAGGGAGGTGAGGAATCACGTAAATACAATGAAGATTCACTCCTCCCCTCTCTCCTCCGTCGTCTCTCCTCCCCCCTCTGGGACAGTCAGTAATGGAATTACTTTAGTCTCAAACTGCAGAGGTTTAACCCCATAAATACTCCTCCTATATGGACTTAATACTGCACCATAGCCTTTACTCACTCCTACGTCACTGCAGCAGAGACCCCCCTCCTCCCACTCTGCAGCAGAGACCACCCCTCCTCCTACGCTGCAGCAGAGACCCTCCTCCTACGTCACTGCAGCAGAGACCATCCCTCTTCCTACGCTGCAGCAGAGACCACCCCTCCTCCTATGCTGCAGCAGAGACCCTCCTCCTCCTATGCTGCAGCAGAGACCCTCCTCCTCCTCCTACGTCGCTGCAGCAGAGACCCTCCTCCTCCTCCTACGTCCCTGCAGCAGAGACCCTCCTCCTAAGTCCCTGCAGCAGACCCTCCTCCTCCGTCACTGCAGCAGAGACCATCCTCATCCTACACTGCAGCAGAGACCCTCCTCCTCCTCCGTCACTGCAGCAGAGACCCCCTCCTCCTCCTCCGTCACTGCAGCAGAGACCCTCCTCCTCCTACGTCACTGCAGCAGAGACCCTCCTCCTACGTGACTGCAGCAGAGACCCTCCTCCTCCTACGTCACTGCAGCAGAGACCCTCCTCCTACGTCACTGCAGCAGAGACCCTCCTCCTCCTACGTCACTGCAGCAGAGACCCTCCTCCTCCTACGTCACTGCAGCAGAGACCCTCCTCCTCCTACGTCACTGCAGCAGAGACCCTCCTCCTCCTACGTCACTGCAGCAGAGACCCGCCTCCTCCGTCACTGCAGCAGAGACCCTCCTCCTCCTACGTCACTGCAGCAGAGACCATCCTCATCCTACGTCACTGCAGCAGAGACCCTCCCCCTCCTACGTCACTGCAGCAGAGACCCGCCTCCTCCTACGTCACTGCAGCAGAGACCCGCCTCCTCTGCAGCAGAGACCCGCCTCCTCCTTCTACGCTGCAGCAGAGACCCGCCTCCTCCTACGTAACTGCAGCAGAGACCCTCCTCCTACGCCGCTGCAGCAGAGACCCGCCTCCTCCCACGTCACTGCAGCAGAGACCCTCCTCCTCCTACGTCACTGCAGCAGAGACCCTCCTCCTCCTACGTCACTGCAGCAGAGACCCTCCTCCTCCTACGTCACTGCAGCAGAGACCCGCCTCCTCCGTCACTGCAGCAGAGACCCTCCTCCTCCTACGTCACTGCAGCAGAGACCATCCTCATCCTACGTCACTGCAGCAGAGACCCTCCCCCTCCTACGTCACTGCAGCAGAGACCCGCCTCCTCCTTCTTTGCTGCAGCAGAGACCCGCCTCCTCCTACAGAACTGCAGCAGAGACCCTCCTCCTACGTCACTGCAGCAGAGACCCGCCTCCTCCTACGCCGCTGCAGCAGAGACCCGCCTCCTCCTCCTACGCCGCTGCAGCAGAGACCCTCCTCCTCCTCCTACGCCGCTGCAGCAGAGACCCGCCTCCTCCTCCTACGCCGCTGCAGCAGAGACCCGCCTCCTCCTCCTACGTCACTGCAGCAGAGACCCTCCTCCTCATACGTCACTGCAGCAGAGACCCGCCTCCTCCTCCTACGTCACTGCAGCAGAGACCCTCCTCCTCCTACGTCACTGCAGCAGAGCCCCTCCTCCTCCTACGTCACTGCAGCAGAGACCCGCCTCCTCCGTCACTGCAGCAGAGACCCTCCTCCTCCTACGTCACTGCAGCAGAGACCATCCTCATCCTACGTCACTGCAGCAGAGACCCTCCCCCTCCTACGTCACTGCAGCAGAGACCCGCCTCCTCCTTCTTTGCTGCAGCAGAGACCCGCCTCCTCCTACGCCGCTGCAGCAGAGACCCGCCTCCTCCTCCTACGTCACTGCAGCAGAGACCCGCCTCCTCCTACGCCGCTGCAGCAGAGACCCGCCTCCTCCTCCGCTGCAGAAGAGACCATGCCTCCTCCTACGCCGCTGCAGCAGAGACCACGCCTCCCATGCCGCTGCAGCAGAGACCACGCCTCCTACGCCGCTGCAGCAGAGACCACGCCTCCTACGCCGCTGCAGCAGAGACCACGCCTCCTACGCCGCTGCAGCAGAGACCACGCCTCCTCCTCCTACGCCGTTGCAGCAGAGACCACGCCTCCTCCTACGCTGCAGCAGAGACCACACCTCCTCCTCCTACGCCGCTGCAGCAGAGACCACGCCTCCTCCTCCTACGCCGCTGCAGCAGAGACCACGCCTCCTCCTACGCTGCAGCAGAGACCACACCTCCTCCTCCTACGCCGCTGCAGCAGAGACCACGCCTCCTCCTACGCCGCTGCAGCAGAGACCACGCCTCCTCCTACGCTGCAGCAGAGACCACGCCTCCTCATCCTACGCTGCAGCGGAGACCACGCCTCCTCATCCGTCGCTGCAGCGGAGACCACGCCTCCTCCTCCTACGCTGCAGCAGAGACCACCCCTCCTCCTCCTACGCTGCAGCAGAGACCACGCCTCATCCTACGCTGCAGCAGAGACCACGCCTCCTCCTACGTAACTGCAGCAGAGACCCTACACTACATCGACTCATTATATTCACACAACAACCGTGCGTGGGTTAGATCCCACCACATGTAATAGGAAACTCTATAAATGTACTTCCATAAAAAGA
The DNA here is from genome assembly GCF_045791955.1 of Oncorhynchus clarkii lewisi. NCBI lineage: Eukaryota > Metazoa > Chordata > Actinopteri > Salmoniformes > Salmonidae > Oncorhynchus > Oncorhynchus clarkii. The sequence goes on along the minus strand of NC_092162.1, from coordinate 6,655,852 downwards.
AGCACAAGCCTTTCAGTTCAATGCATATTGTAAGATGGAGCAGTAAACTATTAATATGTTGAACAACTTGCTCTTCAGATGAACCTAATTAACACTTCATTATGGCTTATCTGAGGCTATTTAAACACTTTTGCTTCTTGCATGGTTTCTTATGCCATTGCAATTAGTTAGGTAGGTGACTCCTGACTTTGGACATGGGATAACAGAACTGTTGCAGTACTAATGCTCTCTCTGTAAAATGTATTGAAGATGACTGACAGGAGAGAGACCACCACCTGAATGGTAAGATGGACAGGGTCTGCAGTGGCGGAAGGACCACACAGTTGTACCCTGGACTGAACCTACAGTACGTCCCTCACTGCAAGTGAACACGGTCTACCTTGTCGATCTCAGAGCTCTTCCTCTTGCGGGTGATTTTGACGTTGATTACGTCCTCTCCCTGGCGTTTCAGGGCCATCCTGTTGGGCTGCAGCGGGCTGAAGGAGATCTCGAGCTCAGGCTTGGGGAAGCGGCTGGTCCTGCCTCCTTCTGTGGAGATCTCTGAGGAGTCTAGCACCGACGGGTAGCCCCCAGACCCCTACAGACAGACAGGCAGGGGTACACAGGATGACAGTGACGATGAGTTAACCTACAGGAGTGTCTAGTCAGTTGGGTTAACCTACAGGAGTGACTAGTCAGTTGGGTTAACCTACAGGAGTGTCTAGTCAGTTGGGTTAACCTACAGGAGTGACTAGTCAGTTGGGTTAACCTACAGGAGTGACTAGTCCTACAGGAGTGACTGTCAGGTTAACCTACAGGAGTGACTAGTCAGTTGGGTTAACCTACAGAAGTGACTACAGAAGTGACTAGTTGGGTTAACCTACTAGTCAGTTGGGTTAACCTACAAGTCAGTTGGGTTAACCTACAGGAGCGTCTAGTCAGTTGGGTTAACCTACAGGAGTGCCTAGTTAGTTGGGTTAACCTACAGGAGTGACTAGTCAGTTGGGTTAACCTACAGGAGTGACTAGTCAGTTGGGTTAACCTACAGGAGTGCCTAGTCAGTTGGGTTAACCTACAGGAGTGTCTAGTCAGTTGGGTTAACCTACAGGAGTGTCTAGTCATTTGGGTTAACCTACTAGTCAGTTGGGTTAACCTACTAGTCAGTTGGGTTAACCTACTAGTCAGTTGGGTTAACCTACAGGAGCGTCTAGTCATTTGGGTTAACCTACAGGAGTGACTAGTCAGTTGGGTTAACCTACTAGTCAGTTGGGTTAACCTACAGGAGTGACTAGTCAGTTGGGTTAACCTACAGGCATGTCTAGTCAGTTTGGTTAACCTACTAGTCAGTTGGGTTAACCTACAGGAGGGTCAGGTCATTTGGGTTAACCTACAGGAGTGACTAGTCAATTGGGTTAACCTACTAGTCAGTTGGGTTAACCTACAGGAGTGACTAGTCAGTTGGGTTAACCTACAGGAGTGTCTAGTCATTTGGGTTAACCTACAGGAGTGACTAGTCAGTTGGGTTAACCTACTAGTCAGTTGGGTTAACCTACTAGTCAGTTGGGTTAACCTACTAGTCAGTTCCATCAGAGCAAGACGGACGTGGCGCTAATTGACATAAGACATGCAGATGAGAACCTAGCCTTGGAAACCCAACCCCCTAGGCAACAACAGTGACTCCCAACAAACCACGAGGCAGACATGCAGATGAGAACCTAGCCTTGGAAACCCGACCCCCTAGGCAACAGCAGTGACTCCCAACAAAACACGAGGCAGACATGCAGATGAGAACCTAGCCTTGGAAACCCAACCCCCTAGGCAACAGCAGTGACTCCCAACAAACCACGAGGCAGACATGCAGATGAGAACCTAGCCTTGGAAACCCGACCCCCTAGGCAACAGCAGTGACTACCAACAAACCACGAGGCAGATATGCAGATGAGAACCTAGCCTTGGAAACCGGAACCCCTAGGCAACAGCAGTGACTCCCAACAAACCACGAGGCAGACATGCAGATGACAACCTAGCCTTGGAAACCCGACCCCCTAGGCAACAGCAGTGACTCCCAACAAACCACGAGGCAGACATGCAGATGAGAACCTAGCCTTGGAAACCCGACCCCCTAGGCAACAGCAGTGACTCCCAACAAACCACGAGGCAGACATGCAGATGAGAACCTAGCCTTGGAAACCCGACCCCCTAGGCAACAGCAGTGACTCCCAACAAACCACGAGGCAGACATGCAGATGACAACCTAGCCTTGGAAACCCGACCCCCTAGGCAACAGCAGTGACTCCCAACAAACCACGAGGCAGACATGCAGATGAGAACCTAGCCTTGGAAACCCGACCCCCTAGGCAACAGCAGTGACTCCCAACAAACCACGAGGCAGACATGCAGATGACAACCTAGCCTTGGAAACCCAACCCCCTAGGCAACAGCAGTGACTCCCAACAAACCACGAGGCAGACATGCAGATGAGAACCTAGCCTTGGAAACCCGACCCCCTAGGCAACAGCAGTGACTCCCAACAAACCACGAGGCAGACATGCAGATGACAACCTAGCCTTGGAAACCCGACCCCCTAGGCAACAGCAGTGACTCCCAACAAACCACGAGGCAGACATGCAGATGAGAACCTAGCCTTGGAAACCCGACCCCCTAGGCAACAGCAGTGACTCCCAACAAACCATGAGGCAGACATGCAGATGACAACCTAGCCTTGGAAACCCGACCCCCTAGGCAACAGCAGTGACTCCCAACAAACCACGAGGCAGACATGCAGATGAGAACCTAGCCTTGGAAACCCGACCCCCTAGGCAACAGCAGTGACTCCCAACAAACCACGAGGCAGACATGCAGATGACAACCTAGCCTTGGAAACCCGACCCCCTAGGCAACAGCAGTGACTCCCAACAAACCACGAGGCAGACATGCAGATGAGAACCTAGCCTTGGAAACCCGACCCCCTAGGCAACAGCAGTGACTCCCAACAAACCACGAGGCAGACATGCAGATGAGAACCTAGCCTTGGAAACCGGAACCCCTAGGCAACAGCAGTGACTCCCAACAAACCACGAGGCAGACATGCAGATGAGAACCTAGCCTTGGAAACCCAACCCCCTAGGCAACAGCAGTGACTCCCAACAAACCACGAGGCAGACATGCCAGAACGTCGCAACTCGAAACCAAGGTTTGCACGCTAAACATTTGCAGTGGTTTTAGCGAAGGTAGTTGATGCGAACTAGCCACTTGTAAAATGCACTCACTAAAAAAAAAAAATTACCTCAGTGAACTCCATCTCGATAGCTACTATTTTGTCGGAGGGACGTGATCAACAGGCGGATAAAGAAGTGACATACTTCCTCTATGCCAAACTGACGTTTTGTTACGCACAGACGAGTTAAACCGGAGAGATTGAAACATTTTAGGAGATGTCTAAAGGAGATTACCTGACTGGTCCTCTTCGACATCTTTACGTCGCGTACTAGTTGACCGTTGTCATGGAGAGTCCTCTCACGGACTTTGGAAGGGCACTCCTCTGCTTCAGTCTGTGAGAGCTATCATGAACAACATCCATTGTATTAACAAGACCAACATACTACATATGGATAGGGGATTGAATACAATGTTATATTTTTGGATAATGTGTACTGCACTGTTGAGGAGAGCTTGCAAGTAAGCGTTTCACTGTACTGTTTACACCCTGTATCCCTTGCACGAGACCAATAAACTTAAGATTTTATTCGTTATGAAGGAGGACTGCTCCCTCACCTGATTGGCTGTCTCTCTGTGTTTAGTAGGGACCGAGGCATCGCTGCTGGCTTTGAATGCAGTTTTCAATTGTTCCTTCAGGTTAAGAATCTCAGTGTCTCTGTCAGACAGAAGGCCCTGCAGCTCCACTACCTCCACCTGGCCATGGTCCCCCTGGGGGAAGGGGAAGGATACAACAGTAAGGAAACAGGTGACCAATAATGCTATCTATCAACATGGTCCCTCTGGGGGGGGGGGGGGGAAGGATACAACAGTAAGGAAACAGTAAACCAATAATGCTATCTATCAATATGGTCCCTCTGGGGGGGGGATACAACAGTAAGGAAACAGGGGACCAATAATGCTATCTATCAATATGGTCCCTCTGGGGGGGGATACAACAGTAAGGAAACAGGGGACCAATAATGCTATCTATCAATATGGTCCCTCTGGGGGGGGATACAACAGTAAGGAAACAGGGGACCAATAATGCCATCTATCAACATGGTCCAAAGTTGTGTTTTTTAAATCATGCTACAGTACCACAAAAGGTCACTGAAAGTGAACAGTGACCCTATACCGAGTTTGTGTACCTTTTTTTTATTTAAAAAAATTAAAATTCAAAATAATTGATAATAATAATAATAATATAAAAAATAATTCATTTGTAGAGAGCATTTCAACGCGCATAAAATAAGTGCAACATCTTTCAATAAGGTTAAGTGCAAAAAATACAAATCATTTAAATTTGAAATTACCAAGAACCCTGCACCCGACCCTTAACCCAACGATTCCAACCGTAACGCTGGCGTGTTTTCTAACCCCTTCTAAAACATCAAGCGTTCTGGATTAAAACCATTGGATTCGTCTATTTCTTCTGCATCTGTGTGATTAACAGGGCTGAGTGGTGTTTGCGACAACGGCAGATCCCGCAAAGGGGTTCGGGTCGTTTTTTTTTATTACAAAAACGTCTGTAGAGTCCGAATGGTTAGAGCTACAAACTATTGAACACTACAATGAAAAGCTGAAAGTCTCACGAACACACGTAACGTGTTTTGCTCTTACGACACTCACAAGCTACACACAGACGATCCATAAGAAATCCCCAGGACATAATGTCTATAATACTGTTATAACTTCACACAGTTTGCTGTCAAAGACTCCAAACTCCACACAGTTGTCACGGACTAGTTGGATATCAGTGGAGGCTGCCGAGGGGAGGACGGCTCATAATAATGGCTGGAATGGAGTGAATGGAATGGCATCCAACACATGGAAACCATGGGTTTGATACCATTCCACAGATTCCGCTCCAGCCATTACCACAAGCCCGTTCTCCCCAGTTAAGGTGCCACCAACTTCCTGTATTGGATATTCATTTCCCAGTGAGAAAACAACCTCTGTATTTACAGCATTCATATTAAATACTGTTGAAGTAATGTTGGCTACAGGTTCATCTGCCTCACCTAAAGCCCATTCTGGTGGGAAGCTGCTATAGACCACCAAGTGCTAACAGTCAGTATCTGGATAACATGTGAAATGCTTGATAATGTACAGGTCCAGTCTGTACAGTAGACCATGCCACATACAGTACCAGTCTGTACAGTAGACCCTGCCACATACAGTACCAGTCTGTACAGTAGACCCTGCCACATACAGTACCAGTCTGTACAGTAGACCCTGCCACATACAGTACCAGTCTGTAACAGTAGACCATGCCACATACAGTACCAGTCTGTACAGTAGACCATGCCACATACAGTACCAGTCTGTACAGTAGACCATGCCACATACAGTACCAGTCTGTAACAGTAGACCATGCCACATACAGTACCAGTCTGTACAGTAGACCCTGCCACATACAGTACCAGTCTGTACTCTGTAATTTCTGTGTTCCTCAAGGTTCCGTTTTAGGACCACTATTGTTTTCACTATATATTTGACCTCTTGGGGATGTTATTCGAAAACATAATGTTAACTTTCACTGCTATGCGGATGACACACAGCTGTACATTTCAATTAAACATTGGTGAAGCCCCAAAATTGCCCTTGCTAGAAGAATGTGTTTCAGACATAAGGAAGTGGATGGCTGCAAACTTTCTACTTTTAAACTCGGACAAAACAGAGATGCTTGTTCTAGGTCCCAAGAAACAAAGAGATCTTCTGTTGAATCTGACAATTAATCTTAATGGTTGTACAGTCGTCTCAAATAAAACTGTGAAGGACCTCGGCGTTACTCTGGACCCTGATCTCTCTTTTGAAGAACATATCAAGACCATTTCAAGGACAGCTTTTTTCCATCTACGTAACATTGCAAAAATCAGAAACTTTCTGTCCAAAAATGATGCAGAAAAATTAATCCATGCTTTTGTCACTTCTAGGTTAGACTACTGCAATGCTCTACTTTCCGGCTACCCGGATAAAGCACTAAATAAACTTCAGTTAGTGCTAAATACGGCTGCTAGAATCCTGACTAGAACCAAAAAATTTGATCATATTACTCCAGTGCTAGCCTCTCTACACTGGCTTCCTGTCAAGGCAAGGGCTGATTTCAAGGTTTTACTGCTAACCTACAAAGCATTACATGGGCTTGCTCCTACCTATCTCTCTGATTTGGTCCTGCCGTACATACCTACACGTACGCTACGGTCACAAGACGCAGGCCTCCTAATTGTCCCTATAATTTCTAAGCAAACAGCTGGAGGCAGGGCTTTCTCCTATAGAGCTCCATTTTTATGGAACTGTCTGCCTACCCATGTCAGAGACGCAAACTCGGTCTCAACCTTTAAGTCTCTACTGAAGACTCATCTCTTCAGTGGGTCATATGATTGAGTGTAGTCTGGCCCAGGAGTGGGAGGGTGAACGGAAAGGCTCTGGAGCAACGAACCGCCCTTGCTGTCTCTGCCTGGCCGGTTCCCCTCTTTCCACTGGGATTCTCTGCCTCTAACCCTATTACAGGGGCTGAGTCACTGGCTTACTGGGGCTCTCTCCTGTCGTCCCTGGAGGGGGTGCGTCACCTGAGTGGGTTGAGTCACTGATGTGGTCATTCTGTCTGGGTTGGCTCCCCCCCCCCCTTGGGTTGTGCCGTGGCGGAGGTCTTTGTGGGCTATACTCAGCCTTGTCTCAGGATGGTAAGTTGGTGGTTGAAGATATCCCTCTAGTGGTGTGGGGGCTGTGCTTTGGCAAAGTGGGTGGGGTTATATCCTTCCTGTTTGGCCCTGTCCGGGGGTGTCCTCGGATGGGGCCACAGTGTCTCCTGACCCCTCCTGTCTCAGCCTCCAGTATTTATGCTGCAGTAGTTTATGTGTCGGGGGGCTAGGGTCAGTTTGTTATATCTGGAGTACTTCTCCTGTCCTATTCGGTGTCCTGTGTGAATCTAAGTGTGCGTTCTCTAATTCTCTCTTTCTCTCTCTCGCCTGAGCCCTAGGACCATGCCCCAGGACTACCTGACATGATGACTCCTTGCTGTCCCCAGTCCACCTGGCTGTGCTGCTGCTCCAGTTTCAACTGTTCTGCCTTAATATTATTCGACCATGCTGGTCATTTATGAACATTTGAACATCTTGGCCATGTTCTGTTATAATCTCCACCCGGCACAGCCAGAAGAAGACTGGCCATCCCACATATGCTCTCTCTAATTCTCTCTTTCTTTCTCTCTCTCGACCATGGACCATGCCCCAGGAATACCTGACATGATAACTCCTTGCTGTCCCCAGTCCACCTGACTGTGCTGCTGCTCCAGTTTCAACTGTTCTGCCTTATTATTATTCGACCATGCTGGTCATTTATGAACATTTGAACATCTTGGCCATGTTCTGTTATAATCTCCACCCGGCACAGCCAGAAGAGGACTGGCCACCCCACATAGCCTGGTTCCTCTCTAGGTTTCTTCCTAGGTTTTGGCCTTTCTAGGGAGTTTTTCCTAGCCACCGTGCTTCCACACCTGCATTGCTTGCTGTTTGGGGTTTTAGGCTGGGTTTCTGTACAGCACTTTGAGATATCAGCTGATGTACGAAGGGCTATATAAATACATTTGATTTGATTTGATTTGTACAGTAGACCCTGCCACATACAGTACCAGTCTGTACAGTAGACCCTGCCACATACAGTACCAGTCTGTACAGTAGACCCTGCCACATACAGTACCAGTCTGTACAGTAGACCCTGCCACATACAGTACCAGTCTGTACAGTAGACCCTGCCACATACAGTACCAGTCTGTACAGTAGACCCTGCCACATACAGTACCAGTCTGTACAGTAGACCCTGCCACATACAGTACCAGTCTGTACAGTAGACCCTGCCACATACAGTACCAGTCTGTACAGTAGACCCTGCCACATACAGTACCAGTCTGTACAGTAGACCCTGCCACATACAGTACCAGTCTGTACAGTAGACCCTGCCACATACAGTACCAGTCTGTACAGTAGACCCTGCCACATACAGTACCAGTCTGTACAGTAGACCCTGCCACATACAGTACCAGTCTGTACAGTAGACCCTGCCACATACAGTACCAGTCTGTACAGTAGACCCTGCCACATACAGTACCAGTCTGTACAGTAGACCCTGCCACATACAGTACCAGTCTGTACAGTAGACCCTGCCACATACAGTACCAGTCTGTACAGTAGACCATGCCACATACAGTACCAGTCTGTACAGTAGACCCTGACAACTACACTACCAGTCAAACGTTTTATAACACCTACTCATTCCAGGGGTTTTATTTAATTTGAGTATTTTCTACATTGTAGAACACTTTTTTGGTTACTACATGATTCCATATGTGTTATTTTATAGTGTCGATGTCTTCACTATTATTCTACAATGTAGAAAATATTAATGACACACACACACACACACATAGACACGTATACAAACACAAGATAACATATGCACTATACACACATGTACACATGAATATGGTGTTATAGATATGTGGTAGTAGACTGAGGACACACACTTAATATATTGTGAAATCTGTTATGAATGTATTGTAAATGTTTTTAAAACTGCCTTAATTTTGTTGGACCCCCATAAAAACAAATACATTTTATCAGGTTTTCTGCTTTGGCAGTCCTTATTTTTTAATTACATTTTTAAATTATGGGGCTACAGTGTCCCCTGACCCCTCCTGTCTCAGCCTCCAGTATTTATGCTGCAGGAGTTTATGTGTCGGTGGGCTAGGGTCAGTCTGTTATATCTGGAGTACTTCTCCTGTCTTATCCGGTGTCCTGTGTGAATTTAAGTATGCTCTCTCTAATTCTCTCTTTCTCTCTCTCTCTCTGTTTGGGGTTTTAGGCTGGGTTTCTGTACAGCACTTTGAGATATCAGCTGATGTACGAAGGGCTTTATAAATACATTTGATTTGATTATTATTTTTTTTTAAAACATGAATGCAACGGTTTGTCAAAGTGTTATGTGTTCTACTTGTAGCCCTGCTTGCCCTGAAAACAACATGTTAAAACACTTAATATAACGTCTGGACATGGAGATAAATGACAGTCAGATAAATGAAAAGCCCATTTCTGTTGGGGTTTTGGGACTGGGGGAGTTAACAGAGCTCATTTGTTCCAAAGGAAAATAGTCTGCCAAGTCCCAACCGACTAAACAGTCCAACGCGTGTTTGAACTGACCTCTGCTGGCTGAGAGGAGGCGTGGCAGCGGAGACTGGCTATCTGTTCATCCTTGTCTGCGTTGCTGGAGAGGAGTTTGGTTAGCTGGACCTCCAGAGCTGTCACCAGGGAGTCCCTCTCTTTCCTCCACTTCAGTAGGTCCTGCTCCTTCTCACTGAGCTGGGCCACCAGACCTTCCTACAGGGTCACATACAGTGGTTTGCATTTACACAGGCAGCCCAATTCTGACCTTTTAAACCAATTATCTTTAACCAATTATAAAAGATCTGATCTGTGTAAATGCAGCCTTTGTAGGCTCTGTCTGTAGAGGGTATTGTAGCTTTTATTCCAAGGAAAACCTCTCCTAGGGGATCCCCAGACGTTTCACAATGTTGTTGAACTAGCTCACCTGATTTACCTTGTAAAGGGCTTGATGATTAGTTGAATCAGGTTTGATAACTGTGCAATTAGTTAATACGTGGAACGGCTGGGGGTCCCGGGGGGGGGGGGGGGGGGGGTTGTTTTACCACTTGGTCTTGCTGCTTGGCGTGACGCTTACGGCCGTCTGCAAACTTCCTCATCTCCTGGTTCCTCTTATCCTCGGCCTCCTTGGCCAGCCGGATGAGAACCGTCTTCTCTTCGAGCCACTTCCTCTTGTCAGCTTGGTGTTTCTCAGTACACAGCTAGAAACACACGTGATTACTTATACTTGGAAGTACACTTACATGCACCGACTAATCCAAGGTAAAAAAAATAAACAGAGAAAATACACACTATCAACAACTACATGTGTGACCCGTTTCAGGAAACTAGGCGTATGTCGCGACTTCATAGGAGAGTGAAGTTCATCTTTCAAAGCAGAATTACTTTTTCGTTGTTCCTCAAAAATGCAGTTTATGATATACCATTTTGTAGCTCTGAATCTCTACTTTTATCCAATGTAATTAAAACAATAAAATAAAAACACTATTTCAAATTTTGCTACATAAGACCAAATCCAGGTGGTGAGTCACATATTGAGATGTCCACCTTCAAGGTCACTTGAGCCTGAACTGCTTCCTGTATGGCTAGCTTGGCCTCGTCCGATTGGCTGTCTCTCAGGGCTCCAGTGTCTTTCCCACTGTCTTGGTAGCGTAACAGTCCTTTCAGTTTATCCACCTCTGTGGGGGGGGGAGGGACAAAAAAACAACAACACCACTTGAGTACTATCACCATGTTCAGTTGTACTTACCATTCTATGTTTTGTATATACCGAGTATACGAACATTAGGAACACCTTCCTAATATTGAGTTGCACCCCTTCCTTTAGCTGTGAGAAGAGCCTCAATCCATTCAAGACAATGTCAATCTCAGTCGAACCCAGCGCCGACGGCATTCAGATCTGGGGTGAAATATTATTTAGAGTACTTCAAATACATTTGCACGCATATTTACAGTGCATTGGAAAAGTATTCAGACCCCTTCCCCCTTTTTCCACATTTTGTTACGTTATAGCCTTACTCTAAAATGGATTAAATAAATAAATGTTCCTCATCAATCTACACACAATACCTCATCATGACAAACCGAAAAACGGTTTAGATTTTTTTTGCAAATTCATTAAAAAAAAACATAAATGCCTTATTTACATAAGTATTCAGACCATTTGCAATGAGACTCGAAATTGAACTCAAGAGTGCATCCTGTTTCCATTGATGGTCCTTGAGATGTTTCTACAACTGTGATTGGAGTCCACCTGTGGTAAATTAAATTGATTGGACATTATTTGGAAATGCACACACCTGTCTATATAAGGTCCCACAGTTGACAGTGCATGTCAGTGCAAAAAAACCAAGCCATGAGGTTGAAGGAATTGTCCTTAGAGCTCCGAGACAGGATTGTGTCGAGGCACAGATTTGGGGAAAGGTAGCAAACAATTTCTGCAGCATTGAAGGTCCCCAAGAACACAGTGGTCACTCTGACAGAGCTCCAGAGTTCCTCTGTGGAGATGCCAGAAGGACAACCATCTCTGCAGCACTCCACCAATCAGGCCTTTATGGTAGTGGTCAGATGGAATTCACTCCTCAGTAAAATGCACACGACAGCCCACTTGGAGTTTGCCAAAAAGCACCTAAAGGACTCTCAGACCATGAGAAACAAGATTCTCTGGTCTGATGAAACCAAGATTTAACTCTGTGGCCTGAATGCCAAGCGTCACGTCTGGCGGAAACCTGGCACCCTCCCTACGGTGAAGCATGGTGGTGGCAGCATCATGCTGTGGGGATGTTTTTCAGCGGCAGACACCATCATAGCACTGAGACTGCACTCGTGAAGGTGGTAAATTACCTTTTAATGGCGTCAAACCAAGGCTCTGCATCTGCCCTCGTGCTCCTAGACCTTAGTGCTGCTTTTGATACCATCGATCACTACATTCTTTTGGAGAGATTGGAAACCCAAATTGGTCTACACGGACAAGTTCTGGCCTGGTTCTGACAAATCAACTGTAAATTTCAGTGTTCCTCAAGGTTCCGTTTTAGGATCTCTCTCTCTCTCTCAGCCCTAGGACCATGCCTCAGGACCACCTGGCCGGATGACTCATTGCTGTCCCCAGTCCACCTGGTCATGCTGCTGCTCCAGTTTCAATTGTTCTTCCTGCAGCTATGGAACCCTGACCTGTTCACAGGATGTGCTACCTTGTCCCAGACCTGCTGATTTGGACTCTCTAACGCACCTACTGTCTCTAACTCTGAATGATCGTCTATGAAAAGCCAACTAATAAATAAACTTGAAACACCAAATATACACCATCATGGAAAACTACATCTTGAAATAATCCCACCTTCAATGAGGGCGTCAATCTCATCCAGTTTGGCCTCTAACACCAGCTCCTGTTGGGTCTGGGTATCCTCCTGTTCAATCAGAGCCAGACGCATGTCCTCCATCATACGCTCCTTAGCCTGAAGGTCTGGGGAAGCACAATGAACCCCATGAATACACGACAGAGATAAGAGCAGCCTAACCCCATGAATACAAGACAGAGATACATTTTGTGTCTCCTGAGTGGCGCAGCGGTCTAAGGCACTGCATCTCAATGCAAGAGGCGTCACTACAGACACCCTGGTTCAAATTCAGGATGTATCACAACCGGCCGTGATTGGGAGTCCCATAGGGTGGCGCACAATTGGCTCAGCGTCGTCCGGGTTTGACCGGGGTAGGCCGTCATTGTAAATAAGAATTTGTTCTTAACTGAATTGCCTAGTTAAATAAAAGGTTACATTTAAATTAAAAATAGAGAAGAGCAGCCCAACTCCATGATTACAGGACAGAGAGAAGAGCAGCCTAACTCCATGATTACAGGACAGAGAGAAGAGCAGCCCAACTCCATGATTACAGGACAGAGAGAAGAGCAGCCCAACTCCATGATTACAGGACAGAGAGAAGAGCAGCCAGTATTAGATTATACATTCTCATTATGGGGGAGTCCAGTATTAGATTACACATTCTCAGTATGGGGGAGTCTAGTATTAGATTATACATTCTCAGTATGGGGGGGCCTAGCATTAGATTACACATTCTCAGTATGGGTGAGTCTAGTATTAGATTATACATTCTCAGTATGGGGGAGTATTAGATTATACATTCTCAGTGTGGTCGAGTCTAGTATTAGATTATACATTCTCAGTATGGGGGAGTATTAGATTATACATTCTCAGTATGGGGGAGTATTAGATTACACATTCTCAGTATGGGGGAGTATTAGATTAGACATTCTTAGTATGGGGGAGTCTAGTATTAGATTATACATTCTCAGTATGGGGGAGTATTAGATTACACATTCTCAGTATGGGGGAGTCTAGTATTAGATTACACATTTTCAGTATGGGGGAGTCTAGTATTAGATTATGCATTCTCAGTATGGGGGAGTCTAGTATTAGATTATACAATCTCAGTATGGGGGGAGTCTAGTATTAGATTATACATTCTCAGTATGGGGGAGTCTAGTATTAGATTACACATTCTCAGTATGGGGGAGTCTAGTATTAGATTACACATTCTCAGTATGGGTGGAGTCTAGTATTAGATTACACATTCTCAGTATGGGGGAGTCTAGTATTAGATTACACATTCTCAGTATGGGTGAGTCTAGTATTAGATTATACATTCTCAGTATGGGGGAGTCTAGTATTAGATTACACATTCTCAGTATGGGGGGAGTCTAGTATTAGATTATACATTCTCAGTATGGGGGAGTCTAGTTTTAGATTATACATTCTCAGTATGGGGGAGTCTAGTATCAGATTATACATTCTCAGTATGGGGGAGTATTAGATTATACATTCTCAGTATGGGGGAGTATCAGATTATACATTCTCAGTATGGGGGAGTATCAGATTATACATTCTCAGTATGGGGGAGTCTAGTATTAGATTACACATTCTCAGTATGGGGGAGTATCAGATTACACATTCTCAGTATGGGGGAGTATCAGATTACACATTCTCAGTATGGGGGAGTATTAGATTAGACATTCTCAGTATGGGGGAGTATTAGATTAGACATTCTCAGTATGGGGGAGTATTAGATTATACATTCTCAGTATGGGGGGAGTCTAGTATGTTGATATGTGTTGCTTACATACATTTGAACTAAACAGTTCCAAAGAGTATGTAGGACAGTAAATACACAGTATGTCATTTTACTAAGTAGTAGCCAAGAACACAGCCTATGTATGGCACACAGAAATACAGAGCAGAACAGTATGGATCAACAGGCTTTATATGTACCTTTACAGGCGTTCGGATTGAGCTTGAGGTTCTTGTCAGCAGACTGTTCCTGGAAAGAGAAAGATCAAACTCCGGTCAACAACAAGGACACATTTAAAGTAAAACAACAAAGATTTAAACAACATACCGTTTTCAGTTGCTGTATGGTCCTGTCTTTATTAGCCAGGTCTGCCTGCTGCCGTTTCTTCACTTTCTCCAAGTCCTGCAGTTTAAGTTTGAGAGATTTCGCCTCTTCTCGCATGGAGATGATCTTGGGTAGGAAAACAAAAGGGCCGATATGTTATTAATAGTGATTCATATGTTATTATAGTGATTCATATATTATTATAGGGAGATAAATTAGTATAGTGGTTCATACATTATGAATAGTGATTCATACATTATGAATAGTGATTCATACGTTATTAATAGTGATTCATATGTTATTATAGTGATTCATATATTATTATAGGGAGAGATAAGTTAGTATAGTGGTTCATACATTATTAATAGTGATTCATACGTTATTAGTGAATCATACTTTATTATTAGTGATTCATACATTAGTGATTCATACGTTATTATAGTGATTTATACATTTTAAAAAGTGATTCATACATTATTAGTAGTGAGTCATACATTATTAATAGTTATTCATACATTAGTGATTCATACATTATTAGTAGTGATTCATACATTATTAATAGTGAGTCATACATTATTAATAGTGATTCATACATTATGAATAGTGATTCATACGTTACAAATAGTGATTCATATGTTAATAGTGATCCATACGTTATTATAGTGGTTCATACGTTATTAATAGAGGTTCATATGTTATAGTTATTAATAGTGATTCACACGTTTTGAATGGTGATTCATACATTATTAGTGATTCATACGTTTTTAAAAAGTGGTTCATACGTTAGTGATTCATACGTTATTATAGTGATTCATACGTTTTGAATGGTGATTCATACGTTATTATAGTTATTATAGTGATTCATACGTTTTGAATGGTGATTCATACGTTATTAATAGTGATTCATACGTTATTAATAGTGATTCATACGTTAGTGATTGAAACGTTATTAGTGATTCATACGTTAGTGATTCATACGTTAGTGATTCATATGTTATTAATAGTGATTCATACATTATTAATAGTGATTCATACGTTATTAATAGTGATTCATACATTATTAATAGTGATTGATGCTATTAGTGATTGTAATTATGGACCTACTATGATAGTATCTGTTGCATAAATAAAGATCAAATCAGATTTTACCTCTATTTGAACTTGCTGGATCTGTTTTTTAGAGTCGGACAGCTTCTCTTTGAGATCAGAAGTGTGGTCGTCTTTCCTCTCAAGGTCCAGGCTCAAACTCTTCACTTTGTCGGAGTCAAGTTTAGCCGTCTCCTTCAATCTGTGGTCATTAACACGAGAGGTAAACTCAAACAGCAGCTACATTAGAGAGGTTTTACCAGTAAGGAGGAGCAGGGGAAAGGAAGAAACATTTAGGCCAATCCCAAATCGTCCCCTGTGCACTACGCACTCGTGGAGATATGAGAGGACAAGCGTAATCAATCTTGTAATAGCTACACCTTGCTCCCTGATAGGCTAGGCAGAAGTTTCACCATATTGCTTATACCAATCAAATCCTCTCGGATTGCCACACGTGCATTATGCATCATTGCCACACGTAGGTTATGATTTGGGATTGGCACGTAGGCCTCCCCAGTAGCCAGAGTGAAAGGTACCAGCCAGCCCACTAACCTGGTGATGACCCGCTCTCTCCTCTCCAGCTCAGCGTTCTTCTGAGTGATGGCCTCTTCAGCCACAGCCAGCAACTCCCGCCTCCTCTCCACCTCCCTCTTACGAGCCTCCTGCACCGTAGCGGTCTCCTCATCCTCCCGCATCTCCTGCGCCTCCCTCAGGCTCCTCTGCAGGCCTGACACCTGCGCCTCCTTCTCAAACAGCATCTTCTCCAACTCTGCCACTCTCTCCGTTTGGGACATGAGCTCGTCGTTATACGACTGGGACACGGTTACGACCGCCTCCCTCTCCGTTTGGTGGGTGCACTGCTTCTCCTCCAGTACAGCCATCTTTCCCTTCAAGGTCACGACCTCAGCTACAGAGTTCTCGCTGTGGTCCATGGCTTTAGCCTCCATTTCTGGCCCTTTCTCACTCTCCTTTAGGGTCTTTGGGAATTCTCTTTTCTGTTCCGTCAGCTTGTCTCTGAGAAGCCCACTGTCCCTTTGTACCTCCACCAGCTCCCTGTGCAATCTGTCCATCTCCTCCTCTCCTCTCCCCAGGAACCCTAACAAAGACATGGACACTTGTTGAATTATCTTTGAAGGTGACGCAAAGCTTCTGAGGTATGGTGGGGATTTTATTTTATGTTGACTTGATGCTTAGTGTCAAACTAAATTTAGTGTGCTCCTTAAGCATTAGCCAGTGGAATGAGATTAGGACAGTTTGTTAAATAGCAAAACAACTGGACACGTTGCAATTTTGGTCAGCAAACAATGTGAAAAAAATAAAATAAAAGTATTTTAATAACCATGTCAATATAGTGAGTGTTTGGTTAGTGAAGATCATTTCCCAGGATATGAAGTGGTGTCTCTCCACCAATGAGACAACAATAAGTCCTACCAATGCTATACAACGTTTGAAAAATATCTGAGCACAGCAACAACAACAAAAACTTTATTTATAATCAAAATCATATGGAACACAACCACTTAAAAAACATCAAGCCAGAAATGGGGAACACATACATGGATACATAGGAAAAACATGATGAAAAGCGCTCCGCTGTCTGAGACTTTGGGCAGCATTAGTTCTTGAGCGCAGACAGTCGCCTCTTTAAGCGGATGTTCCTGCGACCTTTGGCTGTGTTCTCTCTACCCCCTGCTCTCAACCCAACAAACGGTGGGAGGGGCTTCCCGGCAGTGCTCGGAGCCCACCCTGTACCTTTCTTGCTGGGTGGCTGGTCCTCCAGGTCGGCCTGGAGGTCCACCAGCCGTTTGCGGCTCTCTGCGCGAGAGCTGGGCCTTTCCCCTCTGGAGCAAGAGCAGCTGCTCTTCAGTTGCAGGATCTCATTTTTGATGCCGTCAAATGTAGCCTTCTGCCAAAGAAAAACCCAACAAATGTTAAAGACGTCAAGCATGGCCTACTCAAGCTGGAATAAAAATGTTTTATATAAAAAATATATTTAAAAAAAAATCACATTTTGGATATGAACATTTATAATGTGACATAAGGATGGGAAATAGGCACCAGTTCAGTATAAATGGGAGATGTAAAGGAGAAATACTAAGTATGAAAACAGGCGGATGTCCAATAGTTAGTCAGATCTAAGCGCCACTTTAAAAAACATCTACATACATTCTTGATGGTGGCTTGGACCTGTTGGTCTACGGTGTTCTGAAGCGTGGTGATCATCTCATCCTTCTCGTGACACATCTCCAGGAAGTAGGAGAATTTCAGCTCCTGAGACTCAAGAGTCTAAAAAGAGAGAGAGAAAAAAAAGTCTGTCAGAACTACTCTGTTAACCGTGAACTAAAACCTAGCGGAATTTGGTTTTATGTAGAACAGACAAGCCAAAACAATAAGTCCCCATTGCTGGAAAATAATCAAAAACAAAATGGCACAATACCTTTCTAGCCTCTTCAAGCTGTTCGTTCGATTGCCGCGCTTGTTTGCAACAATATTCTAGTTCTGAAATTGAACAGAAGACACCGACTACTCAACCCAAGGGAAACATTGTGTGCGTTCCATCACAGCCACTGTTATGGGATTAATCAAACCCATCTGGAACAGTAGTTGATAGTGAAGACAGGTGATTAACAGGTTATTGCTGAAAGAGATACAGCGTATATGAAAGGGATAGGCTACACCAGTGTTTCATAATACTGTTCCCAAGGGAAACAAAAGGGCCGTCACATTTTAGTTCTTGCCTTAGCATGACACACCACATTCAAATAGTCAACTGCTCAAGCCTTTGCTTATGGTGCGTTCTTAACCAAGTGGGAAAGTGGTTAATGATCTGAACTTGTTGAAAGCCGATTGGCTAAATGGACAAAATGCTGCGTCAACCATCAACTAAACTTACAGCGATCATGTTAATAAACAAATTAGAGTTAAAGCTAACTTTAAAAAAAAAAAAAGTTTTACAAATGTTTTGTTGTTGCATTTAAAAATGCTGTTACCAAGGTAATTTTCTTAGTAGGTGATGTCAGAGGTCAGCATGTGTGAGAAGACAGAGCTCAGGGATGAATCATAGTTTCCCCACTAGGTGTTACCAGTTGGAGGGCCATTCAAGTGGATTTTCCCCCAAGTTGTATGTGATAAATACAACCGTCCCACTTGGCTATGAACACGGCTTTATTGTAAATAGGTGTAATGCTTGGGCAATTTGTTTTTATGTGAACCCTTGTGGGTCCCGACGACCACGATGAAGAAACACTGGGCTATAAAAAAAATAAATAAAAAAACATTTTTAAAACGAGGCAACTGGTTGTCATTTGGCTACCATTGGTTTTGACAGTGAGCTGCTCCTGGGCTTGGTTCAGCAGCGCCGAGAGATCATCCACTCTCTTTTCCAGATTGGAGATGGTTTCGCCACTGGGTTGGGTGACCACCAGACACGTCTTGGCCTCCAAAGCTGCCTTCTTTATGCCCGCCAGGTCACTGCACATGGAGTCAAACATCTTTCCCAATGGCGAGCTGTCCTCCTACAACAGAGAAGACATATTTGAGTCATTTTGGAGATGCTATTATCCAGAGACACTTACAATTAGTGCATTCATCTTAAGATAGCTAGGTGAGACAAGCACATATCGCTCTCATAGTGAATACATTATTTCTCAATAAAGTAGCCATCAGCAAAGACAGCACTAGTAAGAAAAGACGAGTTAGGTTTTTTTTTTGTCACCGCAGTTTGAACACCAAGGTAAAGGACGAGAGACATGGCTACATCATGAAGGTTGACACTGTGAATGTCCAACACATCTAGGCAGGATGCATTACTGTGGCTCGCTCTTCTCTGTCCAACTCCTCTTGACTGGTGTTAATGTTCACAAGATTTCTCAGGATCTCTAGACGCTTCTCTGCTCTCTCCTCGACATTCTTCTCCTCTTTGGCCAGACGCTCCCTGTAAGACACAGAGATGGATAGATATATTTTTTTAACCTTTATTTAACTAGGCAAGTCAGTTAAGAACAAATTCTTATTTTCAATGACGGCCTAGGAACAGTGGGGTTAACTGCCTTGTTCAGGGGGAGAACGACAGATTTGTACCTTGTCAGCTCGGTTACAAGTCCAACACTAACCACTAGGCTAACTGCCACCCCAAATATTATAGCTAGATCTTGTTCAGTTATGTATCAAAAGACATAAAAAACATTTACCTTTAAAAATCTACTATGTAAAGTGTTGAGTACCTCAGTTGGTAGAAAAACACTCAAACCCCCCCAAAATATTTTAAGCAACCAAAAACAAAAATAAAATGACTGAAACAAGGCACAGAAGGGCTCACTTGTAATCGGTCTGCATTTCAGAGAAGAACTCCGAGAACTCCTTGGTGACCTCGTCACGGATACGGGATTCCAAAGCAATGTTTTCAGACCTCTCTTTCTGGAGCTGTTCCCGGAGCTCCGTCAACTGGAGGAGCTGGCTCTGAAGGGTTGACAGACATTTACCTCTTGTGGACAGACGTCATTGAGCATTACGTGACACTTTAGTTCTAGGTTAACCGGAGATGAATTTGATATTAATTAGGGCCCCAGAGTTTTGACCATTTCACCCGATGAGTGAAACTCTGGTCCATTTACTATTAACAGGGCTAAATCTTACCCAAATGTCTCAATCAAATCAGGGCCTGGAAATGTAGTAAACTTTTAACATTGGTGAGCCAATTGGAATTTCTGTGTAAGAAGCAAATAAAAATAGCCACAGGAGTAGTTGGGGGAGAGACTTACCTCATAAGTGTCTTTATTGATGAGAACCTTTTCATCATCGTCCACTTCCTGCATGGTCTCCATCACGCTCTCCTCTTCCTCTTCCGTGTCGTCATGCTCCTGCACGTCCTCCAGACTGGTCTCCCAGCCAATCAGGGAGCTCCTTCTCTTCTGACCCAACAGGTACTTCCTGTCTGCGTTGTTGATGATCATGGACAGTTCCCGGGCCGACCTTTTGGTGGCGAGGTGGGGGACGGTCTTGGTGGTCAGCACCACCACCTTCTGAGCCACGGCGGAGAACTTTAGCACGTTGAGCGTCTCGTCGTACATGGAGGCACACTGGTTGACGTTGACTATCATGCAGGCTTTGCCCCGGCCACAGAAGAAGCCCTGTAGGTAGTGGGTCAGCTTGCTCTCCCTGAAGGGGACGTGCTGTGGTAGCCTAGCAACAAGGGTTTGATTGATTGATTGATTACATTTGTCAGTAAAACATTTTTTTTTTAAATAATAATATGATCTATACATACAGTACATCGAAAAACGTGACTGTCAGAATAAGAAGTTTGACTTATTTCCACTGTGGTCCTCATCAGGTCAGAACATTAACAATTCCAAGCTACAGATTTGTAAACCCCCCCCACTTTGTAAAATGTATAATTCCATAATCATCAAATATTTTTCTGAAAGCAGACATTCAAGGCTCACTTGGATTGCTGGCTTTGCCGTAACGTGTTGATACACTTGCCCAGTGTCATCAGGGAAGTATTGATGTTTCCAGCCTCTTTCAAACGCTCCCCTTTATTCTGAGTTTTAGCACACCTCTCAGACCCAGCCAGGTCACACAAGGACAGCCTGAACATAAACAAACCCTGCCTTAATATATATACACACACACACACACACACACGTACTGCATAGGGCTTCTAAGGATATTGTTTTTGTCCAAATGAATAAAAAAAATATGCATTTCACTTACTCGCTGATCGAGTTAACACGAGGAATCCTAGCATCTTCCATCCGCAGGATACGAACAGAAAATATGCTGTGGCTGAGCATAGGAACAGATTTCTATAAGAGCACAGCGGTCAAGCTACTGTGTGAACTTGGCTCATGCAAGTTCGTACCAGCCCCCCAAAAAAGAAAGACTGGAATAATTAAAAAAAAGGGAAATGATTGACGTGCTTAATAATCACCTCCGGCTCGAGAGGAGGTTGAGCTTTGTGCTGGCGAAGCTCTGGTTCTTCTTCCCTAGCTTCATTACCTTGTAGGCTTCCTCCGCATTGTTCACCTGTATCCACTTCAGATCTGAAAAATCACACACAGGAACATTTGGTCATCTCCGGTTCAGTCGGTAGAGCGTGGTGCTTTACAACGACAAGATCGTGGGTTCGATTCCTGGGACCACCCGGACGTCAAACAGACGCCTGACTAAGTCTCACTGGATAAATATAAAAGACTCAAAAGTCAAATGTGACACAATCTGCAGCCGTTACCTTTCACAAAGGAGTTGCCTTTGACATCCTGCGACAGCCGCAGCGTGGTTCTCTTCTGGGCTCCGATCGGAACGGACTCCAGCAGGTCGTGAATGTTCTCGTTGTAGATTTCACAGAAGGACACCCAGACGGAGAACTTGGTGTGTGCTTCAACAACCAGACTGAAACGTTGTTCCGTCACAGTCCCCTCGATGTCACTCGGTGTGGACCCTGTCAGAGAAACAAGTGGTGGTGTTAACCTGTTACAAACCTCTGGTTGGATAGAAGTCTATTGTAAATGGCCTAATGATACGCCAAAGTATCGGAGAGATGGACATGTGACAATCATGTCTAAATGCAGGACAGGACTATGCATCGTGGAACGATAACATAAATAATTTGGTCTCATGTCAATTATTTACTTATGTATCTGTTATTTTACCAAGTAAGTTGACTGAGAACATGTTCTCATTTACAGCAACGACCTGGGGAATAGTTACAGGGGAGAGGAGGGGGGGATGAATGAGCCAATTGTAAACTGGGGATTATTAGGTGACCGTAATGGTTTGATGGGACAGATTGGGAATTTAGCCAGGACACCAGGGGTTAACACCCCTACTCTAACGATAAGTGCCATGGGATCTTTTAATGACCGCAGAGAGTCAGGACACCTGTTTAACGTCCCGGCCGTAAGACAGCACCCTACACAGGGAGCATGGTGTTTACAACGCAGGGCTCTCTATGGCAACCTTTATTTTATTTTAAAGGAGCCAGTGTGCGACCAAGTTGATAAACATAGGAGTGCATAAAGAAATGTAGGATCACAATGAAAAATATTTGGAAGTCAAAGTTAGAATCCTTTAGTACAAGTGCTAAATAAAAATACAGATTGCATAGCAAAATATTTAGGCGCATATTTGAGTAAAATTATCACAACGTAGAACCCTGCAATGCCAGGATAGTGGGTTCAATTCCCAGGACCGACCAACTGGCCAGGTCGAAGTTGTAAATGAGAACTTGTTCTCAACTAGCCTACCTGGTTAAATAAAGGTGAAATAAAAATAAATAAATATGTAAAAATGTATGAACTCTTGACTAAGTCGCTTTGGATAAAAGCATCTGCTGAATAGCATATAAAATAATACATTTCCTTGCCTTCCAGGGTTGTCTTGGTGAAGCTTTTCTGGTTATCACTCTATGGGAGAAGAGCAATAAGGGACATCATTTAATATAAATGACTAGAAACAAAGAACAACCTGTTGAGAAATGCAATGGCTTTTATCAGGTCAATGAACCAACCCAGTACCTCCTTGAGGAGCCTGAAGAGGTTTCTCTTGTTAGTGGCCTCTTCACTCTGCTGGTCTTTAGTGAGCCTGATGAACTCTCTGCATCGCTGTGGCTTGATAGTCATCTGGTCGTAAACACGCCCCTCAATGCTGTTGAAGATGACATTCAAAGACCTGGGGAGGATCCCTCCATTGGCCTCTGGACCTTAAAAAAAAAAAAAAAAAAACAGGTGTTGAGAATCTCTTCATTTCTCAATCTCTTTGTCTCAGTGGTTTGTTAGCAGGTGTTTACCATAAAGAGCATTATCAGCTCATACCGACAACAGGTTTTTGATTGCGATAGAAACTTAGAAGCACCATCAGAGGATTTAAGTCTCAACATAGAATATCAGCAATGTGAAAATCCTAACAGTGAATCTGTGCTAACTCAGGTTGGACCTTTGGGTACAAGTTGGATATTACACCAACACATCAGTTTGCATCTGTCCAACTCTGCAAATAATCAAGAAATCAAACCTAGAAAAGTGAATGTCTTTCCCGCATTGGTCACTCCATACGTGAAAACGAGAGAATTTCCGCCTTCCAGAACCTCCTTGACGAGGCCTCTCACTGTGCTGTCAAACATCTCCCTCTGAGTGGTTTCTGGCCCTAAGACCTGAGGACAAAAATGAAAAATAATGTGGTTGGAAGAACCTTCATTTTTTTTGGTTCCTAGAAAAAGAGTCATGGGTGTCTCCAACAAACCCTGCTGACTGACCTGTGAGAATTGAAACCGTTGAGCCGATTTGTCACGGAGCCGCGCTGAGAGCGAAGTCCTTGGAGCCTTAAGGAGGACCGTGTCCGGGCGCTCGATGGAAACGCAGTCCTTGAATGTGTACAGGGAAAAGACAGCAAGTCATAGTCAAAGCTCAACAGTTATTATGTTTCCAAGTCTCTTGTTAATCGGGAAGTGTGTGGGCGGTGGTGAGGTAACGGGTATCTATATTGAACAAAAATATAAAACGCAACATGTAAAGTGTTGGTCCCATGTTTCATGAACTGAAATAAAAGACAGCAGACATTTTCCATACACATTAAAAAAAAAACATCTCTCAAATAGAGCACTAATTTGTTTATATCCCTGTTAGTGAGCATTTCACCCTTGCCAAGATATGCCACACCTGTCAGGTGGCTGGATTATCAAGAAGCGGATTAAAACAGCATGATCATTACAGGTGCACCTTGTGCTGGGGACAATAAAAGGACGCTAAAAATGTGCGGTTTTGTCACAACGCCACAGACGTCTCAAGTTGAGGGAGTGTACATGATGACTGCAGGGAATGTCCACCAGAGTTGTTGCCAGAGAATTAGTTTATTTCTCTACCATAAGCCGCCTCCAATGTCATTTTAAGGGAATTTGGCAGTATGTCCAACCGGCCTCACAACTGCAGACCATGTTTAACCACACCAACCCAGGACCGACACATCGGTCTTCCTCACCTGCGGGATCATCTGAGGGGGTGCTGCAGAGTATTCCTGTCTGTAATAAAGCTCTCGCCTGGAAAAAGAATATTCTGATTTGCTGGGCCTGCTCCCCAGTGTGTTTGTCTATTCCCACCCATGGTGGCCACTTGCAGTCATGTGAAATCCATAGAGTCGGGCTAATGAATTCATTTCAAATTGACAGATTTCCTTATTTAAACTTTAACTCAGTAAAATCTTTGAAATGATTGCATGTTGCGTTTATATTTTTGTTCAATATAGATGGTTCATGTGACAAACTGGGGTGTACTCATTACGCAGAAAAACATTTTGCAACAGATATATATTTCAAACACTCTTCAACATGAACTTGCCCAGTTTGTCTCAGCTGTTGGGTTCTTAAACGGAAGTTCTAGTTCATTTTAAATTGTATGGTTTCCACTAGGGCTGGGAATTGTCAGGGACCTGAAGATATATTATTATGACACTTGGTGCCAATAGGATATGTATTACAATTCTCACGTTTCAATGTGTATTTCGTTTTGCCTTTCCAAACATATTGCTCGCCATATGTCTACTGCAGAGGGACAAGAGAGAGCGCAATCAGGAAACACATTTTTGATTCGTAATGGAAATTAGCGCTGAAAACAAATTGGCTCCCTATTTAAAAAGGATGGAGAACAAGCTATGAAGGGGATTACTGGAGTTTTGGTGCTGGTACAGTCAAATAGCGCAAACATAATATTGCGACAGTAAAAACGATACATGTAAAAATGTATATCCCGATTTGTAACTATCGATTTAAATCCCGATATGTAACCATCGCCATTCCGAATAGCCTGCGAAGTGATTGGCACGATCTATATATGATCGATTATTCTGTGTGTTAAGGTTAATGAATACACCCCTGCCTGGATTTCAAGCTGTGTTGAGTTCAATTACCTGCGATTCGCCCTTTTCACTCTCAGTTGTTGTGAATGGTCGAATGCGAAGGTACACCTGCAAGTGTTCATGCTCTTCCAGGCAAGACTCCTGGGAGTCTATGGAATTAAACTCAGAAAATAGGTCTTTCTTCAAGTCGTCGAAGTTAACTTCCCGCTCCACGCTTTCCAATTTGTTGTAAAAACACGATTCCATCATCCTGTGTCAAATAAATGTTGTGGGAGAGAGACAGCTAACGTTAGATGTTCAGCAAGCGCACCATCCACATGGAACTAAGCAGATCACAACACTAATGCTAATAAATCAGCACAATAAACAAGTGGCGTTGTAGTAGAAACATTTTGGCATTAACTTAAACTCCTTGGTATGTGCACTGACAGCTCTGTGTTACAGCTAACATGAGCTAAACCAGAGAGCGGAAGAGACGAAGTCAATAATAATAATAATATAAACGTATTCTTTGGCTAAACCAACATTCAGACGATGGCAAACGCTAACCTGTCTGAATGATAAAAATAAAAAACATTAAATTGACATCAGGCTTTTTATTTTCTACTTACGTGAGAAAACGGATTCCCAAAATATTGATCGCATCAAAAATCCTTCTTCAACCCAAACTGTCCCGGTCTTATTTTTAAATTCGACCAATCGGGAGAGAGGGATTTTTTTTTTTACCGGAAGAGTTCATTGGGGCGAATAAAGTTTTTTTTTCTTCCATAGGCTACAACTGTGACGTCATCCCTCAGTCTACGAAACTAATCATAAAATAAAACGTCCCTTTTTCAGGACCTTGTCTTTCAAAGATAATTTGTCTTTCAAAGATCTTCATTGTAAAGGGTTTAAACACTGTTTCCCATGCTTGTTCAAACAATTAACGAACATGCACCTGTGGAACGGTCATTAAGACACTAACAGCTTACAGTAGGCAATTGAGGTCACAATTATGAAAACTTAGGACTCTTAAAGAGGCCTTTCTACTGACTCTGAAAAACACCAAAAGAAAGATGCCCAGGGTCCCTGATCATCTGTGTGAACGTGCCTTAGGCATGCTGCAAGGAGGCATGAGGACTGCAGATGTGGCGAGGGCAATACATTGCAATGTATGTACTGTGAGACGCCTTAGACAGAGCTACAGGGAGACAGGACGGACAGCTGATCATCCTCACAGTGACAGACAAATGTAACCACACCTGCACAGGATCGGTACATCCGAACATCACACCTGCGGGACAGGTACAGGATGGCAACAACGACTACCCGAGTTACACCAGGAACGCACAATCCCTCTATCAGTGCTCAGACTGTCTGCAATAGGCTGAGAGAGCCTGGACTGAGGGCTTGTAGGCCTGTTGTAAGGCAGGTCCTCACCAGACATCACCGGCAACAATGTCACCTACGGGCACAAACCCACCGTCGCTGGACCAGACAGGACTGGCAAAAAGTGCTCTTCACTGACGAGTCGCTGTTTTGTCTCACCAGGGGTGATGGTTGTATTCGTGTTTATCGTCGATGGAATGAGCGTTACACCGAGGCCTGTACTCTGGAGCGGGATTGATTTGGAGGTGGAGGGTCCGTCATGGTCTGTGGCGGTGTGTCACAGCATCATCGGACTGAGCTTGTTGTCATTGCAGGCAATCTCAACGCTGTGCGTTACAGGGAAGACATCCTCCTCCCTCATGTGGTACCCTTCCTGCAGGCTCATCCTGACATGACCCTCCAGCATGACAATGCCACCAGCCATACTGCTCGTTCTGTGCGTGATTTCCTGCAAGACAGGAATGTCAGTGTTCTGCCATGGCCAGCGAAGAGCCCGGATCTCAATCCCATTGAGCACATCTGGGACCTGATGGATCAGAGTGTGAGGGCTAGGGCCATTCCCTCCCAGAAATGTTTGGGAACTTGCAGGTGCCTTGGTGGAAGAGTTGGGTAACATCTCACAGCAAGAACTAGCAAATCTGGTGCAGTCCATGAGGAGGAGATGCACTGCAGTACTTAATGCAGCTGGTGGCCACACCAGATACTGACTGTTACTTTTGATTTTGACCCCCCCTTTGTTCAGGGACACATTATTCCATTTCTGTTAATCACATGTCTGTGGAACTTGTTCAGTTTATGTCTCAGTTGTTGAATCTTGTTATGTTCATATAAATATTTACACATGTTAACTTTAATGAAAATAAACGCAGTTGACAGTGAGAGGACACTTCCTTTTTTTACAAACGCCATGACTTGATATTTCAAGTATTATTATTATTTAAAATATTCAACAATAAATAATGCATTGTAAAAAATAATGGATTTTCTATAAGTTAAGGTAGCTAACGTTAGCTAGCGTTAACATTGACTTTCAAAGACACAGCTCAGAGTGAATATACATTTTTTTTTTTTGCATAACTGAAATGGATTATTGTCCAATCTGCAGACCATGACTAACGTCTGATAACCCAAACGGACGTCCTGAGTGGCACCTTTCGAAACCTCCACTTCTCCTTATATGGTTCGTTTCGAAAAGTCCGCTTTTCCTGAAAGATGCACTGAGAGGTGACAGCAGTGAGACCCTAAGGGGTGACTGCTCTGAGAGATGACATCGCAGCTCTCCTCTCGTTTTTTTACGGTCTCTGGCCAAGTATGGATAGCTACAGCCAAAGTATGGTTGACCGGAGTATGGGCAAGTGTCTGTGACGAAAGAAGTGGGTGTATGGAAAGAGAATCCGCTAATTGGGAAGATTTGTTGCAACTCAAGACCGTTTTAGGTGGCTGATTGGGCTGCACGATAAGTGATAAGCCGGTGAACCGGTGTTGTTTCGATGTGCTTCCTACTCCACAGCTGCAATTTTTTTCCCTCCCATGATTTCATTTCAAGTAGGATAGCAGCCTACACAAGAAATAACTAATTTTGATAACCATATAGATGTCACCTTGATACAAACATACATCCATACATACAGTTGAAGTCGGAAGTTTAGGTTGAAGTCATTAAAATTCGTTTTTCAACAACTCAACAAATTTCTTGTTAACAAACTATAGTTTTGGCAAGTCAGTTAGGACATACACTTTGTGCATGACACAAGTAATGTTTCTCACACCGAAGAACCGAGTTCGTAACAGGGTCTTGACAGAAACAGAGCCCTTCTGTCAAGACCCGGTTACGAACTTGGGTCTCCGGTGTGAGAAAGTCACTTAGCAAACTGAGCCACTAATAGTCAGCGGAACCCAGAAGATGAGGCAGACACAGCAGTACTTGAGACAGTGTTTTAATAAAGTAAACAGGAAAGATCTTCAGGCAAAAATATAAATCCAAGAGAAAAGGTAATCCTCCAAGTGAAAAGGTAAATCCACAAGGTGGTATGTACAGCAGGAAAAAGCCTCAAAAGATAATCAAAAATAAATAAACGAGAACAAAAACAGAGTACCACAAGAGAGTCCAACTGGAGCAACACATGTACACAGCATCGCTGGGGCTGGGTGCTAACATTCAAACACAGAGCAAAGAACTGAGGAAAACTAAGGGTTTAAATACGTTCAAGGGAAACCAAGAGGGTCAAAAAGCACAATGGGGGCATCTAGTGGCCAAAACCGGAACAATCCTGGCCAAATCCTGACGCACCATTAAATATATCTACACTGTATTTCTGATTTGATGTTATTTTAATGGACAACAAATGTGCTTTTCTTCCAAAAACAAGGACATTGCTATGTGACCCCAAACTTTTGAACAGTAGTGTGTGTGTATGTATATATATAAACACATGATCTGTGGTAGGCTATGTGAATAACGTGGAAGGCTACATTAATAAAGATATGCTTCCGTCTGTAATATTTGATTTAGATTTATAAGGGCGGGGTCAAGTTTACAGTTGAAGCTGCTTCACTCAACTCTTCCTCACGCCCCACCACTACAGAGTTCAGTTAGCTTCTTAGCTAGCAGTAAAAGGCATTATTGTTATTAGCCTATTTGGCGCTAACCAGCTAATCTGCCATGACGGATATGAAATTACACCACCGAGGCCGCCACCAAGCACAGCAGCGATGATGCTGCCGAGCTCCAGCTAGCTCCATGTGCAGAGTCTACCCCCCTTTCCATAAGTGGCTCCACAGCCCCCCTCCACGCTATACCACAATAAACATGAGTTTAATTTCCGTTTCCATTAAGTGCTTTTGAAATTAAATCTGTATCCCATCTCCACTGTAACAGCATAATGGACAGCGCCCGACACAGTAAAGCAAGGCCTATTTGGTCATGAATATAGGCTACAAGATAGATAGGGTAATTCACCTATTGCAAACAGCATATATGAATGCAACTGAATAAAACACATTTTTCTTTCCACAGTGCAGTACATTACAAACGCTCCTTGCTTGATGTGTCCCTAGCAAATCCTTTGGATCTATCGATAGCATGCTCCCAGTTAGAAGAGCTGCCTTGGGTGTTAGCTTTGGATCCAATACAGAACATGGGAAACCAAAATGCAGCATCTGCAGTAACAGAGTATTCCCGGCCACTCTCTTCATATGAACCAGTTGATATTAAATGAACGTTTTTGGACAGAAAACTTGCGGCTAGAGTAGGATTCTAGGCTAACCTGGACTAGCTCTTAACGGGTCTACTTCTCTGCTATTCAAATCAGAAGAACAGAAATATCTACCACCAATCAATAGGAAACAGAACAAAAACGTAATTGTTGCCAGCAGCACAGTTACAGTCACCAATGCTCTAGATAACATGAAAAAAGCCTGACCAATTCTACTAGGGTGAGTAGAATGGTAAGAGTCAGGTGTTCTCTCATTTGTGTCTGGAAGTAGCTAGCAAGCTGGCCAACTTCAGTCAGTTATCTTGGGTGCGGTTGTGAGGCCGGATCGCTCTGATCAACCCGACTCGTCCAGTGTGTGCTCTGAATTCTCCTAGAGCGAAATGTTTCAAAAAACACACAATCTGACAAAGCTCTGAATTTACAAACACACCCTAGTTTAGATAACTTTCCACAGTTAAACTGTAATTCAACTTTTCAGAACTTTCACATTATAACAATGGCGAGCACATTCTAAGCATTAAATAATGAGTAAACAACGTGACTTTTGACCCAATTCAGCTACCTGGACCACTTTTCTCAACAAGGTGTTGTAGATAAAAAGGTAAAGGGTACGAAACCTTGGTCTAATTCTCTGATATTCAAATCTGAAATCAGAACACTACTTCAACAATGCCTCCTTGTCTTCTGTACTTTGTTATTACAGTTTGCATATACCGTGGTAATCTAGTAGGAGAGTGTATACAAGTTCAGTAGTCTGAGTGTAGTTATTTGTGATAAAATAATGTGCTCTAACTGCCCAACGATCTAAAGTAATAAGGTCGATAGTGTAGTCTATCAAATAAATATATTATTTTATTAAATGTAACTTGGATTAAATGTAATTAATTGGCTTAAGTAAAACATTTTAAACTTCTTCCACTAAAACAAAAATATTTGTAAAGAATAGCACCAATATTTTCCATGGAAGTGAACATCTAGTTTTAAACTCTATGTCGCGCTGCCTGGGTAGCATACGTAGTATTACATAGATACGCCCATCCGTGAAGTCGGAGGAAGTTGGTTTACTAGACAATCTAGCATTGCCTTTTAGTTTCGCTGTCTAGCTAGCTCATTTAGCTACAAACAAATAATAATCCACATAAATAGTTATTATCAACGATGGACAAGCTTCGTAGTATGATGGGGGGGCGAGAAGACAACGAGGAAACGGGTCTCACGGCGCAGGTAACACAGCAAGAACGTCGTACTTTATCAGTCAGTGCTATGATGAAACCTTAAGATATCCCTACCTTAAACTTAACCCCATGAACCTTACTTAAACCCGACCCTGTGTACATTGCAATTTTAATTTGGGATAGGGACGTCCCAAGGATCCCGGATAGCTTGCCAACGCAAAAACCTTGGCTTGACACATGACGAATCGAGTGGTTATATATATCTGTTTTGTTTTGAGTGACGGTGCATTTCCGTTAATCACATCAAAAGCATCATTTAAATGTTGTTCGTCACGAGTATTTCAGCTACCACTTTGCACCTTATTGTCATTGATACACCTCACATATGTGTCGACTGTGCTGAGATAGTTTGGTAGCTAGACCAGTGTGTCGTGAACAACATTTGACTCGGCGGTTTTTGTCGTCAAAAACATACAAGTCCTCAATTGAAACTGATTAAAAACGGATACCATTTGTGAAAACATGCCACAGTTGGACTAGATAATGCTAAACAAGGTTGGAATGTTAAATCAATTCAACAAAAGACCGTTACTTCATTTTGGCGGAAAAAATGTGTGAAAGTCAGTTGAAATCAGACTGGGGATGTATTTGAATTGACAATTGCATTGGAGGCATACTTATATGAACCCCCTACCCATAATAAATACAGGTTAAATCAAATAAATATACACTGGACTGCTTAACCTATCGATTGTGCACCGATGAAATGGGTTTTCAGCCTACTCCATGACACCCACAGAACACAACTATGTAGCATTTACACAACTATTAGCCTCTTAGCTCTTAGTGCAGGACTTTGACTGTGGGAAATCACCTCACTATTCAGTGCAGTATGAATGTCTTGCCATAAGAGCTTAGACGCTAATATTTGTGTAAACTCTGCATCGTCGTGTTCTGTGGGTGTCACGGAGTAGGCTGAAACCCCATTTCATAGGGTAGGCAGTACAGTGCATACGCTGCATTCAGAAAGTATTCATACCCCTTAACTTATTACACATTTTGTTGTTGGAGCCTGAATTCAAAATGTATTAAATAAAAACAATTCTCACCCATATAAACACAATACTCTTTATCGTGACAGAGTGAAAACATGTCTTTAAAACGTTTTTGGGATCAAACTAACTAATAATTGTATTTTGTTATATAAATTTAACAAAATACAAACCTTGTTTAGCGTTATCTATTCCAATTATGGTATGATCCCACTATTTCTATCCGTTTTGTCAGTTTCAATTGAGGACTTTTATTTTGAAGGCGAACCACCGATTCTACTGTTGCTGCTGACGCTGTTGTTCACGACACACATGCTAGCTCGCTAGTACATTGATCATATACAGTGCCTTGCGAAAGTATTCGGCCCCCTTGAACTTTGCGACCTTTTGCCACATTTCAGGCTTCAAACAAAGATATAAAACTGTATTTTTTTGTGATGAATCAACAACAAGTGGGACACAATCATGAAGTGGAACGACATTTATTGGATATTTCAAGCTTTTTTAACAAATCAAAAACTGAAAAATTGGGCGTGCAAAATTATTCAGCCCCCTTAAGTTAATACTTTGTAGTGCCACCTTTTGCTGCGATTACAGCTGTAAGTCGCTTGGGGTATGTCTCTATCAGTTTGCACATCGAGAGACTGACATTTTTTCCCATTCCTCCTTGCAAAACAGCTCGAGCTCAGTGAGGTTGGATGGAGAGCATTTGTGAACAGCAGTTCTCAGTTCTTTCCACAGATTCTCGATTGGATTCAGGTCTGGACTTTGACTTGGCCATTCTAACACCTGGATATGTTTATTTTTGAACCATTCCATTGTAGATCTTGCTTTATGTTTTGGATCATTGTCTTGTTGGAAGACAAATCTCCGTCCCAGTCTCAGGTCTTTTGCAGACTCCATCAGGTTTTCTTCCAGAATGGTCCTGTATTTGGCTCCATCCATCTTCCCATCAATTTTAACCATCTTCCCTGTCCCTGCTGAAGAAAAGCAGGCCCAAACCATGATGCTGCCATCACCATGTTTGACAGTGGGGATGGTGTGTTCAGGGTGATGAGCTGTGTTGCTTTTACGCCAAACATAACGTTTTGCATTGTTGCAAAAACTTTCTTCTTGCCACTCTTCCATAAAGGCCAGATTTGTGCAATATACGACTGATTGTTGTCCTATGGACAGAGTCTCCCACCTCAGCTGTAGATCTCTGCAGTTCATCCAGAGTGATCATGGGCCTCTTGGCTGCATCTCTGATCAGTCTTCTCCTTGTATGAGCTGAAAGTTTAGAGGGACGGCCAGGTCTTGGTAGATTTGCAGTGGTCTGATACTCCTTCCATTTCAATATTATCGCTTGCACAGTGCTCCTTGGGATGTTTAAAGCTTGGGAAATCGTTTTGTATCCAAATCCGGCTTTAAACTTCTTCACAACAGTATCTCGGACCTGCCTGGTGTGTTCCTTGTTCTTCATGATGCTCTCTGCGCTTTTAACGGACCTCTGAGACTATCACAGTGCAGGTGCATTTATACGGAGACTTGATTACACACAGGTGGATTGTATTTATCATCATTAGTCATTTAGGTCAACATTGGATCATTCAGAGATCCTCACTGAACTTCTGGAGAGAGTTTGCTGCACTGAAAGTAAAGGGGCTGAATAATTTTGCACGCCCAATTTTTCAGTTTTGGATTTGTTAAAAAAGTTTGAAATATCCAATAAATGTCGTTCCACTTCATGATTGTGTCCCACTTGTTGTTGATTCATCACAAAAAAATACAGTTTTATATCTTTATGTTTGAAGCCTGAAATGTGGCAAAAGGTCGCAAAGTTCAAGGGGGCCGAATACTTTCGCAAGGCACTGTATGTAATTGTATGGCTGTGATAGCTAACAATGTCGTATCATTTAATCCTGTGTATTTGTATGCAACACTGCTCTTTGTATGCCTTCATAAGGACATGTTGGTGTTGAAATACAGGAGAGTGAGACCAAATCATGGACGCTGGACAGAGTGGATTTCAGTTGTAACAAAAAGGCAATTTATTGAGTCAAAAGATATCTTGTCCTGCAGTTTAACGTGCACGGACCTATTCATATAGCTCAGAAGGAGTTAGCTGAAAAGGGTGCCTAAACAGAATTTGCAGCAGAATGTGTACACAGAATAATGTAGGTGGAGTCTCGTCGTGTTGGTGTTCTGACTGGTCCTGAAGAGTTGGAGGCGGGCCTGCTCTAGCCAGAGCAGGAGCCCCATTGGTGCACAGCAGAGTCCTCTGCTCTTGGCACCCAACCAGTAGAGGGGGGTGGAGTGCGAGTGTGCAGTGCTCATGAAATGTTTGTGTGTCAAGGAAGCGTGAGATAGGGGGACTGGCAGTGTCTGCTTTAGGCTCAGGTGTTTCCTGTCTTTGGAGGAGTGCATGCAAGGATCAATGTCAGTGAAATAGTTTGGCACTCTAAGCTCGTTAGTGTTGCAGGATGTTCTTTGTAGTTTACAGGGGAGTATATTTGAGTGATGGCAGCTATGTGTCCTTCGGATAATCATGTTATTGCACGTAGGCTCTAAACTTGACTGAGGACACTGGGCCCAGAGTTATCTGAGGACATCCGGTTTAACCAGAGCGTTGGCCAGCTAGTAATGCTTGATATTTGATTATTTATATAACAAATCTCCCTCTTCACGTCTATTAGACGTGAACAATAGAAATAGAACATGGAGCAACCAAACAATTTGGTAGAAACCAAATTTTTGAGTCCCCCTCTTCACGTCTTTTAAGACGTGAAAACTATATAGAACCGAGAAGGAGGAGATGACGAAAACAAAAAACCCCTCTATGCAGCGAAACTAGGCAATAAGGCGGTGCTTCTAACCTTGTATGGAGTGCATTATTGGTCTGTAGGTGTAATTCTGCGTTTGGGACGGGAGTGATTGGAGTGAGTGATGTTAGGGACGGTGTCAGGGATAGGGGACTGGGTAAGTGTACGTGATGTGGTAGGTTGTGATAGTTGTTCTATTAACCATGTGAAAGTGCCCAGGGACACCCCAAATATCAGTAGGAATATCACAAACAAAGGCCCAGATATTCCTAGCCTTGCCCAGGGAGAGAGAAATATCCCTCTAACTGGGCGAGGTTCCTTTGTCAGGGGAGATGGAGTTTGATACTCCATCACCTGAGTCAGGAGTGTCTTAATTTGGTATCGAATTAGGCTGCTCAAATCAGCTCAGACTTCAGTCAGTGTTCTGGAAGGAGTTGGGGCTGGGGTGCAATGTGTAAGGTGGTGCCAAGGTGCGCCTGATTTACCTTTGACCTGGACTGAGTGTGAAGTAACCTCCTTCACTTCGTACGGTCTAGTCCACCTGGGTTCCAGCCACTTTCTCTTGTGAACTTTAACCCTCACCCAGTCTCCAACTTTTACCTTCAGTGGTGGCGTGTCTCCCGGCAGCTCCCCCTCTTGGACCTTGCGGACCTGGGTAGAGAGTGCTGCAGAGAGTACCGTCAATTTTTTTCACATAATCAGACATTACAATTTGTTGTACATCAAGAGCGGGCATATGGGACCTCCCTCCCTTGGTGGACCAGGCATGACTCTTCCAGTCATTTTCTCATGAGGAGAGAGATGGGTGCCTGCTCCTGGTGAGGCTCTCATAGCCATCAGTGCCAGAGGCAGGACTTCAACCCATGTCAACTTCGAACCTGCACACACTTTAGCTATCTTAGCTTTCAACTTTTGGTTTGACGTTCCACCAGATCTCGGGACTGGGAATGGTACACAGAACCGAATCTGTGTGTTATGCCAAATCTTTCTTCCACCTGTCTTAGGTGTTTGTTACTGAAATGTGAGCCACTGTCAATATACCTGGGTATTAGTTTGGTTTGTAGCCACTTAATGACTGACTTGGCATTCTCTTTTGCTGTTGGTATTGCTTCTAACCATTTGGACACC
Source organism: Oncorhynchus clarkii lewisi (assembly GCF_045791955.1). Classification (NCBI taxonomy): domain Eukaryota; kingdom Metazoa; phylum Chordata; class Actinopteri; order Salmoniformes; family Salmonidae; genus Oncorhynchus; species Oncorhynchus clarkii. The sequence continues at coordinate 6,619,938 of NC_092162.1, read as the reverse complement.
TATCTACCATAACTGGGAGATAGCGTTCTATGCTACTGTCCTGAAAATATGCATTAGGTATGTTTGATATGGTTTCTTTGAGTTGTGGCTGCCACAAATGTTGCATTCGTCACAAAATAAGTCAGTCATTACGTCGCAAAATAAGTCAGTCATTACGTCGCAAAATAAGTCAGTCATTACTTTAATTTGAGGGTGCCACCAGATGTGCGAGACCTTTTGAAGGGTCTTTAGTTCCACCAGTCCTTTGTTCTTTGTTCTTTGTTCTGCTTCCTTTCTGCTTCCTCCCCCTCTTCTTTCTGGAAAAGGACGGATGAGGTGAATTCGTCTTATACAGAAACATCCAACTGCAGATAGATCTGTTGTCAGTTGTGCAAAACCTGTTGATGATCCGGGTGCGAGGAGGTTCATTGGTATGGGGTAAAAAAAAAAGTATTATTATTTTTTTCAGTAAGTTGGCTCCCTTCTCCTGCAGCGGGTGGGGGGCATCGTCATGGCCAGGGCAAGGCGTTCCCTGCCATGCCTTGGAACTGAGGTTGATTGTAGTCTTGCTTTTGCTGCTGCATGTGAGTAGGTCCGGGGTGGTTGTATGCAGGTCCCCTACCTCTCCATAGGCGTTGCTGAGTGGAGAGTGGCTGTTGACAATTCCGTGAATAATGGCCAGGAGTTCCACAGTTGTAGCACACCCCTCTGGGTATACCGGTGTAGGTGCCCTGTTGTTGCCAATATGGCTGCTGTTGTGGCGGGCCATACTGCTGTGGGGGAGGGTATTGTGCCACCATTGGTTTGGTCCCTGTTGGAACAGGGAGTGGCGCGGCCTGCTGTTGGATCATCTGAGAGACAGTCTGTGCCACTATTTGAGAGATGTCCGGTTTATGTTCAGGATCCTGGGTTTCTTCTGCCATCATCTGTTTCTTTGGTTTTTCACCTTTCTGAGCCTCTTTTAGTTGGAGCTTCAAGAGTTGAACTTGAAGGGACTGGACCTGGCTCTCAGCACCCCCTTTTTCCTTGTTGTGCTGGGTCACATGGTGGTGCACATGCGTATTGAATTGTGTCAGAGGGAGTGCGATCAGCCCCACTGTTCCTCTCAGTTTGGTTTTTACATCTCCTGGGCACCCATTCACCACCATGTCTTTCCACATGTTGAGAGTGGTGTCCGTGTGATCGAATGGTTCATCGTGGACTGATCTCCAGGTGGTTTTGGCCCTGTCCAGGTATGCTGCTGGATGCTCACCTGGATTGATGGTAAATGAAGACAGGGTAGCATGGTTTCTTTCTGTAGGGTATGCTCTGCGCAGTTCCCCCCATAGTATGGTCCTAAAATGTTCCAGTGGCAGGGTAGGCTGGTCGTCGTCCAGGTTGGCTGCTTTCATGAGAGCGGTCATTGTGTCATGGTCGGTTGCTCTGGCTAGTAGTGCTTTCATATCTCCCAGGCAGAGATTCAGACCCGAAGTCAGAGTCTGAAGTTGGAGTAGCCATGCTGAGGCCCCTCCATGCAGACTAGGCATTTGTTCCATAAGTGTGGTCAGGTCAGTCATTTTCCAAGGTTGGTACTCTAAGAAGCGTGGATCAGCTGCTGGGCGTAGGGGAAACATGCAGGCTCCACCCCGTTCGGAGTCCCTGTGTTCTCTGGCGGTCACTCCTTTATCTCTCAGTCCGGCCTGCCGGGCAGACATCCGGGTGGTGGTAGCCCTCTGGGTGTCGGTCACGTCCGTCACCTTTCCCTTCACTATGCCTTCGATGTGGTATTCACCCATCCCTTCTCCTTCGACGCCCATCAATCCTCTTGCTAGGGCTATGGATTTATTCAGTTGTCTTCTTAGGTCTTGTATCTCATATTCTACCTCTACACTGGTGGGTGCGTGTCTGTTACTGTCCTCATCATCTTCCATTGCCTGGCTCACCTGGTTCTGGCAGGATCCTTCCTCACCTTGCAGGCTGTGCGGGGAACACTCTCGGTAGTAGGCGGGGTTAGGAGGTGTGAGGAAGCGCACACCGCCATCTGCACTCTTCGGACTCGTGAGAGAGCCCACAGACCCCCTGAGGTCTATCAGGAGTGGTCCGGTTCCGGGGAAAGCCCCGGAGTTGCATTGTTGGTCCTGTTCCTGGGAGGTGTTCCCTGGACCTGGAGTACTGGTGGTGATTTGCTCACACATAATCTGCCCTCCTGTTATTCCAAAGCTCATAGCCCCTTTCAGCTGGCCTGCCTGTACACTTAGAAGAGGGGCCTGAATTGCGGGCTGGGTCCTGGTGAGGAAAGGGTTGCCTTTGAACGGGTTGTGAGACGGGCCACGTTGATTGTGCCCCATTGAATATGGTGGAGGTTGGGCCACCTCTATTGGTATCTCTGGGTATAGTGAGGGAGGAGCAGATGCCGTGTTGGTGTTGTCAGCTTGGGGGGCTGTGGGAGAATAATCGTGTGGAGCTTCGGTATCTGCTGACGTTGCAGAGACCACGCCCATTATGTCTGGTTTCTTCTGCAGTTGCACCCTCCTACTCTCCTCTATCGCCCATGTCCCTATCTTTAGCTCTGCTTCTGCTCTCTCTCTCTCTCTAGTGCCTTCTTTTTTGAACATGTGTATCTTGTTCCTCTCCGTCTCACTCGCTCTTGCTTTTTCTACTGCGTCCTCTAGCTCTTCCTGCATAGATTGGAGTTTCCCCCCTGTAGGAGGTCCCCCGCTAAAGTAACCTGCTTGTGTCCATTTTAATTTTATCCGTTCCCACACTTTCTTCACTTTGCTATACTGTTCTTTCCCTCCCGCTCTATCAATCATACTCTGATCTAAATATTCATTGAATTTGAGTTTGGGCGTGGTGGCTGCAGACATTTTATCTAGTTCGTCTGATAACGTGTATAATGCGTTATTTAGGTATATTCAATCCTTACTATGTGGTGTATATTTCTATCTTTGTATGCTTAGCCCGTCCCTGGTCGAAACCAGGGATGTATTCGCGGTGTCGGCACAGACTTATCTCTTGTGTCTCACCCTCGCACGCAAAGGTTTCCCAGTATGTGGTGCCAGCCACGTGTGTGTTTCTCCGGTAGTTTATTTGAATTTGTTCAGCGATTTATTTAGGTATTTTCTAGAAATGATTCGGTGATTTCCTTTTGGAACAATATATTAGTGAAATCAGGCGATTCTATAACAATTGTCAGAATAATTTTATCACTTTGGGAACCGGTATTTTTTTATTCGGATTTGTTCAGTGAATTATTTAAATACTTTGTAAAAATAATTCAGCAATCACCTTTTGGAACAATATATTAGTAAATTCAAGCAGTTCTATAACAATTGTCAGAATAATTGTAGTACTTTAGGAAATACCAATAGAAATGGAAAAACTAAAAGTCAGTGTTTAACTCGGCGGCTGTCAATCAAAGGTCAGTGCTCAGCTCTGCGGCTTATTTAAGTACTTTCTAGAAATAATTCAGTAATTTCCTTTTGGAACAATATATTAGTAAATTTAGGCGGGTGTGTAACAATTATCAGAATAACATTAGCATCCTGGGGAATACCAACAGCAGAAAAAGGAAAATAGCAAACAGTCAGTATTCAGCACGACGGCTGGGTTAATTCACAGCTCGGCGGCTGGTATGAGCAGTATTTGGGCTCATCGGACGTCAATTTTACACCGTTTATGTATTCACAGTATGGCAATTATTCCCCAACAAATGTTTTCTCTGAATTGGGCACAAATGCATCCCCCAGTCACGGAATCGCGGAACGTCAAATCTGGTTATATTAATTCTACCTGACTTCACTTCATACACAACCTATTCAAATAGGACGGTTTTCTATGCAGATTTCAGTTGATCAATTATTCAGCTTCACTTCATACACAACCTGATCAACAGGACGGTTTTCTATGCAGATTTCAGCTCATCAATTATTCAGCTTCACTTCATACACAACCTGATCAACAGGACGGTTTTCTATGCAGATTTCAGCTCATCAATTATTCATTTGGTCAACACATTAACAAATCATAAAAAGTTCTATTATGCACAAGATATCTTTTGACCTATGCCTTCAACAGTTTATTAGCAATTTAGCAACGATTCATACTCACCCTCAGTACTACTGATCAAAATTTGGTTGTAGGCTAAGATACAATATGCAGATTTTGATTTAACAGTACCTTTTGGTTGAGATCTCTGATCAGTTTCCTGAGGCAAGTCGAATGGTTGAAGGTCTCCCGGACTACAGGTCACTCTTCCGTCTGATTCGAACCGTATGATTTGTCTCGCCTCTCACACCGACCTATCGTGGATCTAATTCAGGAAGAATAACCATCCTCTGCTACCAATTTGTTGGTGTTGAAATACAGGAGAGTGAGACCAAATCATGGACGCTGGACAGAGTGGATTTCAGTTGTAACAAAAAGGCAGTTTATTGAGTCAAAAGATATCTTGTCCTGCAGTTTAACGTGCACGGACCTATTCATATAGCTCAGAAGGAGTTAGCTGAAAAGGGTGCCTAAACAGAATTTGCAGCAGAATGTATACACAGAATAATGTAGGAGGAGTCTCGTCGTGTTGGTCTTCTGACTGGTCCTGAAGAGTTGGAGGCGGCCCTGCTCTAGCCAGAGCAGGAGCCCCATTGGTGCACAGCAGAGTCCTCTGCTCTTGGCACCCGACCAGTAGAGGGGGGTGGAATGTGAGTGTGCAGTGCTCATGAAATGTTTGTGTGTCAAGGAAGCGTGAGATAGGGGGACTGGCAGTGTCTGCTTTAGGCTCAGGTGTTTCCTGTCTTTGGAGGAGTGCATGCAAGGATCAATGTCAGTGAAATAGTTTGGCACTCTAAGCTCGTTAGTGTTGCAGGATGTTCTTTGTAGTTTACAGGGGAGTATATTTGAGTGATGGCAGCTATGTGTCCTTCGGATAATCATGTTATTGCACGTAGGCTCTAAACTTGACTGAGGACACTGGGCCCAGAGTTATCTGAGGACATCCAGTTTAACCAGAGCGTTGGCCAGCTAGTAATGCTAAGATATTTGATTATTTATATAACAGACACCATGGTTTTGTTCCACAAGAAGTCCGCCTTTATCTAATGAATTCACGTGTGTTAATTTCCCTGACTAGCAATGTACACTTCAAAACAGTGCATTGGTTCAATACAGTTCAGTGGTGCTCAGCTGATTTACAGTACAACCATGGCTTTCTTTTTCCTGTCATGTGACATCAGAAGCAAAGATTGATTCGTGCTGCTGTCATAGAAGTTCTAAAGATACGTTACATTAGTTGTCTTGTTTTTCTGTGTTCAAATAGGTCAAACTTTTATATTTTTCTCTCCCCTTTGCCACTGATCAGCATGGTAGAAGCATCAGTAGGAAGAGAGACCTTGGGTCCCTGGGTCTGTGCTTGCGTTGGGTCGTTGCCCGTCTGTCTTGTGACATCCTACCATTGTTCTCTCCTCAGGTCCTGGATGCCTCGACCCTCAGCTACAGCACCCGGCTGAAGTGGTTCGTCATATGCTTCGTTTCAGGGATCCTGTGCTCCATACTGGTGAGATTTCGCCCTATTTCAGCATTATAGTGAGTCTGAAATGACTCCCTTTTCCCTCACTACTTTTGACCCTGGCTGTACTCTACATATGGGATAGAACCAGGTCTCCCCTGTCCATATAATCTAAAAGGCAAAAGTGATCTGAGATCAGTACTACTCTGAGACAGGCAAGGGCCTCTAGGCTATTAAGAAACTGTCTCAGCATGATGCCTTGTACTTCCTGTTTGGTCCTAGCCCCCGAAACAGACTGGCAGTCTTCATGAGCCTGTTTTGACAGGTCACTAAAGTCGACTCTACCTCTATCCCGCTGTTTTAGCTCTATACTTGGCAGTTCCCATACACTCTATACGAGTGCTGCTAATCTAGGAACATGTTCCCACACTGTTCATGTACTTTAGTAGGTGACACTGATCCTAGATCAGCACTACTTTGAGAGACTATGAATACGGATACTTTAGGTCATGTAGTGTACAGGAAGGACTTATTATCTCTCTATCTGTTTTCATATGCGTTTGCACATTCCGCCTTCCCTTCCAATGGCCACAGCTGTTTCCATCCACACTTTCTCATAAGAGTCATGTCCTCATCTACAGTGTACAGTATATTCCCTTCTGCCATAGACCTCAATGAACGAGTCTGTCCACAGCATGATACCGGTGATGGCTCTAAACTACAATAGAACACTATGATACCAGTGATGCCAGGTACAGAACAGTTGTCCCCTCTGTTAGTGTGGTTATGGGCTGGCCTACAGAACAGTTGTCCCCTCTGTTAGTGTGGTTATGGGCTGGCCTGCTGACAGAACAGTTGTCTCCTCTGTTAGTGTGGTTATGGGCTGGCCTGCCGACAGAACAGTTGTCCTGATAACAGCTCTGCATACTGATTATTCACACCATGTTCTTAACACTGGTGAGAGCCATTCATAACGGAAGACCTCAAATCATGAGTCAACAGAATGTTCCATTTTGGATAACACCATTTTTATATTTTGTTTATATAGGTTCATACATGCTTGTAACAGGTTATGAAGCCTGCAGGCTGTAAGTGAAGTTGTGTGGACATAAGACAGTATGATTTTATAAAAAATAAAATATAAATCCTCATTCATCATCGATCCTTCTTAGGCCTAGTTGGGGAATGTGTTAAATCATTAATCCTGTATTTTTATTCTCCATTACTCTTTACATGCTTTCATAAGGAGCTGGATCACATGAGGTAAGGTTGGTGTTGAACACAATGGTTTCTTCCACAAGGAGACACCCTTTATCTAATAGCCTATATCACTGCTCTCCAAACCCTGTTCCTGGAGAGATACCCCTCCTGTAGGGTTTCACTCCAACCCCGGTTGGGACTAAGCCGATTCGTTTTAGGGGGCTAGATAAGGGTTGGAGTGAACCTACAATATGGTAGCTGTCCAGGAACAGGGTTGGAGTTAACCTACAGGAGGGTAGCTCTCCAGGAACAGGGTTGGAGTTAACCTACAGGAGGGTAGCTCTCCAGAGACAGTGTTGGAGTTAAAACCTACAGGAGGGTAGCTCTCCAGGAACAGTGTTGGACTTAACCTACAGGAGGGTAGCTCTCCAGAGACAGTGTTGGACTTAACCTACAGGAGGGTAGCTCTCCAGAGACAGTGTTGGAGTTAAAACCTACAGGAGGGTAGCTCTCCAGAGACAGTGTTGGAGTTAAAACCTACAGGAGGGTAGCTCTCCAGGAACAGTGTTGGACTTAACCTACAGGAGGGTAGCTCTCCAGAGACAGTGTTGGACTTAACCTACAGGAGGGTAGCTCTCCAGAGACAGTGTTGGAGTTAAAACCTACAGGAGGGTAGCTCTCCAGGGTTGGAGACCTAGTGTTCCAGAGACAGTGTTGGAAAAACCTACAGGAGGGTAGCTCTCCAGAGACAGTGTTGTTAAAACCTACAGGAGGGTAGCTCTCCAGAGACAGGGTTGGAGTTAAAACCTACAGGAGGGTTACCCTCCAGTAACAGGGTTGGAGTTAACCTACAGGAGGGTAGCTCTCCAGAGACAGGGTTGGAGTTAAAACCTACAGGAGGGTTACCCTCCAGTAACAGGGTTGGAGTTAACCTACAGGAGGGTAGCTCTCCAGAGACAGGGTTGGAGTTAACCTACAGGAGGGTTACCCTCCAGGAACAGGGTTGGAGTTAAACAGGAGGGTTACCCTCCAGTAACCTACAGGAGGGTTACCCTCCAGTAACAGTGTTGGAGTTAACCTACAGGAGGGTTACCCTCCAGTAACAGTGTTGGAGTTAAAACCTACAGGAGGGTAGCTCTCCAGAGACAGTGTTGGAGTTAAAACCTACAGGAGGGTAGCTCTCCAGAGACAGGGTTGGAGTTAAAACCTACAGGAGGGTTACCCTCCAGTAACAGGGTTGGAGTTAACCTACAGGAGGGTAGCTCTCCAGAGACAGGGTTGGAGTTAAAACCTACAGGAGGGTTACCCTCCAGTAACAGGGTTGGAGTTAACCTACAGGAGGGTAGCTCTCCAGAGACAGGGTTGGAGTTAACCTACAGGAGGGTTACCCTCCAGTAACAGTGTTGGAGTTAACCTACAGGAGGGTTACCCTCCAGTAACAGTGTTGGAGTTAACCTACAGGAGGGTTACCCTCCAGTAACAGTGTTGGAGATAAAACCTACAGGAGGGTTACCCTCCAGGAACAGGGTTGGAGTTAAAACCTACAGGAGGGTTACCCTCCAGGAACAGGGTTGGAGTTAACCTACAGGAGGGTTACCCTCCAGTAACAGGGTTGGAGTTAAAACCTACAGGAGGGTTACCCTCCAGTAACAGGGTTGGAGTTAACCTACAGGAGGGTTACCCTCCAGTAACAGTGTTGGAGATAAAACCTACAGGAGGGTTACCCTCCAGGAACAGGGTTGGAGTTAAAACCTACAGGAGGGTTACCCTCCAGTAACAGGGTTGGAGTTAACCTACAGGAGGGTTACCCTCCAGTAACAGGGTTGGAGTTAACCTACATGAGGGTTACCCTCCAGTAACAGGGTTGGAGTTAACCTACAGGAGGGTTACCCTCCAGTAACAGGGTTGGAGTTAACCTACAGGAGGGTGACCCTCCAGTAACAGGGTTGGAGAGCCCTAGTCTATATGATCAACAACAAAAAAGAAACCTAAATGAGTCAAGGATCCTGTTTTTGTGAACCAGGAAGTCAGTGTGGAGATTGATATGGTGTGTTACCACTAGGTGGCGATAGTGTCACATTATTGTAGTTGTAACATTTTCAGGGAACCGTGCAATTTAAGTTGAAAATGCAATAACAAAGCAATACAAAGATTAGCATTTTTAAACATTTGAACTACCTGATATTTACCAAATAGCCTAATTCCAGGTTACATTGATCTATCTGACCTCTCGTCTTCCAGGAGTTTTATAGACCGTGGAAACGATCGGATTGGTTCAGATCAGACTGGTATACAGACTGATGGTAGGATGATACCTAGGTGGACATGGTTGTGATTTCATGTTGTGTGTGTTTCAACCAGGGCACTGCACTGCTGTTCTTACCCAATGGCACCAAGCTGTTTGCTGTGTTCTACACACTAGGTAACCTTGCTGCACTCTCCAGGTGAGTCATTCATTCATGATTTTCCAGAGCTAAAGACAAAGCCTTTTCCATTGAGCTTCACCTAATGAATAATGCATATACTTGTTACAATTACATTTCAATAGATGCCTAGAAAGGGAATGTCTTCAATTAAAATGAATTGTGAGGAAATGTAACTGGAAGTTCCATCCTATCCATCTAACTTGACTTTAGGATGCCAGACTTGAACAATTATTCATCTGCCTGTCCCATCACCTATTTGGAATGCAGGCAGTAGCAGGCAGTCAGTAGTAGTCAGTCAGTAGTAGTCAGTAGCAGTCAGTCAGTAGTAGGCAGTAGTAGTCAGTCAGTAGCAGTCAGTCAGTAGTAGGCAGTCAGGCAGTAGCAGTCAGTCAGTAGTAGGCAGTAGTAGTCAGTCAGTCAGTCAGTCAGTCAGTCAGGCAGTCAGTCAGTCAGGCAGTCAGTCAGGAGCAGGCAGTCAGTCAGGAGCAGGCAGGCAGTCAGGAGCAGGCAGTCAGTCAGTCAGTAGCAGTCAGTCAGTGTCAGTATCAGTCAGTAGCAGTCAGTCAGTAGCAGTCAGTCAGTGCAGTCAGTCAGTCAGTCAGTCAGTCAGTGGCAGTCAGTCAGTCAGTCAGTCAGTGGCAGTCAGTGGCAGTCAGTCAGTCAGTGGCAGTCAGTCAGTCAGTGGCAGTCAGTCAGTCAGTGGCAGTCAGTCAGTCAGTGGCAGTCAGTCAGTCAGTGGCAGTCAGTCAGTCAGTGGCAGTCCGTCATGCAATCAAATGTATTTATAAAGCCCTTCGTACATCAGCTGATATCTCAAAGTGCTGTACAGAAACCCAGGCCTAAAACCCCAAACAGCAAGCAATGCAGGTGTAGAAGCACGGTGGCTAGGAAAAACTCCCTAGAAAGGCCAAAACCTAGGAAGAAACTGACTGCTACTAGCAGTCAGTCAGTAGCAGTCAGTCAGTAGCAGTCAGTCAGTAGCAGTCAGTCAGTAGCAGTCTCGCAGTCGGTCGGTCAGTAGCAGTCAGTCAGTAGCTGCCCTAGTGTCCATTGAGTTAGTTGTCGAGGAGGTGTTCCAAGTTATGGAATTAGAATGAGATCTGGTTCCTGTTCTAGTGGTTCTATTTCTCTGGTTCAGGTGTCAGTAAGACTACTTTGGTTGGTCCGCCCTACTATGCAGTAGTTGTTCTAAATGTTGAGACAGAACAGAATGCACGGCGGACGGGTTTCCCTATTGAGCTTTGTGTAGTAGTCCTGTGTGGTTCAGTAGGTAAGAGCATGACACTAACAAACACCAAGGTCGTAGGTTCATTTCCCGCAGGGATCACAGACGAAACATGTGGCCCCATGCGCTCACTGTCCTGGACACAATGGGCAGCTTTCTAGGATTCATTGTGGTATAGGGTTTCTATAGTTCAGGACATGCTGTGCAGTAATGTGTTGGGTTGGATCGCTGACGGTGGAACAGGTCTGTTGGGTTTTAGTTTGTTATCTAAGAATCCAGAGTTGAGCTGTCAGATAAACATATCACACGTGACTCTCCAAGATACAAGTCATACCAAAGACTCAACAATAAAAAATGGAACCCGATACCTCTCAGCTTGGCACTCAGCATTAAGGAGATGGATTGCGGGTAAGGGCCTGTGACAGAATTAGCGTCCTGTCCCGCGGGTGTACTTGTACACAGTGGCGAACCATGACTATAGGACCTAGGTCTTCAGAGGGACCAGGACTCTTCTAACCCGTTGTCTCAAACTAAATAATCTACATAACATCACTTTTAATGCGTGCTAACAGTTCAAACAGGCCTGGCTGCTCTTCGGGCTGCCGTAGACACACAGAGACAGAACCGGTATTGACACAACATGTGACACACAGAGACAGAACCGGTATTGACACAACATGTGACACACAGAGACAGAACCGAGAACATCCACCTTGAATATTGACACAACATGTGACGCACAGAGACAGAACCGGTATTGACACAACATGTGACGCACAGAGACAGAACCGGTATTGACACAACATGTGACGCACAGAGACAGAACCGGTATTGACACAACATGTGACGCACAGAGACAGAACCGGTATTGACACAACATGTGACACACAGAGACAGAACCGGTATTGACACAACATGTGACACACAGAGACAGAACCGGTATTGACACAACATGTGACACACAGAGACAGAACCGGTATTGACACAACATGTGACACACAGAGACAGAACCGGTATTGACACAACATGTGACACACAGAGACAGAACCGGTATTGACACAACATGTGACACACAGAGACAGAACCGGTATTGACACAACATGTGACACACAGAGACAGAACCGGTATTGACACAACATGTGACACACAGAGACAGAACCGGTATTGACACAACATGTGACACACAGAGACAGAACCGGTATTGACACAACATGTGACACACAGAGACAGAACCGGTATTGACACAACATGTGACACACAGAGACAGAACCGGTATTGACACAACATGTGGCACACAGAGACAGAACCGGTATTGACACAACATGTGACACAGAGACAGAACCGGTATTGACACAACATGTGACACACAGAGACAGAACCGGTATTGACACAACATGTGACACACAGAGACAGAACCGGTATTGACACAACATGTGACACACAGCATAAAATAATGCCACCAGCAAAACAAACTATCATGGGTTGTTTACACAACGCAACTGTCACAAATATCTACAACAACGGTGTCATGTCAAAGGTGACAGGCTCATGGTGCTGAACAGACAGAGACCGTAATACCTGTGCACTCCACGGTGCTGAACAGACAGAGACCGTAATACCTGTGCACTCCACGGTGCTGAACAGACAGAGACCGTAATACCTGTGCACTCCATGGTGCTGAACAGACAGAGACCGTAATAAACTGTGCACTTTGTGGTGCTGAACAGACAGAGACCGTAATACCTGTGCACTCCACGGTGCTGAACAGACAGAGACCGTAATACCTGTGCACTCCACGGTGCTGAACAGACAGAGACCGTAATACCTGTGCACTCCACGGTGCTGAACAGACAGAGACCGTAATACCTGTGCACTCCACGGTGCTGAACAGACAGAGACCGTAATACCTGTGCACTTCATGGTGCTGAACAGACAGAGACCGTAATACCTGTGCACTCCATGGTGCTGAACAGACAGAGACCGTAATACCTGTGCACTCCACGGTGCTGAACAGACAGAGACCGTAATACCTGTGCACACAACAGACAGAGACCGTAATACCTGTGCACTCCATGGTGCTGAACAGACAGAGACCGTAATACCTGTGCACTCCACGGTGCTGAACAGACAGAGACCGTAATACCTGTGCACTCCGTGGTGCTGAACAGACAGAGACCGTAATACCTGTGCACTCCATGGTGCTGAACAGACAGAGACCGTAATACCTGTGCATTCCATGGTGCTGAACAGACAGAGACCGTAATACCTGATAACAGCTGCTGCAGCTTTCTCCATTGCCACACTACCACAACACAAGCTAGCTAACATTGTGGCCCAGTACATCACCGGGGCCAAGCTTCCTGCCATCTAGGAAGGTGTCAGAGGAAGGCCCTAAAATTTGTCAAAGACTCCTGCCACCTTCGTCATAGACTGTTCTCTCTGCTACCGCACGACAAGTGGTACCGGAGCGCCAAGTCTAGGTCCAAGATGCTTCTAAACAGATTCTTCCCCAAGTCATAAGAATCTTTGCCCCCCCTCTGAGCTTGGTTCCTCCCCTCTGAGCTTGGTTCCTCCCCTCTGAGCTTGGTTCCTCCCCTCTGAGCTTGGTTCCTCCCCTCTGAGCTTGGTTCCTCCCCTCTGAGCTTGGTTCCTCCCCTCTGAGCATGGTTCCTTCCCTCTGAGCCCTCCCCTCTGAGCTTGGTTCCTCCCTGAGCCCTCCTCTCTGAGCTTGGTTCCTCCCCTCTGAGCTTGGTTCCTCCCCTCTGAGCTTGGTTCCTCCCCTCTGAGCCTGGTTCCTTCTCTCTGAGCCCTCCTCTCTGAGCTTGGTTCCTCCCCTCTGAGCTTGGTTCCTCCCCTCTGAGCCTGGTTCCTTCTCTCTGAGCCCTCCTCTCTGAGCCTGGTTCCTCCCCTCTGAGCCTGGTTCCTCCCCTCTGAGCCTGGTTCCTCCCCTCTGAGCCTGGTTCCTCCCCTCTGAGCCTGGTTCCTCCCCTCTGAGCCTGGTTCCTCCCCTCTGAGCCTGGTTCCTCCCCTCTGAGCCTGGTTCCTCCCCTCTGAGCCTGGCTCCTCCCCTCTGAGCCTGGTTCCTCCCCTCTGAGCCTGGTTCCTCCCCTCTGAGCCTGGTTCCTCCCCTCTGAGCCTGGTTCCTCCCCTCTGAGCCTGGTTCCTCCCCTCTGAGCCTGGTTCCTCCCTTCTGAGCCTGGTTCCTCCCCTCTGAGCCTGGTTCCTCCCCTCTGAGCCTGGTTCCTCCCCTCTGAGCCTGGTTCCTCCCCTCTGAGCCTGGTTCCTCCCCTCTGAGCCTGGTTCCTCCCCTCTGGTGGTCCTCCCCTCTGAGCCTGGTGGTTCCTCCCCTCTGAGCATGGTGGTTCCTCCCCTCTGAGCTTGGTTCTTCCCCTCTGAGCTTGGTTCCTCCCCTCTGAGCCTGGTTCCTTCTCTCTGAGCCCTCCCCTCTGAGCTTGGTTCCTCCCCTCTGAGCTTGGTTCCTCCCCTCTGAGCCTGGTTCCTCCCCTCTGAGCCTGGTTCCTCCCCTCTGAGCCTGGTTCCTCCCCTCTGAGCCTGGTTCCTCCCCTCTGAGCCTGGCTCCTCCCCTCTGAGCATGGCTCCTCCCATCTGAGCATGGCTCCTCCCCTCTGAGCCTGGCTCCTCCCCTCTGAGCCTGGCTCCTCCCCTCTGAGCCTGGCTCCTCCCCTCTGAGCCTGGCTCTTCCCCTCTGAGCCTGGTCCTCCCCTCTGAGCCTGGTTCCTCCCCTCTGAGCCTGGTTCCTCCCCTCTGAGCTTGGTTCCTCCCCTCTGAGCTTGGCTTCCTCTGAGCCCTCCCCTCTGAGCCCTCCCCTCTGAGCCCTCCTCCCCTCTGAGCTTGGTTCCTCCCCTCTGAGCTTGGTTCCTCCCCTCTGAGCTTGGTTCCTCCCCTCTGAGCTTGGTTCCTCCCCTCTGAGCTTGGTTCCTCCCCTCTGGTTCCTCCCCTCTGAGCCTGTTTCCTCCCCTCTGAGCCCTCCTCTCTGAGCCTGGTTCCTCCCCTCTGAGCCTGGTTCCTCCCCTCTGAGCCTGGTTCCTCCCCTCTGAGCCTGGCTCCTCCCCTCTGAGCCTGGCTCCTCCCCTCTGAGCCTGGCTCCTCCCCTCTGAGCCTGGCTCCTCCCCTCTGAGCCTGGCTCCTCCCCTCTGAGCCTGGCTCCTCCCCTCTGAGCCTGGCTCCTCCCCTCTGAGCCTGGTTCCTCTTTAAGTTTCTTCCTTTATTTGGGAGTGTTTCCATGCCACTGTGCTTCTGCTTGCTAAAGTTCATTTGGTTGATTGGTTATTACTAGAGGTCGACCGATTAATTGTAATGGCCGATTAATTAGGGCCGATTTTCAAGTTCTCATAACAATCTGTAATCTGTATTTTTGGACACAGATTTGGCGATTTAAAAAAAATATATATATATATATTTTTTTAATTTAATTTATTTTTTTAAACATGTTTTAAAAATGAATTTATGTATGTATGTGTGTGTATATATATATATTTTTTACACTTTTATTTAACTAGGCAAGTCAGTTAAGAACACACTCTTATTTTCAATGACGGCCCTAGGAACGGTGGGTTAACTGCCTTGTTCAGGGGCAGAACAACAGATTTTTACCTTGTCAGCTCGGGGATTCGTTTTTGCAATCTTCCAGTTACTAGTCCAACGCTCTAACCACCTGCCTTACATTGCACTCCACGAGGAGCCTGCGTGGCAGGCTGACTACCTGTTACGCGAGGGCTGCAAGAAGCCAAGGTAAGTTGCTAGCTAGCATTAAACTTATCTTATAAAAAACAATCAATCTAAACATAATCACTAGTTAACTACACATGGTTGATTTGATCATTTAATCACAGCCTACTTCGCCAGACGGTGATGATTTAACAAGCGCATTTGCGAAAAAAGCACTGTCATTGCACCAATGTACCTAACCATAAACATCAATGCCTTTCTTTAAAATCAATACACAAGGATATATTTTTAAACCTGCATATTTAGTTAATATTGCCTGCTAACATTCATTTCTTATAATTAGGGAAATTGTGTCACTTCTCTTGCGTTCCGTGCGAGCAGTCAGGGCATATGAAGCAGTCAGGGTATATGCAGCAGTTTGGGCCGCCTGGCTCGTTGCGAACTGTGTGAAGTCCATTTATTCCTAACAAAGGCTGTAATTAATTTCCCAGAATTGTACATAATTATAACATAACATTGAAGGTTGTACAATGCAACAGCAATATTTAGACTGATGGATGCCACCCGTTAGATAAAATACGTATTTTATTTCACTGAAGGAATAAACGGTTTGTTTTCGAAATAATAGTTTCCGGATTCAACCATTTTAATGACCAAAGGCTCGTATTTCTGTGTGTTATTATGTTATAATTAAGTCTATGATTTGATAGAGCAGTCTGACTGAGCGGTGGTGGGCAACCGGCAGACTCCTAAGCATTCATTCAAACAGCACTTTCGTGCATTTGCCAGCAGCTCTTGTTCTGTTTATGACTTCAAGCCTATCAATTCCCGAGATGAGGCTGGTGTAACCGATGTGAAATGGCTAGCTAGTTAGCGGGGTGCGCGCTAATAGCGTTTCAAATGTCACTCGCTCTGAGACTTGGAGTAGTTGTTCCCCTTGTTCTGCATGGGTAACGCTGCTTCGAGGGTGGCTGTTTTCGATGTGTTCCTGGTTCGAGCCCAGGTAGGAGCGAGAAGCGGGGCGGAAGCTATACTGTTACACTGGCAATACTATAGTACCTATAAGAACATCCAATAGTCAAAGGTATATAAAATACAAATGGTATGTTCCCACAAAATTCTCACAGATGTTTCAATTGTACTTCATATTTATTAATTGAATGGTCCCCCCCAATATATCAGGTTCCCGCCTATAAATATCTGGGCTTTTTGGATTGACAAAGGATTTAACATTTAAAAAACATACTGATGAGCTAGTTAAAAAAAACTAAGATTTAAAGTGGACTTTTAAAATCCCCTTGCCTCTCCCTCCACAGCAGGAAGCAGATTATACAGTCAACTTTCCTGACAGTTCTTGACGATGGTGACACTATTTCCCAGAATGCAGCAGCCACCACTACGCTTACTTGAAGGAATTTTCACCTCTATTTCTCGCAATATTCATTTTACAGACACAAAAAGATCCCACCATGTCGAACAAATTATCTGTCGCTATTTTCCTTGTACTCAGCTCCACTCCTCTCCTTACCCTCAGCTCTACATCCCCTCCTTCCCCTCAGCTCCACATCCTCTCCTTCCCCTCAGCTCCACATCCTCTCCTTCCCCTCAGCTCCACATCCTCTCCTTCCCCTCAGCTCCACTCCACTCCTTCCCCTCAGCTCCACATCCTCTCCTTCCCCTCAGCTCCACACATCCCCTCCTTCCCCTCAGCTCCACTCCACATCCTCTCCTTCCCCTCAGCTCCACTCCACATCCTCTCCTTCCCCTCAGCTCCACTCCACATCCTCTCCTTCCCCTCAGCTCCACATCCCCTCCTTCCCCTCAGCTCCACATCCTCTCCTTCCCTTCAGCTCCACATCCCCTCCTTCCCCTCAGCTCCACATCCTCTCCTTCCCCTCAGCTCCACATCCTCTCCTTCCCCTCAGCTCCACATCCTCTCCTTCCCCTCAGCTCCACATCCTCTCCTTCCCCTCAGCTCCACATCCTCTCCTTCCCCTCAGCTCCACATCCTCTCCTTCCCCTCAGCTCCACATCCTCTCCTTCCCCTCAGCTCCACATCCTCTCCTTCCCCTCAGCTCCACATCCTCTCCTTCCCCTCAGCTCCACATCCTCTCCTTCCCCTCAGCTCCACATCCTCTCCTTCCCCTCAGCTCCACATCCTCTCCTTCCCCTCAGCTCCACATCCTCTCCTTCCCCTCAGCTCCACATCCTCTCCTTCTTCTCAGCTCCACATCCTCTCCTTCTTCTCAGCTCCACATCCTCTCCTTCCCCTCAGCTCCACATCATCTCCTTCCCCTCAGCTCCACATCATCTCCTTCCCCTCAGCTCCACATCCTCTCCTTCCCCTCAGCTCCACATCCTCTCCTTCCCCTCAGCTCCACATCCTCTCCTTCTTCTCAGCTCCACATCCTCTCCTTCCCCTCAGCTCCACATCCTCTCCTTCTCAGCTCCACATCCTCTCCTTCTCAGCTGCACTCCCCTCCTTCCCCTCGGCTCCACATCCCCTCCTTCCTTCCACATCCCCAGCTCCACTTCCTCTCCTCCGCCACTCCTCTCTCTCCCCCCTCTTCCACCTTCCTCTCCTCTCCCCCTCCTTCACCCTGTGGCTGTCAGAGGCTTCCTGCCCACGTCACCAGTCACAGATAGACGGCATTCTTCTGTCTCATCTGACCTGATCACCTCATGACCTGCCTCATGACCAGCCCCTTCTCCCCCCTCTACCTCAGCATCAGTCCACTTCACCCCCCGTGGCTGTCTGAGAGCCTGTTTGCGTCACCAGTTACAGATAGACGGATGTGATGCTCTGCAAACACACAGCCCACTCAGATGAGCACGCACGGGCACACACATATATACACACACACACACACTGACACACAGCGCCATCAAGTTGAAGATGACGCATTCAGTTGGCTAGATGGAGAGGTGGCAGGCAGGGTCGTAGGTCAGGTGGATGCATCTCTCCAGGGTCTTTGTGTGAAAGCAGGGTCGTAGGTCAGATGGATGCATCTCTCTAGGGTCCTTGGGGGCCAGCAGATGACATGGGTCAGATGGATGCCTCTCTCCAGGGTCTTTGTGTGAAAGCAGGGTCGTAGGTCAAATGGATGCCTCTCTCTAGAGCTGTGGGGGGGGGGGGGGGGGAAGCAGAAAAAAGGTGGGAGGAAGTGATGATTTGATAAAGATGACAGATGCACTCAAAAAATAGATCCATCAGAGCTGGAAATGAAATGGGTGGGTGCTTAACAAATGATACTGATGACTGATCATGTAAGGGAGACGGGGTGAGGATTGTTGTACGTGGGTTTAAATGTGACTGTGTTCCATGTAATGTCCTTACAAGCTGTAGCCATTAATAGATGGCTTATTATATAAACCGCCACAGAATATCTATTCACACCGTTGAAATGACAATGTATTTGTTTTGCTTGTCAATTATGTAAATATAATTTTTTCCCCCTGTTTTTAAAATGGGGAATCTGTGATTGTTACATCTATTTAATGACTCATCTATAGCCATTTGATTATTGAAGAGTATATTCTAAATGACTCATGAGCTTAGTTCAAACGGTCTTACCTACTCCATCACTACCCCAAATATAAGATTGTGTACTCCATTGTTTGTAAACAATGGGATTGTAAACAACCACTGTATAGCCTCAAAACAAGATTCAAACAATAATCTTGATGTCACGGATGGTTAGTCCTTGCAATAATTGCACCGTCTATACATTTGCGAGTGGTTAAATTTCTCCAGCCCCATCCCTCAGCTGTATACCGAAAAAGTGGTGGGGCGGGTTTGTTGTTTGAATCCCAGATTCCCCCTTTAATAAAGATCTCTTTCATCATACATTTATTTTCCGTAATTTTTTTTTACAAAAAAATGTTTCTCTGGGCCTGTGTGATCAATATGTTGTCTATTGAAATCTAGAAATCTGAAATCTAGAATCTATTAGACATTATTTCTATGTTGTAACCAGTGTGTTTTGCGTTATCTGTCTTGCAGCACCTGTTTCCTGATGGGACCCGTGAAGCAGCTGAAGAGAATGTTTGAACCGACCAGACTGATAGCCACCTGTGTTGTGTTGGTAACTACCTACTGCACATCCACGTATTCAACTGTTAAATAGCCTAGCTTCTGCTTATAGCCTAGCTTCTGCTTATAGCCTAGCGTCTGCTTATAGCCTAGCTTCTGCTTATAGCCTAGCTTCTGCTTATAGCCTAGCTTCTGCTTATAGCCTAGCTTCTGCTTATAGCCTAGCTTCTGCTTATAGCCTAGCGTCTGCTTATAGCCTAGCGTCTGCTCATAGCCTAGCTTCTGCTCATAGCCTAGCTTCTGCTCATAGCCTAGCTTCTGCTCATAGCCTAGCTTCTGCTCATAGCCTAGCTTCTGCTCATAGCCTAGCTTCTGCTCATAGCCTAGCTTCTGCTCATAGCCTAGCTTCTGCTCATAGCCTAGCGTCTGCTCATAGCCTAGCTTCTGCTCATAGCCTAGCTTCTGCTCATAGCCTAGCTTCTGCTCATAGCCTAGCTTCTGCTCATAGCCTAGCTTCTGTTTATAGCCTAGCTTCTGCTCATAGCCTAGCTTCTGTTTAAAGCCTAGCTTCTGCTTATAGCCTAGCTTCTGCTTCCACTGCTCCCGAGTGGCGCAGCGGTCTAAGGCACTGCATCTCACACTACAGTCCCTGGTTCGAATCCTGGCTGAATCACATCCGGTTGTGATTGGGATTCCCATAGGGCGGCGCACAATTGGCCCAGCGTCGTCCGGGTTTGGCCCGGCGGTAGGCCGTCATTGTAAAAATAAGAATTTGTTCTTTAACTGACTTGCCTAGTTTAAATAAAGGTTTAGTAAAAAATAAAACTGACATGAGATTGACATTTTATTAAAGGACATACACAGATGTCCTTGTCAACTATTTATCTCACCTAGCTACCTTGAGGACAGGGTTTATTTGCTACGACTGTGATGATAAGTGATTGTCTAGCTAGGTTAATGCTTAGGTTTAGTCTGTTTTTTCCTCTACACAGCTGCCCCTTAAGCCTAGCATGCCGATATCAGCAAACAGAGAAGCTGCATCCCCACTTTCAAAATAGGGAAACTAACATAACGCAAACGTTTTACCCCCCCCCCCCCCCCCCCCGCAATAAAGTTTTAAACTTTGAAAACACAGTGTCACAGTAGGATGTGTTTTGGATGTATATCTCCTTTAAGACACTGGTTTAGTGTTCCATGATACTTCTGTTCTTAAGGGATTTTTTTATATTTTTTTTAATTTTTTTTATTTCACCTTTATTTAACCAGGTAGGCTAGTTGAGAACAAGTTCTCATTTACAACTGCGACCTGGCCAAGATAAGGCATAGCAGTGTGAACAGACAACACAGAGTTACACATGGAGTAAACAATTAACAAGTCAATAACACAGTAGAAAAAAGGGGAGTCTATATATACATTGTGTGCAAAAGGCATGAGAAGGTAGGCAAATAATTACAATTATGCAGATTAACACTGGAGTGATAAATGATCAGATGGTTATGTACAGGTAGAGATATTGGTGTGCAAAAGAGCAGAAAAATAAATAAATAAAAACAGTATGGGGATGAGGTAGGTGAAAATGGGTGGGCTATTTACCAATAGACTATGTACAGCTGCAGCGATCGGTTAGCTGCTCAGATAGCAGATGTTTGAAGTTGGTGAGGGAGATAAAAGTCTCCAACTTCAGCGATTTTTGCAATTCGTTCCAGTCACAGGCAGCAGAGAACTGGAACGAAAGGCGGCCAAATGAGGTGTTGGCTTTAGGGATGATCAGTGAGATACACCTGCTGGAGCGCGTGCTACGGATGGGTGTTGCCATCGTAACCAGTGAACTGAGATAAGGCGGAGCTTTACCTAGCATGGACTTGTAGATGACCTGGAGCCAGTGGGTCTGGCGACGAATATGTAGCGAGGGCCAGCCGACTAGAGCATACAAGTCGCAGTGGTGGGTGGTATAAGGTGCTTTAGTGACAAAACGGATGGCACTGTGATAAACTGCATCCAGTTTGCTGGATAGTCTGCCACTAGTTTAGGACAGACGGACACTAGCTTAGGACAGACGGACACTAGCTTAGGACAGACGGACACTAGCTTAGGACAGACGGACACTAGTTTTTCCATGACTGAAAAAGTCTAAACATTTTAAATGACAACTTAATGAGTGACTGTAACTCCCAATGTGTCCTCCCGTTTTAGATTTGGTTGATTTAGGAAATGCTAGCAGACATGTCTGATTTCAAACGTGAGTTGGGTCCAGGGTGTTGTTCGACGTGGGTGTCTCGTGTGTGTTCGCAGGTGGGAAGAGTTAGCCAAATTATTTAGCCAATTAGCTTCAGCCGGCTGGTGTACGACCGTGGCAAAGGTAGTTTGACTTTGGATAGCCCATCTCCGGGGCTATAAATTACACCATTTTAAAAGACACAATATTTTATATTTTTAAACACTTGTATATCAATTTCTACATTGTATAGTTGGTTTGAGGTTGAATTTCGTCGTTGAAATTTGGAGATATTGTAATTTTAATATAATGTCCCATGTACATTGTGTAATTTACAAATGGTCCCTAACAAGCCCCATTGGGATATCCAAAGTTGACCCAAATTTACCACAGGTATTACGATCAGGTCGTGTGCAGTTGCACTCTGAATTGATGATTACTTGTGTGCGGCCAGCTGTGGACATGTGGGCAGGATTGAAACAAACCTTAATTTACGTTCTGACGCAGATATGACTACAAATCTCACCAAACTAATACCTGTGGTAGCTGCACGTGACTTGATCGTAATACCTGTGGTAAATTTGGGTCAAAATTATCCTATTTACATTTCGTAGTCAATTTTGGGATGTCAAATAGGCTGTTTTCTAAACGACAGTAGTTTTTTTTAGGGTCAGTTACTCTTTAAGTTTGATCTGCTGTTAGGGTAAGTCAAAACACACAAAGCTGAGTGGTGATCTGAAGTAAATCCCTCACAGTAGATTACACATGAATCAAATTATGCGTTAATCACAGTAGAATAGATAATACGTTAATTGAACCAATATTCAGGTTTACTTTTGTTTTTATCTTTCTGTTTCCAGCTCTGTCTCGTTTTGACTCTTTGTGCAGTTTTCTGGGTAAGTATCTGAAAGCCTCTAAACAGTTCAGTAGCCTACATTGTGACCCTAACCCAGCGTATCCCAAACTCAGTCCTGGGGACCCCAAGAGGTGCATGTTTTGTTTTTTGCCCTAACACTACATCGATGATTCAAATAATCAAAGCTTGATGATGAGTTGATTATTTAAATCAGCTGTGTAGTGCTAGGGGCAAAACCCCAAACTTGTACCCTTTTGGGGTACCCGGGACCGAGTTTGGGAAACGCTGCCGTGTGCACTATAACAAATCTACAACACAGCTGTTTGACAAAAGACACGAGATTGGTTCTGTCTCTGTAGTGGCAAAAGAAGGGACTGGCCATCATCTTCTGCATTCTACAGTTCTTAGCAATGACATGGTAAGTAACACTATCCTCTCCACTTTATTTTAAGAATGTGAAATGTCAGAATAATAGTAGAGTGATTTATTTCAGCTTTTATTTATTTCATCACATTCCCAGTGGGTCATAAGTTTACATACACTGAATTAGTATTTGGTAGCATTGCCTTTAAATTGTTTAACTTGGGTCAAACGTTTCGGGTAGCCTTCCACAAGCTTCCCACAAAAAGTTGGGTGAATTTTGGCCCATTCGTCCTGACAGAGCTGGTGTAACTGAGTCAGGTTTGTGGGCCTCCTTGCTCACTCACGCTTTTTCAGTTCTGTCCACACATTTTCTATAGGTTTGAGGTCAGGGTTTTGTGATGACTACTCCAATACCTTAACTTTGTTGTCCTTAAAAGCATTTTGCCACAACTTTGGAAGTATGCTTGGGGTCATTGTCCATTTGGAAGACCCATTTGCAACCAAGCTTTAACTTCCTGACTGATGTCTTGAGATGCTTCAATATATCCACATCATTTTCCTACCTCATGATGCCATCTATTTTGTGAAGTGCACCAGTACCTCAGAACTTCCGAGGTCACCCTCCTCTCATGACCTCAGAGCCCCCCAGAGGTCACCCTCCTCTCATGACCTCAGAGCCCCTCCTCTCACGCTCCTGCACGTTCCTGCACCTCCCGATTTACAAATTATGCTCTGGCAAGATCTGAAAACAGCCTTTGGTGGAGGGAACCCCTAAAACGTTAATGAATTAGAGCCGTTTGCTGCTGAAGAGTGGGCCAGGTGGTCAGTAGGAAGGTGCAGCAAACTACAAGAAACATTTGTTGGCAGTTATCTTGACCAAAGGCTTTGCAGTTGTAGTTTGGAAAATCCCAAAAACGTGTGGAGACCAGAAGTGTTTGTCAAATTCAATTTATTTATTTTTAGAACAAATTGGGAATTATTTATGGAAAGTGAAAGATGTCCATATATTTGGTCGCAAATGTATCACAATCAACCTTCTTAAAAAGAGACACGCTATCTGCAACGTCAGTGCTGGTAAACCTTTCCTCCTTTGGTACATTTGCACGATGTCATAACACACCTACACAGTCTTCTATTGCTCACTTATCACCAGATTGCAGTTCACTTGATGGGGGGGTTGAACTCTTTTGTGTCAACGAGAGCAGAGCTGACTTGGCGCCAGCTGATTGGCTCACTGGGCTCGTGCGTATGCTGAATCCAGTTCATGGGTAAACTCTTAGACGTGCACTGTGCACGTACCGTTGTACCTGCCTTTACTTCACTGACTTGGTTTGTTGTTGCCGTATCATGTACACGTTTTAAAATGGCGTTCAAATACGGTAGACAACAAATGGACAATAAGAAAAATCTTAACGGCATATATTGATGAAAGAAGACCAGCCTGCTGGCCTTACGGGGTGGATAGGAACATTAACCCCAGCTGTTTAGGAAGGGGCATCACACCTTAGTGATAGGAACATTAACCCCAGCTGTTTAGGAGAGGCATCACACCTTAGTGATAGGAACATTAACCCCAGCTGTTTAGGAAGGGGCATCACACCTTAGTGATAGGAACATTAACCCCAGCTGTTTAGGAGGGGCATCACACCTTAGTGATAGGAACATTAACCCCAGCTGTTTAGGAAGGGGCATCGCACCTTAGTGATAGGAGCATTAACCCCAGCTGTTTAGGAGAGGCATCACACCTTAGTGATAGGAGCATTAACCCCAGCTGTTTAGGAGAGGCATCACACCTTAGTGATAGGAACATTAACCCCAGCTGTTTAGGAAGGGGCATTGCACCTTAGTGATAGGAACATTAACCCCAGCTGTTTAGGAAGGGGCATCACACCTTAGTGATAGGAGCATTAACCCCAGCTGTTTAGGAGAGGCATCACACCTTAGTGATAGGAACATTAACCCCAGCTGTTTAGGAAGGGGCATTGCACCTTAGTGATAGGAACATTAACCCCAGCTGTTTAGGAAGGGGCATCACACCTTAGTGATAGGAACATTAACCCCAGCTGTTTAGGAAGGGGCAGGGGCATCATTAACCCCAGCTGTTTAGGAAGGGGCATCACACCTAGTGATAGGAACATTAACCCCAGCTGTTTAGGAAGGGGCATCACACCTTAGTGATAGGAACATTAACCCCAGCTGTTTAGGAAGGGGCATCACACCTTAGTGATAGGAACATTAACCCCAGCTGTTTAGGAAGGGGCATCACACCTTAGTGATAGGAACATTAACCCCAGCTGTTTAGGAAGGGATTCACACCTTAGTGATAGGAACATTAACCCCAGCTGTTTAGGAGGGGCATCACACCTGGTATAAAGGCTTGTCTAGTTATGTTATTTCTGCCGGGGCGTTCCCTATACCTGCACCCAGAGGGGAGGAGTAGTTCAGAGTCCAGGTCCTTGGGTCTTAAAGATCTCATCCAAGCCTGTGTTTGACTCAAAGTACCTTGCCTACCCTGGACACAACCTGGCTGGCAGGATCTCTGACTGTTATCGTACTGTTGCACCTGCCTGTCCTGGATACAACCTGACTGGCAGGATCACTTGCAGGTCAATGAAATGTACATGCTGGAAAGCAGGAAGCAAAAAGCACTTGTTGACGTTTTTGCATGCGGATGTTGAGAGGTTTGTATAGAGGCGTGTATGTTTGCATATTGATTGTGTGTGTGGGTGTGTCTAGCTGTCATTCCAACCTACTGAGATATCACCTACTGTGGTAGATATCACCTTCCTCTCTCTCACTGTGGTACCTGTCCTAGTCTGATAGATATCACCTTCCTCTCTCTCACTGTGGGACCTGTCCTAGTCTGATAGAGATCACCTTCCTCTCTCTCACTGTGGTACCTGTCCTAGTCTGATAGAGATCACCTTCCTCTCTCTCACTGTGGGACCTGTCCTAGTCTGATAAATGTCACCTTCCTCTCTCTCACTGTGGTACCTGTCCTAGTCTGATAGATATCACCTTCCCCTCTCTCACTGTGGTACCTGTCCTAGTCTGATAATATCACCTTCCTCTCTCTCACTGGTCACCTTCCTCTCTCTCACTGTGGTACCTGTCCTAGTCTGATAGATATCACCTTCCTCTCTCTCACTGTGGTACCTGTCCTAGTCTGATAGAGATCACCTTCCTCTCTCTCACTGTGGTACCTGTCCTAGTCTGATAAATGTCACCTTCCTCTCGCTCACTGGTACCTGTCCTAGTCTGATAGAGATCACCTTCCTCTCTCTCACTGTGGTACCTGTCCTAGTCTGA
Source organism: Oncorhynchus clarkii lewisi (assembly GCF_045791955.1). Taxonomy (NCBI): domain Eukaryota; kingdom Metazoa; phylum Chordata; class Actinopteri; order Salmoniformes; family Salmonidae; genus Oncorhynchus; species Oncorhynchus clarkii. Next base: position 6,594,163 of record NC_092162.1, on the reverse strand, counting down.
TATCACCTTCCTCTCTCTCACTGTGGTACCTGTCCTAGTCTGATAGATATCACCTTCCTCTCTCTCACTGTGGGACCTGTCCTAGTCTGATAGATATCACCTTCCTCTCTCTCACTGTGGGACCTGTCCTAGTCTGATAGAGATCACCTTCTTCTCTCTCACTGTGGTACCTGTCCTAGTCTGATAGAGATCACCTTCCTCTCTCTCACTGTGGTACCTGTCCTAGTCTGATAGATATCACCTTCCTCTCTCTCACTGGTACCTGTCCTAGTCTGATAGATATCACCTTCCTCTCTCTCACTGTGGGACCTGTCCTAGTCTGATAGATATCACCTTCCTCTCTCTCACTGGTACCTGTCCTAGTCTGATAGATATCACCTTCCTCTCTCACTGTGGTACCTGTCCTAGTCTGATAGAGATCACCTTCCTCTCTCTCACTGTGGTACCTGTCCTAGTCTGATATCACCTTCCTCTCTCTCACTGTGGTACCTGTCCTAGTCTGATATCACCTTCCTCTCTCTCACTGGTACCTGTCCTAGTCTGATAGATGTCACCTTCCTCTCTCTCACTGTGGTACCTGTCCTAGTCTGATATCACCTTCCTCTCTCTCACTGTGGTACCTGTCCTAGTCTGATATCACCTTCCTCTCTCTCACTGTGGTACCTGTCCTAGTCTAATAGATATCACCTTCCTCTCTCACTGTGGTACCTGTCCTAGTCTGATAGATATCACCTTCCCCTCTCTCACTGTGGTACCTGTCCTAGTCTGATAGATATCACCTTCCCCTCTCTCACTGTGGTACCTGTCCTAGTCTGATAGATATCACCTTCCTCTCTCTCACTGTGGTACCTGTCCTAGTCTGATACACATGACCCTCTCTCACTGTGGTACCTGTCCTAGTCTGATATGTGTCACCTTCCTCGCTCTCACTGGTACCTATCCTAGTCTGATAAATGTCACCTTCCTCTCTCACTGTGGTACCTGTCCTAGTCTGATAGATATCACCTTCTTCTCTCTCACTGTGGTACCTGTCCTAGTCTGATAGATGTCACATTCCTCTCTCTCCCACTGTGTGGTGCCTGCCTGTCCTAGTCTGATAGACATCACCTTGGCAACCACCAGGCGTACACACACGCACGTCTTGGCATAGTACATCACATAGTACATCACATACGCACTCCGACATGCACTCAGACCTGTCTGTGTGTGGGAGTGTATTTCCTGTAACAATCCATCCTCGGTCCATTGCCCGACACAGACGGTCTAAAACGGGCCTATTAGTCAGAATGGAACAGGAATTCCTGCTCACTTCTCAGATGCTCAAATGAGATGCCAAACGTACCAGAATATATTATCCAAATGGTTAATAATTTATCTGGATGTTCTCATGAGGAAGTTAGTTGCTTGTCTAATACTCTAATACAGTATTCTGTATTGATACCCTTTGCTATCATACCCCCTCAGTGAACAGCCCACGTTAACAAAACAGAAGTATTCAGGCCCCTTCCTCTCATGTTGTTACATTACAGCCTTATTCTGAAATGGATTAAATCGATAAAAAAATCCTCATCAATCTTCACACAATACCCCATAATGACATCACAATACCCCATGACATCACAATAACCCATAATGACATCACAATAACCCCATATTGACAAAGTGAAAACAGGTTTTTAGAACATTTTGCAAATGTATACAGAATTTCAAACATAAATAGCTAATTTACATAATTATTCAGACCATTTGCTATGACACCTGAAATTGAGCTCAGGTGCATCCTGTTTCCACTCATCATCCTTGATGTTTCTACAACTTGATTGGAGTCCACCTGTGGTAAATTCAATTGATTGGACATGATTTTTGTCAGAGCAAAACCAAGCCATGAGGTCGAAAGGAATTGTCCGTAGAGTGCCGAGACAGGATTGTGCCGAGGCACAGATTTGGGGAATGTCTGCAGCATTGAAGGTCCCCAAGAACACAGTGGCATCCATCATTCTTATATGGAAGAAGTTTGGAACCATCAAGACTCTTCCTAGAGCTGGTCATCTAGCCAATCTGAGCAATTGGGGGGAGAAGGACCTTGGTCAGGGAGGTGACCAAGAACCCGATGGCCTTAATTTCTAAAAACCTGGTTTTGCCTTTTCATTATGGGGTATTGTGATGTCATTATGGGGTATTGTGATGTCATTATGGGGTATTGCGATGTCATTATGGGGTATTGTGATGTCATTATGGGGTATTGTGATGTCATTATGGGGTATTGTGATGTCATTATGGGGTATGGTGTGTAGATTTATGGAACAAAACCAATTTAATCAGTTTTAGAATAAGATTAATGTAATAAAATGTGGAAAAAGTAAAGGGGTCTGAGTACTTTCCGAAGGCACTGTAATATTACAACTAAACGTCCCTTTTTCAGGACCCTGTCTTTCTAAGATAATTAAATAAAAATCCAAATAACTTCACAGATCTTCATTGTAAAGGGTTTAAACACTGTTTCCCATGCTTGTTCAATGAACCATTAACAATTAATGAACATGCACCTGTGGAACGGTCATCAAGACACTAACAGCTTACAGACGGTAGGCAATTGAGGTCACAGTTATGAAAACTTCGGACACTAAAAGAGGCCTTTCTACTGACTCTGAAAAACACCAAAAGGAAGATGCCCAGGGTCCCTGCTCATCTGCGTGAATGTGCATTAGGCATGCTGCAAGGAGGCATGAGGACTGCAGATGTGGCCAGGGCAATAAACTGCAATGTCCGTACTGTGAGACTCCTAAGACAGCGCTACAGGGAGACCGGCGCCGACAGAGATGGCCGCCTCGCTTCGCGTTCCTAGGAAACTATGCAGTTTGTTTTTTTACGTGTTATTTCTTACATTAGTACCCCAGGTCATCTTAGGTTTCATTACATACAGTCGAGAAGAACTACTGAATATAAGATCAGCGTCAACTCACCATCAGTACGACCAAGAATATGTTTTTCGCGACGCGGATCCTGTGTTCTGCCTTACAAACAGGACAACGGAGTGGATTCCATGCAGCGACCCAAAAAAAAAACAACTCCGAAAAAGAGGGAAACGAGGCAGTCTTCTGGTCAGACTCCGGAGACGGGCACACCGTGCACCACTCCCTAGCATTCTTCTTGCCAATGTCCAGTCTCTTGACAACAAGGTTGATGAAATCCGAGCAAGGGTAGCATTCCAGAGGGACATCAGAGACTGTAACGTTCTTTGCTTCACGGAAACGTGGCTCACTGGAGAGACTCTATCCGAAGCGGTGCAGCCAACGGGTTTCTCCACACATCGCGCTGACAGAAACAAACATCTTTCTGGTAAGAAGAGGGGCGGGGGCGTATGCCTTATGACTAACGCGACATGGTGTGATGAAAGAAACATACAGGAACTCAAATCCTTCTGTTAACCTGATTTAGAATTCCTCACAATCAAATGTAGACCGCATTATCTACCAAGAGAATTCTCTTCGATTATAATCACAGCCGTATATATCCCCCCCCAAGCAGACACATCGATGGCTCTGAACGAACTTTATTTAACTCTTTGCAAACTGGAAACCATTCATCCGGAGGCTGCATTCATTGTAGCTGGGGATTTTAACAAGGCTAATCTGAAAACAAGACTCCCTAAATTTTATCAGCATATCGATTGCGCAACCAGGGGTGGAAAGACCTTGGATCATTGTTACTCTAACTTCCGCGACGCATATAAGGCCCTGCCCCGCCCCCCTTTCGGAAAAGCTGACCACGACTCCATTTTGTTGATCCCTGCCTACAGACAGAAACTAAAACAAGAGGCTCCCACGCTGAGGTCTGTCCAACGCTGGTCCGACCAAGCCGACTCCACACTCCAAGACTGCTTCCACCACGTGGACTGGGACATGTTTCGTATTGCGTCAGACAACAACATTGACGAATACGCTGATTCGGTGTGTGAGTTCATTAGAACGTGCGTTGAAGATGTCGTTCCCATAGCAACGATTAAAACATTCCCTAACCAGAAACCGTGGATTGATGGCAGCATTCGCGTGAAACTGAAAGCGCGAACCACTGCTTTTAATCAGGGCAAGGTGTCTGGTAACATGACCGAATACAAACAGTGCAGCTATTCCCTCCGCAAGGCTATCAAACAAGCTAAGCGTCAGTACAGAGACAAAGTAGAATCTCAATTCAACGGCTCAGACACAAGAGGCATGTGGCAGGGTCTACAGTCAATCACGGACTACAGGAAGAAATCCAGCCCAGTCACGGACCAGGATGTCCTGCTCCCAGGCAGACTAAATAACTTTTTTGCCCGCTTTGAGGGCAATACAGTGCCACTGACACGGCCTGCAACGAAAACATGCGGTCTCTCCTTCACTGCAGCCGAGGTGAGTAAGACATTTAAACGTGTTAACCCTCGTTAACTACCTGCCCTCCAGGACACCTACACCACCCGATGTCACAGGAAGGCCATAAAGATCATCAAGGACATCAACCACCCGAGCCACTGCCTGTTCACCCCGCTATCATCCAGAAGGCGAGGTCAGTACAGGTGCATCAAAGCTGGGACCGAGAGACTGAAAAACAGCTTCTATCTCAAGGCCATCAGACTGTTAAACAGCCACCACTAACATTGAGTGGCTGCTGCCAACACACTGACACTGACTCAACTCCAGCCACTTTAATAATGGGAATTGATGGGAAATGATGTAAATATATCACTAGCCACTTTAAACAATGCTACCTTATATAATGTTACTTACCCCACATTATTCATCTCATATGCATACGTATATACTGTACTCTATATCATCGATTGTATCCTTATGTAATACATGTATCACTAGCCACTTTAACTATGCCACTTTGTTTACATACTCATCTCATATGTATATACTGTACTCGATACCATCTACTGTATCTTGCCTATGCTGCTCTGTACCATCACTCATTCATATATCCTTATGTACATATTCTTTATCCCCTTACACTGTGTACAAGACAGTAGTTTTGGAATTGTTAGTTAGATTACTTGTTGGTTATTACTGCATTGTCGGAACTAGAAGCACAAGCATTTCGCTACACTCGCATTAACATCTGCTAACCATGTGTATGTGACAAATAAAATTTGATTTGATTTGATCGTCCTCCCAGTGACAGACCAAATGTAACAAGTCCTGCACAGGATCGGTACATCCGAACATCACACCTCATCACAGGTACAGGATGGCAACAACAACTGCTCGAGTTACACCAGGAACGCACAATCACTCCATCAGTGCTCAGCCTGTCTGCAATAGGCTGAGAGAGGCTGGACTGAGGGCTTGTAGGCCTGTTTTGAGGCAGGTCCTCACCAGACATCACCGGCAACAACGTCGCCTATGGGCACAAACCCACCGTCGCTGGACCAGACAGGACTGGCAAAAAGTTCTCTTCACTGACGAGTCGCTGTTTTGTCTCACCAGGGGTGATGGTCAGATTCGCGTTTATCGTCGAAGGAATGAGCGTTACACCAAGGCCTGTACTCTGGAGCGGAATCGATTTGGAGGTGGAGGGTCCGTCATGGTGTGGGGCGGTGTGTCACAGCATCATCGGACTGAGCTTGTTGTCATTGCAGGCAATCTCAACGCTGTGCGTTACAGGGGAGACATCCTCCTCCCTCATGTGGTACCCTTCCTGCAGGCTCATCCTAACATGACCCTCCAGCATGACAATGCCACCAGCCATACTGCTTGTTCTGTGTGTGATTTCCTGCAAGACAGGAATGTCAATGTTCTGCCATGACCAGCAAAGACCCCAGATCTCAATCCCATTGAGCACATCTGGGACCTGTTGGATCGGAGGGTGAGGGCTAGGGTCATTCCCCCCAGAGATGTCCGGGAACTTGCAGGTGCCTTGGTGGAAAAGTGGGGTAACATCTCACAGCAAGAACTGGCAAATCTGGTGCAGTCCATGAGGAGGAGATGCACTGCAGCTGGTGGCCACACCAGATACTGACTGATACTTTTGATTTTGACCCCCCCCCCCCCCCCCCCCTTTGTTCAGGGACACATTATTCAATTGATGTTAGTCACATGTCTGTGGATCTTGTTCAGTTTATGTCTCAGTTGTTGAATCTTATGTTCTTACAAATATTTACACGTTAAGTTTGCTGAAAATAAACGCAGTTGACAGTGAAAGGACGTTTCTTTTTTTTTGCTGAGTTTAGCATCCACCCCCTCAGTGAACAGCCCAGCCCACGTTGACAAAACGTCACATTACAACTAGTATACAACCTGACCATGACATCACAAAAGAGATTATAGTTGAGCCTCTTAAAAGTAATTCCCTGATGATGATGATTATGTATTTAAAATCCTCAACCCTCTCTCCCAGGCCACTCCATTAGGTTTCAGCTTGTCTCAATAACCCGGATGTAATCCTCTTGTTATGGCCAGGCATCATTTATTAAAGGGATAGTTTGAGATTTTGGCAATTTAAGCTTCCCCCCCTACTTACCCAGAGTTTAGCGCAATGACCGGAAGTCTAGTCTACAGGAGCATCTAGCATGCTAACGCCAGTTAGCAATGGCTCCAGAAACTACCTTTAACTTCTTTCAAACTGCGACATAGACAGAGACATACAAATGGTGTCCGTGAGTTAATCTGACTCTGGGTAAGTAGAAAAAAACAGGGCTTAATTGCTCAAATCTCAAACTATCTCTTTAAGGACAGTAATGTGCTCTATCAAAATGGTGTAATTCCTCTGATAGCGCAGGCAGTGAATGTCATTATCCCTGTCTTGTATTTATCTTTGTGATAATATTGGGGGGGGGGGATTCAAGACTTAAGCCACATTGAAGGTTTGTTATTCTGCTTGGTTTGTTATTCTGTTTGTTATAAGACTGTGTTTTATTATTATTCATAAAGCTGGGAGACAAACTGGTCTTTCATGATGAGTTAGTCTATTTTTTCCATATTGATCCCACCTCTTTTCATTTTATGTAATGGGAAAGAGTCCATTAATATTGGGTCTGACGATTATACTCCTCTGGTCATACTTTTCAATATGATCTGTAAGAAATACCGATCACACCTCCAGGTAGATGGCCTGAGCGAGTCTAGTTCTTTTCAGACCGAGTGCTCCTATGGACAGATACTCTAATCTCCGCTGTGGAGCTTTGTAGCTCCTTCAGGGTTATCTTTGGTCTCTTTGTTGCCTCTCTGATTAATGCCCTCCTTGCCTGGTCCGTGAGTTTTGGTGGGCGGACCTCTCTTGGCCGGTTTGTTGTGGTGCCATATTCTTTCCATTTTTTAATAATGGACTTAATGGTGCTCCGTGGGATGTTCAATGTTTCTGATATTTTTTATAACCCAACCCTGATCTGTACTTCTCCACAACTTTGTTCCTGACCTGTTTGGAGAGCTCCTTGGTCTTCATGGTGCCACTTGCTTGGTGGTTTCCCCTTGCTTAGTGGTGTTGCAGACTCTGGGGCCTTTCAGAACAGGTGTATATATACTGAGATCATGTGACACTTAGATTGCACACAGGTGGACTTTATTTAACTAATTATTTAACTCCTGAAGGTAATTGGTTGCTCCAGATCTTATTTAGGGGCTCCATAGCAAAGGGGTGAATAGATAAGCAAGCACCACTTTTCCGTTTAGAATTTATTAGAATTTTTTTGAACGATATTTTTTTTCATTTCACTTCATCCAATTTGGACTATTTTGTGTATGTCCATTACATGACATCCAATTAAAAATATTTTTAAATTACAGGTTGTAATTCAACAAAATAGGACAAACATCAAGGGGGTGAATACTTTTGCAAGGCACTGTACCTGTATATTATAATATAGGCTACCTGATTCTATACTATACTATAGAAGGCCAGCATCCCGGAGTCGTCTCTTCACTGTTGACGTTGAGACTGGTGTTTTGTGGGTACTATTTAATGAAGCTGCCAGTTGAGGACTTGTGAGGCGTCTGTTTCTCAAACTAGACACTCTAATGTACTTGTCCTCTTGCTCAGTAGTGCACCTGGGCCTCCCACTCCTCTTTCTATTCTGGTTAGAGCCAGTTTGCTCTGTTCTGTGAAGGGAGTAGTACACAGCATTGCACCAGATCTTCAGTTTCTTGGAAATTTCTCGCATTGAATAGCCTTCATTTCTCAGAACAAGAATAGACTGACGAGTTTCAGAAGAAAGGTCTTTGTTTCTGGCCATTTTGAGCCTGTAATCAAATCCACAAATGCTGATGCTCCAGATACTCAACTAGTCTTAAAGAAGGCCAGTTTTATTGCTTCTTTAATCAGGACAACAGTTTTCAGCTGTGCTAACATAATTGCAAAAGGGGTTTCTAATGATCAATTAGACTTTTAAAATGATAAACTTGGATTAGCTAACACTACATGCCATTGGAACACAGGAGTGATGGTTGCTGATAATGGGCCTCTGTACTCCTATGTAGATATTTCATTTTAAAAATCAGCCGTTTCCAGCTACAATAGTCATTTACAACATTAACAATGTCTACACTGTATATCTGATAACAAGGACATTTCTAAGTGACCGCAAACTTTTGAATGGTAGTATACCTGTGTATTATAATATATATATATATATACCTGTGTAGTATAATATATATACATGTGTAGTAAACGTGTGTAGTATAATATATACCTGTGTAGTATAATATATACCTGTGTAGTATACCTGTGTAGTATAATATATACCTGTGTAGTATACCTGTGTAGTATAATATATACCTGTGTAGTAAACCTGTGTCATATCTTATTTTTTTTATATACCTGTGTAGTATAATATATACCTGTGTAGTATAATATATACCTGTGTAGTATACTGTAGTATAATATATACCTGTGTAGTATAATATATACCTGTGTAGTATAATATATACCTGTGTAGTATACCTGTGTAGTATAATATATACCTGTGTAGTATAATATATACCTGTGTAGTATACCTGTGTAGTATAATATATACCTGTGTAGTATAATATATACCTGTGTAGTATACCTGTGTAGTATAATATATACCTGTGTAGTATAATATATACCTGTGTAGTATACCTGTGTAGTATAATATATACCTGTGTAGTATACCTGTGTAGTATAATATATACCTGTGTAGTAAACCTGTGTAGTATAATATATACCTGTGTAGTATACCTGTGTAGTATAATATATACCTGTGTAGTAAACCTGTGTAGTATAATATATACCTGTGTAGTAGTATAATATATACCTGTGTAGTATAATATATACCTGTGTAGTATACCTGTGTAGTATAATATATACCTGTGTAGTATAATATATACCTGTGTAGTATACCTGTGTAGTATAATATATACCTGTGTAGTATACCTGTGTAGTATAATATATACCTGTGTAGTATAATATATACCTGTGTAGTATACCTGTGTAGTATAATATATACCTGTGTAGTATACCTGTGTAGTATAATATATACCTGTGTAGTATACCTGTGTAGTATAATATATACCTGTGTAGTATACCTGTGTAGTATAATATATACCTGTGTAGTAAACCTGTGTAGTATAATATATACCTGTGTAGTATAATATATACCTGTAGTATACCTGTGTAGTAATATATACCTGTGTAGTGTGTCATATCTATATGTTTTATTACCTATCTGTGTCATATCTTATTTTTTTTCTCTTTCAGTACAGCATCTCTTACATTCCATTTGCCAGGTAAGATGATTATGTTCCTATACCTTTAGTGGTCCCTGGTTAGAAGACTGTGTGTTCCTATACCTTTAGTGGTCCCTGGTTAGAAGACTGTGTGTTCCTATACCTTTAGTGGTCCCTGGTTAGAAGACTGTGTGTTCCTATACCTTTAGTGGTCCCTGGTTAGAAGACTGTGTGTTCCTATACCTTTAGTGGTCCCTGGTTAGAAGACTGTGTGTTCCTATACCTTTAGTGGTCCCTGGTTAGAAGACTGTGTGTTCCTATACCTTTAGTGGTCCCTGGTTAGAAGACTGTGTGTTCCTATACCTTTAGTGGTCCCTGGTTAGAAGACTGTGTGTTCCTATACCTTCAGTGGTCCCTGGTTAGAAGACTGGTGTGATGTGTGGAACCCTGGTTACCCGTCACCCCTGTGTGGTTAGAAGACTAACTTCCCCTCATCTGGTGTGATGTGTGGAACCCAGTGGGTCGACCCTACCCGTCACCCTGTGCCCTGCAGGCTAGATCTGGAGCACGGGGGAAAGCTGCTACTTATATTGTGTACTTTGGTATATAGCTAACAACAATGTGAGAACTATGAATTACAGTGTTCCTAGTTTTACTACACAGAACAACTTGGCGTTCAGTGCTGCCAAGTTCCTGTTTATTTCTCTGTCTGACATCACTGACTGGTTGTGTGACGCGAGGCTCTGTCATAACGTGATCCTGGGTGTTGTTTAGTTGACACAAACCTTGTGGACCACGTAAAGGGATAATGACAATCCCAGACACACACACAGACACACACACACACACACACACACACACACACTGACTTTTACATTTAAGAGCAGCAGCCGTCCATCTACAAATGGTACAATTCTTTGCTGAGCTAAACACAAACACTCCCTGATCCCTGATTTAAAAAAAAAAAAAAAAAGGTTTTATATTTACTTCTACACACCCTGCTGTTTGGTTCCACCATATGGTGCTAATCCCCTCCAGGGTGCATCCTAAAAGACTCCCTATTTCCTACAGGGGGCCTATGGGAAAGTAACGCACTACGTAGGGAACATAGTGCCCTTTAGGACAAAGCCCTCAACCCACAGAGCTCATCACAGCTCTCCACACAGATGGCAGCTTGTTGTTTCAGTTCCCCCCCCCCACCCCCCCCCAGCTCTACCAATGCTTTATATTAACGGTAAAATATAATTATCCTTTTTAGAAAATAGATTTTTGAAAACATGTATGTATGTTTGTTTTGACTAGCCTTCATAATATCGTCAGCGCTAAGCTCTGCCTGAACCCCCTGAGAGTTGACTTTAGTGGTGATTTCTGTCTTGGTAAAGGAGAGAATTAAACACAGACAAATTGAGTCTCTTCCCCCTCCCCCACCCTGGTGTCCGCCCTTACACCTCCTTAGGAATAAAGGCAAGGCTTGTTTAGCCTGAGCTAGAGGTTTCTCTCCTTTATTTATTATTATTATAATTTATTTTATTTGACTAGGCAAGTCAGTTAAGAACAAATTCTTATTTTCAATGACGGCCTAGGAACAGTGGGTTAACTGCCTGTTCAGGGGCAGAACGACAGATTTGTACCTTGTCAGCTCGGGGGTTTGAACTTGCAACCTTCCGGTTACTAGTCCAACGCTCTAACCACTAGACTACCCTGCCGTGGAAGGTGTGAGCATCTTTTCACCCCTGTCCTACTCTCTCACACCACACACGTACGTTTCTGTGGCGGAGAGGGGAGACTAAGAACGTTAGCCTCCACTCCTATCATACTGAATCTGTACAGTACTGTATAGACTAGAGGAAGTGTAACTGTAGACTGCACTGTATGTGTAGAAATGGAATAAATTGATAGAATGAATAGATGGTTGTTTTACGTATAACCCACAGGTACGCTCGTTGTTGGGACCCGTGTCAGAACCCTTCAGGGCTTGTGTTCCGTATTTCCATTATTTTATTGTTACACTCAGTTCTTAGAGACTCACAGGTTTCTGGTTTCTGCCAGTAAATCATTCTGTCCCCCAAACCTCTTGGTTTAAATCTCTGTTTTCATTTAGGTTGGTGCTCTGTGTGGTTTTCATTTAGACTGGTGTTCTCTGTTGTTTTCATTTAGATTGGTGTTCTCTGTTGTTTTCATTTAGATTGGTGTTCTCTGTTTTCATTTAGATTGGTGCTCTGTGTGGTTTTCATTTAGATTTGTGTTCTCTGTTGTTTTCATTTAGACTGGTGTTCTCTGTTGTTTTCATTTAGACTGGTGTTCTCTGTTGTTTTCATTTAGACTGGTGTTCTCTGTTGTTTTCATTTAGACTGGTGTTCTCTGTTGTTTTCATTTAGACTGGTGTTCTCTGTTGTTTTCATTTAGATTGGTGTTCTCTGTTTTCATTTAGATTGGTGCTCTCTGTTGTTTTCATTTAGATTGGTGCTCTCTGTTGTTTTCATTTAGATTGGTGCTCTGTGTGGTTTTCATTTAGATTGATGCTCTCTGTTTTCTTTTAGACTGGTGTTCTCTGTTTTCATTTAGATTGGTGCTCTCTGTTGTTTTCATTTAGATTGGTGCTCTGTGTGGCTTTCATTTAGGCTGGTGTTCTCTGTTTTCATTTAGACTGGTGCTTTGTGTTCATTTAGGCTGGTGCTCTCTGTTTTCATTTAGACTGGTGCTTTGTGTTCATTTGTTATTACGCAGGCTTAGTAATATTTAGATGATGGGATGTTTTAAAGTATTCCCTTTCGAACGTAATGTTCACCTTTATTTAACCAGGTGAGGCGGTTAAGTCTTTTGTTGTTGCATTGATAGCTAGGGTTAACCCACATCCCAACTGGTGCCGTTTCCCTTTGAATAACCTAATGCATGATTTATTTGAGTTAACATTCAAAATTGTTATTTACAGAAATTAACCCCTAATTCCACAGTACTACCCCTAATTCCACAGTACTACCCCTAATTCCACAGTACTACCCCTAATTCCACAGTACTACCCCTAATTCCACAGTACTACCCCTAATTCCACAGTACTACCCCTAATTCCACAGTACTACCCCTAATTCCACAGTACTACCCCTAATTCCACAGTACTACCCCTAATTCCACAGTACTACCCCTAATTCCACAGTACTACCCCTAATTCCACAGTACTACCCCTAATTCCACAGTACTACCCCTAATTCCACAGTACTTCTCCTAATTCCACAGTACTACCCCTAATTCCACAGTACTACCCCTAATTCCACAGTGCTACCCCTAATTCCACAGTGCTACCCCTAATTCCACAGTACTTCCTCTAATTCCACAGTACTACCCCTAATTCCACAGTACTTCCCCTAATTCCACAGTACTTCCCCTAATTCCACAGTACTACCCCTAATTCCACAGTACTTCCTCTAATTCCACAGTACTTCCTCCCGTCTCCAGTCTGTGTGGTCCGTCATGCTAACTTTGGTGTTGGTCTGTGTTGACCACATCATCACTCCCAACACTAATGTAGCCCAAGCTGATCCTTTAATGTGTTTTACTCTGTTGATACTATATATAGGTATATATATATCCCCTCTCGGGGGAGGCTCTCCCCAGTCCCTGGTTAAACCTGCTGCATCTGCTCTTTCTAATACTTCAGCTGGGGTCACTATGGGTTGTGTCCCAAACGGCTCCCTATTCCCTATTTAGTGCACTCCTTTTGACCGGGGCCCATAGGTTATCCTAGGCAATAAGGTGCTATTTAAGATACAGTTTATCTGAGGTATCCTGGAGTAGTCTGTTGCGCCGGTGTTTCATCATTTCACTAAATTATCATTTATTTATGTGGTGTGTTTTTAGGAAGCCGGGTGCTAAAATAGCTGTGTGTTGCTTTCATTGTAGAGGAAAGATGGGAAGGAGGTGGAGTGTATCTTTATGTGAAGGGGGGTGAGCTCACTGCAAATCAGAGAATCACAATGAGAGTCACCAGTCTTTTCCACCAACCATCTTGTGCCTCCTCGCTTTCTCTCTCTCTCTCTCTGTCTGTCTGTCTGTCTGTCTGTCTGTCTGTCTGTCTGTCTGTCTGTCTGTCTGTCTGTCTGTCTGTCTGTCTGTCTGTCTGTCTGTCTGTCTGTCTGTCTGTCTGTCTGTCTGTCTGTCTGTCTGTCTGTCTGTCTGTCTGTCTGTCTGTCTGTCTGTCTGTCTGTCTGTCTGTCTGTCTGTCTGTCTGTCTGTCTGTCTGTCTGTCTGTCTGTCTGTCTGTCTGTCTGTCTGTCTGTCTGTCTGTCTGTCTGTCTGTCTGTCTGTCTGTCTGTCTGTCTGTCTGTCTGTCTGTCTGTCTGTCTGTCTGTCTGTCTGTCTGTCTGTCTGTCTGTCTGTCTGTCTGTCTGTCTGTCTGTCTGTCTGTCTGTCTGTCTGTCTGTCTGTCTGTCTGTCTGTCTGTCTGTCTGTCTGTCTGTCTGTCTGTCTGTCTGTCTGTCTGTCTGTCTGTCTGTCTGTCTGTCTGTCTGTCTGTCTGTCTGTCTGTCTGTCTGTCTGTCTGTCTGTCTGTCTGTCTGTCTGTCTGTCTGTCTGTCTGTCTGTCTGTCTGTCTGTCTGTCTGTCTGTCTGTCTGTCTGTCTGTCTGTCTGTCTGTCTGTCTGTCTGTCTGTCTGTCTGTCTGTCTGTCTGTCTGTCTGTCTGTCTGTCTGTCTGTCTGTCTGTCTGTCTGTCTGTCTGTCTGTCTGTGTTATGATTAATCCCTCCCTCTCTCCTTTTAACCTTAGCTGGTTCAGCTTCACCTCTCCTCCAGTAGCTGTTGAGGGTGGCAGGAAAGTGAAGTCTGCTTAGCAACACATGGATAGGGGATAGAGAGAGAGAGCAGTTGACACAGAGAAAGAAAGAATGAGGGAGGAAAGTGGAAGAGAGATGGAGGAGGGGACCGTTTTCTGCTGTTGCCATGGCGATTCATGGTTGCGACGCTTCATCATTCCAATACCTGGAGTGTTTAGGGGGGGGGTGGGGACGTCACTTTCCCGCCAAAACATCATTAAATATGCATGAGCCACGCCCAAAACAACAAAGGATTAATGTAATAGCGATACTGTAGTAGCAACTTTCCAGATGAGATATATACGGGAATTGTTATCAACAAGGTAAAAGGCCTGTGGTGGGTACGAAAACCATCATTAAAACCCTAAATACTAGAATGAAGGAATAAATAAATAAATGACTCAATTATAACTATTGCTTTCATCATTATTTTGTTGTTTTTGTTCAGGCAAGTTATTCAGATATAACCTACTGTATCAGATATAACCTACTGTATCAGATAACAGATATAACCTACTGTAACAGATATAACCTACTGTAACAGATATAACCTACTGTATCAGGCAGCAGATATAACCTACTGTATCAGATAACAGATTGAACCTACTGTATCAGATATAACCTACTGTATCAGATAACATATATAACCTACTGTAACAGATATAACCTACTGTAACAGATAACAGATATAACCTACTGTATCAGATATAACCTACTGTAACAGATATAACCTACTGTAACAGATATAACCTACTGTAACAGATATAACCTACTGTAACAGATATAACCTACTGTAACAGATATAACCTACTGTATCAGGCAGCAGATATAACCTACTATAACAGATATAACCTACTGTATCAGATAACAGATATAACCTACTGTAACAGATATAACCTACTGTATCAGATAACATGTATAACCTACTGTATCAGATAACAGATATAACCTACTGTATCAGGCAGCAGATATAACCTACTATAACAGATATAACCTACTGTATCAGATAACAGATATAACCTACTGTATCAGATAACAGATATAACCTACTGTATCAGATAACAGATATAACCTACTGTAACAGATATAACCTACTGTAACAGATATAACCTACTGTATCAGATAACAGATATAACCTACTGTATCAGATAACAGATATAACCTACTGTATCAGATAACAGATATAACCTACTGTAACAGATATAACCTACTGTATCAGATAACATGTATAACCTACTGTATCAGACAACAGCGAGAACCTACTGTATTAAAAGAGAACAGACATAACCTACTGTATCAGACAACAGCGAGAACCTACTATGTTGTATTGATCATAAAGATTGATTGATCTTGAAATATTTGTTGTCATGTATCACCCCTTCTCCACTTCTGTTCCCCTGTCTTCTCCTTTTTCTCCAGAGATGCAGTGATGAAGGTTTTCAACAGCTGTCTGAGTTAGAGAACGGACAGTGCTCTCTCGGGTCTGGGTTCAAATACTATGAAATCACAAGACTGGTCCCAAATATGCAAAGACAACGGAGAGATATTTTGTATTTGTATTTTTCCTTTTCATTGCTGTTTTGATACTGTGAATCATTAATATTTCCAATAGTTGTATAATCATGTTAGGAGTTATCTGAAACTAATGTTTATCATATTATGGTTATCAGGGTTGGGGCCAATTCCATTTCAATTCAGTTAATTCAGGAAGTAGACTGAAATTCGGAATTGGAATTGGTACTTCCTGAATTGACCCTGATTGATGCTTATTTAACCTTTTGTTTATTTGTTACACTCAGATTGGGTCTGTCGTTTAAAGTGTGTTTATGCTTCTGTTGAGAGAGAGAGAGAGGTGAATGCTTGAAATTCAAATATATATATATATTTTTTTATATATATCATCCAAAAAGACAGGATTGGGGTCAAGTGGAATTGAAGGCAGTCAATTCAGGAAGTGACTTTGAATTTTAAAATGAAAACATTTTACAACTCTCAAAATAAATAGCTTTTACTTTTCAGTTTATTGAGTCATTAAAATATGCCTTTTTTTTTTCAATTCTTGAATTGGAAGTTTCCTGAATTGACTGCCTTCAATTCAAATTGACCCCCGTATCCTGCAAGTAGACCTATTTTATATCTTGTTTCGTTCAAAGCAGGGAAAGACCTATAGACATTTTGCAATATAATGCTGAAAATACAACTCAATGTCTTATCTTTTTCTACTTTGTATTTTGTCTCATGACAATACGATTTGATGATATTTTAACATTAAGTTTTCCATTTTCAGAAGAATGGAATATGACGGTCTATTTTTTTTTGATGAATAAAATGAAGAAATGTTTTCATTTTGAAACTGCTCTCCAACTTAGTTCGGCCTTAAAGGGAAAATTCCACCCATAAACTATCTTTTGGTATTTGTTTCATTAGTCCATTGTTGTCATAGTCCTAAAAATGTTTTTCTTTTCAGCAATCAGGTTTTCAAGATATGTAAAACGCAGCATCATATGATGCAAAATGCATCATACAGGAATGATTTCTGTATTTTAAAAGTTACATATCTTGAAAACTTGATTGCTGATGAGCAAAACATTTTAGGACTAATGAAACAAATACCAAAAGATAGTTTTGGGGTGGAGTTTTCCTTTAAATGTTGGTGTCACGCTTATATGTTTTTAGAGTGTGCGTGTGTGTTCATTTCCTAAAATGCAAAAGACGCGCGTGCGTGCGTGCGTGCACAACCATGCGTATGTGAGTGATTCCTTGAAACACATTGTATCTCCTCGCCCCATGTGTCCAAGTCAGTGACATGTAAGTAATGTGGCTGATTAGACTCAAATTGTGTTATGTTACTAAATTCTTAATGGATAACTACAGTATCCTGGCGTGCCCTGCCTGGGGCGACAGACAGATAGACAATCACATCACATTAAACCCACATCCCTCTCTTGGCTTTTCTCAGCCAAGGACAACAAAGGGAAAGGAGCTACTGTACCACTGGCTTGTGTTCATTAGTGCAAAATGTTTCACAATGCTTTGCAACTGGGGAGAAAAAAAATGACATTTCTTATTGGACAAATCCCTCTCCATTTCAGTATGTTTTCTTCCGTTTGATGCCTACTGAACAAGACCCAGATCAACATGTGTGCAGTGAGTGACATGCGACATCTCCTCTCTTACTCCTTCAGCTCAAAGCCCAATTGCCTGTAAACGAGCTCTCTTTGTTTCTCTAGTTAAGATGCAGTTGAGACCTTCTGACTCATTCACTTCCGTCCTTCCGTTCTGTGTAATCTTAACCTAATTACCTACTACACTACCCCATAGCTTTTTATATTCGCCTGGACCCATATCTAGCCGTTTGTGCTGTCTTCACAACGTCTATGGTCATTGTCACAATAAATATATATGGCAAGGACGGGAAGAGAGAACAGATTTGGGACCAATGCTATTGTCATGTGGGCATTGTGTGGTTAATTCTAAATCTAAACAACTTCGGAATAAGCTGGAGCCCTCTGGAATGGGATTCTGAAAGGAGGATGTGGTTGCTACGACAACCACGGGAACTAGGAATTACCCCTCTGCTCCTCCTCCTCCGTATTCCCAACGGGAGCATCCACGGTCACATGGTCCATTATGGTAATGAGGGATTTCAGACAGTAGTGTCACAGGACACCCTGGTCGGTCTGCCTCCACGCCTCTCCTGTCAGAGGTAATATGGTTCAAAGGGGAGGAGGGGACTTTTTCCTGGATTAGACACTTGGCCCAATACAATGAGTGGCCTTAACCCACAACAAAGAGAGAAAGCTCTGGGTGAGGAGAGATGCTTCATTTGCTCTTTAAGAAAAACTAAAACAAACCTTTAAGATGTGTCATAAATCTTTTGTGTTATTTCGTGTGGTACTCTTAGACATATCCTGTTCGCTTCTTACGTAGCTCTACTCGACCTAACACACAGGTTTTTAAACATCCCTCTCCAGGTGCTTTCTTTATACACTCGGAACAAATGTTCGCTTTGGGGTTCTATATATGGAACCGTAGAGGTTCTTTAGGGATGACATCTATCTGAGCATAGAACCTTTTATATGTTTTTATGGTGAACCATATTTTATCACCGGGAGTACGTGATCGATGCCTATGGTGTTTACCCGGCACATACCCAGTCTTATGGAATTCTATAACAATGTTTCATTAGTAGTGTGATCATGGATCAGGCTTTTAATATAAAAATGAAATCTCCTTTCAGTAGCACTAGTTCCAGTATGCATCCCAAATGGCCCCCTATTCCCTATATGGTGCACTACTTTTGACCAGAACCCGATGGGATACTCTACGGTGCCATGGTGTAAAGTAGTGCACTATATAGGGAATAGGGCGCCATTTGGGACTCATTTGCAGGGGCTTGGCAGGGGGTTCAGCTAAGCTTTTAGGCTCACTGTGACTATCAGAGTCATCTGGGAGAGGGAGGAAACCTACATCTCTATTCATGTCCTTTCTTTGGATGGGAGGACCAATATTTGTGTTGTTGTTGTTGTTGTTGTTGTTGTGAATGTGAGTCTGTTTTTGTCCATTCAATTATGATGACTTTTGAGAACAAAACAACAACAAAAAAGACCCCTGAACCAAACCCCTTGATCTGGTGAGATATCCCGTTGGCTTCTACCATTTCCGTTCTTTTGGGATCGAGGAAGGACAGTTGTTTGTTTCGTTGAGCTTCTTTGAGAGTGAATGTGCATGAAGAAGTTGACTAGGAGGACAAGAAAGAAAAATCTCAACTCAATACAGTAATCAGGTTTGTCACCCCACCCACCCCAGCCAGACTGTCTTTCCACGTTTAAACTCATGCGATCATCAGCTTTTTTTATCTGCTGTATGTGGTTAGTGACAGTTAAATAAATAAAGAACATTTCTGTGCTAAATTATTATTTGTATTGAATTTATTTGTTTTTGATTTAACTAGGCAAATCATTACTCGTTGTCTTGTATTGTGATCATGACTTGTTCTGAATGTGTGTTCTGAATCTCTACTGCTGGTCTCGCTCAAAGTCGGTTCTGGTCACATATTACTAGAAATAGCCAAACAATGCACCTTTTTATAATTGAGAAATGATTCACACAAAATGGAAAACAAAACAGTGTGTAGGACTGGCTATTACAGATCCATATATGTGAGAAGCCAATGGCATACAATTGAAGGGCAAATCAGCTGTTGAAACAACAACAATCTTAATCCCCCGCCACTGTTTTGAGTAAAAAGCTGAGGGATGGAGAAATGTAACCAGTCTCAAATTCATAGACAGAGCAATGGATGCAAGGTCTGACAATCCATTATATCAAAGTTATAGTTTTAATCATGTTTTGTTTGGGTTCTGCTGGGGTATGACAGTTAAACTATGCTCGTGAGCATATAACTAATAAGTTATATTAGTCAAGAACCAATGGTTACATACCAAAAATGGTCCCTATAAAATCAAACGTTATTTGTCACGTGCCGAATACAACTTTACCGTGAAATGCTTACTTACAAGCCCTTAACCAACAATGCAGTTTTAAGAAAAATACGAGTTAAGAAAATATTTACTAACTAAACAAAACAAAAAAAATATGTTTTAAGTAACACAATAAAATAACAATAACGAGGCTAAATACAGGGGTTACCGGTACCGAGTCAGTGTTTATTTTAATGTTATTTTATTTCTCCTTTATTTAACCAGGTAGGCCAGTTGAGAACCAGTTCTCATTTACAACTGCGACCTGGCCAAGATAAAGCAAAGCAGTGCGACACAAACAACAACACAGAGTTACACATGGAGTAAAACAAACATACAGTCAATAACACAATAGAACAATCTGTATACAGTGAGTGCAAATGAGGTAAGATAAGGGAGGTAAGGCAATAAATAGGCCATAGTGGCGAAATAATTACAATATAGCAATTAAACACTGGAATGGTAGATGTGCGGAAGATGAATGTGCAAGTAGAGATACTGGGGTGCAAAGGAGTGTGCGGGGGTACAGGTTAGTTGAGGTCATTGAGGTAATATGTCCATGTGTCCAGGGGTTTAACTAAGACCCTGACAGAACGTATTGCAGCACACCCTTCGAGAGAATAGCTTTGAGCCTCTGAAAACAATATTATACCTCTGAATGAAATGGAATTTTGCTCACTATTTATTCAAAATTGATGTCGAAACTATTGATGTCGAAACAGTCAATACACTTCATCCCTAATTCGTTAATATATATCCCTAGACGATTGACAATCAGGTTTCGACAGAGAAAAGGCAGATGGATCTATACCAGACATACTAGGTAAATGGACATTTGTCACTGGTAAATTATAAATAGCTATAACAATATTGTGTGTGTGTTCTTTATTTCTTTAATCAAATGTATTTGGTTTTTAATTTTAATTTCAGTGGATGAACTGAATGGAAAAATTGTGAACATTCTACTGAAATGTAAATGTGGGAATTGACGTCAGCCCTGTAACATCAGTCCCCTGAATAGTAAGACTGTCATGTTATTGGTCAGTTTTTAAACGTTTTTTTTTTTAACATTCAACAAGGATACTGTTACATTTAAAGTACTACGTGGAATGAATGACATCACTATCCTAAAGGCCCCGCAGAAGCCACGCTTGTTTTTATACGGTTGTTGCCTTTGTTTAGTCGCGTGCCTTCCGCTCCTCCGCTCTTTCCGTGGACACGCCTCCCACGGACGAGCCTTATAAATACCAGACAACCCGCATCTTCACACCAGTTGAATTACAAAACGGATTATAGCGCTGTTGCTCATTGCGGCATTCAAGATACCTCATTTTTACTTGATCGGACAATGCAATTGGAATACAGTATATTTATTTACAGTCTTCGAGTTTAAAAGTATTATTCTGTTTAATAGAAGACGTTGCTTTTGTGGTCGGATCCCTTTTAAATCCCAATAATGCCTTTTCCGCCGATAAATCTCCATCAACGAATCTCTTCTCCCGGGAGAGAGCTGTTCAGGAAAAAGAAACAGGCGGAGGAAAAAGACTCGGAGAAGGAAAAGATCTCGAAGTCTTGGACTACGGCCAATCTGAGGAATTTGGGTCGAAAACCCCAACAACAGAAAACTAAACTCCCGATTCAGGAGACAGAGGGTTTAAAGAGCTCCTGGCTAACTTTACCCAAACAATCTCAAGACTCGTGCGAGAGCGTTCCGCTTTACAGCTCCGTGGAATCCACCACGCACCGGGACAGGGGTAAGCAGTCCTCGCGGAGTTCCGTAGGAAAGGACGAGGCAGGAGAAGAAAGGAAGATTCAATTCTCTCTGAGCCTCACACCGGAGGCCATTCTCGTTATTCAGAAGCGCAGCTTAGAAAAACAGATGCTAGCCAAACAGCAGAAGGGTTGTGTGTCCGTAGACTTTCGGCACAGGCGAGTCTTTCCATCCAAACGGACTCAAGGTGGTTCCAAAAGCTCGACCATTCCCGTCGCCAATCTGGAACACGCAGAGGACATTACAACCATAGTCAAGATATCTTTACTAAATGATCAGTATAAATACGATGACGTGGAATACGAAGAAGAAGATGGCGATGTGGATGAGATGGTGGTGAGGAAATGCAAAGAATGGCTGAAAGGAGTGGAAAGTGCTGCTGCTTTTGGGAAAGTGGACAAACTATCTACCCTTCCGCACCTAAAAAGCTGCTGACGAATGCTTCTCATATTATAAGACTTTAATATGATGTGACAAGGCAAGCTAGGAACATTGCACATTGTAGCCTACACAAAATATATGGATTCTTAGTAGCCTATCCACTGACACTGCTCACCATTACGCACGGCGAACACTGTTTCCACACACATGGGAATGTTTTTTTTTTTACTAGTCTAATAATCCTAATGATGTCTGAATTGAATAGCCTTTCATGTTGACACTGTCAAAAATCCTGTGTTCTCTTCTTTTGCACGTGCTTATGTTTTTATTGAGGCGCCTTTATCCGTTGGTTGGCATGAGCCGCCTGCGATCCAAGGACCCTCTCTACCTTTGTGTCCAAGAACAATAGCTGTCAACGGCAACGACAGGGTTACTTTGTGCGTTTTTTGTTGTTGTTGTTGTTGGGTGCACCTCTCAGAAGATGCACCTGTTTTTTTTTTGTTGCACTGTCTGTAAAATGAAAGAAAAAATGTTGTGGAGGTGGATCTGATTTGTAGGCCTACCGTATTTATTATGAGGGGGGGGGGGTGTATCAGCTCAAATGTTTCGTTCTACCCTGACATTTTTATGCCATTTGTATGAAGTAAAAAATGTTTTCAATCTACATGCACGGATCATTTGACTTATTTCATTAGTGTAGACATTACCCTGGCAGTTTAACGATCAATAAACCCAATACAAATCAAATTAGGCAAATTCAGTTTCTAGTCCGCTATGTATCCAAATGGTAGACATATCCTCCTGTATCCAGTCCTTGAATGAAGGTCTGTAGCTATGATGACAACTGTAACCAATGGCGATTGGTTCTGCCCGATCAACAAGTCAAAAGTCAACAATGACTCGATGGCTCAGACGTCATTGATAGCTTAGGTTTCACAAGGTTTCTTGTATATGCTACTTTTGAGTCATTTTGGGGCGCTAAACTAGATAAGCTTCTTATGAGAATGTGTGTTAATCGGGGTTGTCAGAGAGCTCTCGTGCAACAGCACCCGCTGACAAATGCCAAAGCATTAGCCTACTAAGGAGTTGGACTAGTGGCCTAGGCTAGTGCACACATTAATGCCATTAGGTCTTTAAGCCGTTGATTTAATCAATATGTCTAGGCCTAGTGGCTTATCGTGTCAATCAACTCGGTTTGTAGCTGAACAAAATTTATTTTAATGTTTTCGTATCGGATACATCACCCCGTTGTTGTTATAAAGCCACAGCCAAAGCATCGACATCCTGTGGCCTTATAGGGTTGTTATAGAACTGATCGGGTGCACTGCTCAGAGAGTATTGGTGCACGCCTGCTGTTAGAGAGAGGGAGAGAGAGAGAGAAGGGACACTCTAAACAGCCCAGTGAATATGGCCTATTGAATAGGGCCTGTTCGTATCATGGCAACCACTCTATATACACATGTCTTAAACAGACCAGTTAACCCCGGTCATTGCTGTTACGACACTTGTGTAATGTCATGCTGATACAGGATTATATCATCGGGCTAAGGCATTTCTTGACGTGAATAGTTTAGTAGTCTGATTCGTTCAATTCTCGAGAAGAAAGTTATGTTGCCCCCCACATTGTTAGGCTACAATATCTGCCGATTGAATATATTTGTTGGGACATGTGAGAACTATAGGCAGATAGTTAGTGTCCATCCTACCTCGAGGTAGCTTAGGCTGTAATAGATATTATGATACAAAGGCACATCACTAGATAGACAAGGACAAATACTAGTTTCAACTCAGATACAAGTCTGTGGAGACTAGACCAAATACTAGTCTCAACTCGGATACAAGTCTGTGGAGACTAGACCAAATAATAGTCTCAACTGGGATGCAAGTCTGTGGAGACTAGACCAAATACTAGTCTCAACTCAGATACAAGTCTGTGGAGACTAGACCAAATACTAGTCTCAACTCGGATGCAAGTCTATGGAGACTAGACCAAATACTAGTCTCAACTCAGATACAAGTCTGTGGAGACTAGACCAAATACTAGTCTCAACTCAGATACAAGTCTGTGGAGACTAGACCAAATACTAGTCTCAACTCAGATACAAGTCTGTGGAGACTAGACCAAATACTAGTCTCAACTCAGATACAAGTCTGTGGAGACTAGACCAAATAATAGTCTCAACTGGGATGCAAGTCTGTGGAGACTAGACCAAATACTAGTCTCAACTCAGATACAAGTCTGTGGAGACTAGACCAAATATTAGTCTCAACTCAGATACAAGTCTGTGGAGACTAGACCAAATACTAGTCAACTCAGATACAAGACCTATTATTTGATAAGAAAATACATGTGAACAGAAAGTACTTTCTTTCATCAACACTGCAGCT